>NC_048280.1:6038572-6349822 GCF_009762535.1 Notolabrus celidotus
GACTTAAAAATTACAGTGCAAACCTCAAATATATCCACTAAACTTTTTACAGAAGCAAACATTGAATATGCTTCCCTTTAATCCTGTTTTAATAAGCAGAAGGACCTCAAATTGACAAAACTTATTACTTGTTGGAAATTTAAATTACATTTTTAAAAGAATTGAGAAAATATTGGTCATTTATTCTGCTACTAGAAAATGTACCAAAATAATTTAAAGCACACTGTACCTGTTCAGTGGCCCCTTCAGTTTTAGACATATTGTGTCCCTTATACGTGTAAAAGTTTTCTTTGACTGTTTGTAATTTTCTGTCAAAATGTTTGAGCTGCTCTTTTTTCAAGTCGACCTGAAAACAGATATTAAACTCTCAATGAGGCCTAAACCGAAGTAAACATGCTCTGATCAGTTCTTAGCAGATAAGCTGCTTTCATGTATATTATCTCATAATAGCTTTTTCAAGTCTAGACCGACAAACAGATCAGCCAAAGTAATCATTTAAAAGAATCTGATGTATAAAAAGGGACAAAGCGTACATGGAGGAGTGGAGAAGTTATTCTGGAGGACAGACGCACAGTTCCCCATGACTGCAGTCATTCATTATGGAAACCTCCTCAGAGGAGATATCATTCAGGATCTGTGTGGGTGACATCAGTCAGGCTCTTTAAACCGGCCTTTCATGCTCCCACATCCAGAATTCCTCAGACGGTTACTTACAGTCTGTTCAGTGTTTTCTCATCGAGAGAACAAACAGGCCTCTAAATAAACAAAATCAACTCACAGGGGCGATCTTTGTGCAGCACAGATGATGAATAAAGATGACTTTACCTGTGTGGAAATCAAGGGAGGAGGAGAACTGACAATGTTGGCTGAGAGTAAGGTTTCTTATAATCTAAGATCCTGCTCAGACAAAAGCTGCAGACGCGTGTTGACTACCATACCTCAGAATCTGGAGCACAGATATTTTAAAGTATGACCCATGTATGATCCCTATTGGAGTATGTATTATGTGACATCAGCATTGTAAAATGTTGTATCTGATCCCAGGAATGAGACCATGTCACATTTCTGATGCCGGCGCAGTCATCAGTGTACTCACTCAGCTGATGAAATGTAACGCCACACTGGTTTCTAAAATCTAACCTATGTAAAGGAAAGTCCAAAAGTCTTAAATACTGTGTTTCACATTGTTTGATACTCAGAATTTAAACACATATGTCCATCTGCCTCAGTCTCAGCAGATGTGTGTCTAACATGAGTCTGGTCCTGCTGGAGGTTTCTGCCTGTTAAAGGAAGTTTGTCCTTGCCACTGTAACTTGCTAAATGCTGCAAAGTGCTCTGCTCATGGTGGATTGAGATGAGATCAGACTGAGTCCTGTCTGTAAGATGGGACTGGATCTGTACGGTCTAGACCTGCTCTGTTTGGAAAGCGTCTTCAGAGAACATTTGTTGTGATTTGTCGCTATATATATAGAGAGAGATTGACTGATTGAAAATGAAACCTGCTGCTAAGCTAATCATGCTAATCATTAACTAGTCAATTTAAAGAAAATGTAACGGCTACATATATATATCTATATTTTTTTTTCAATTTTTGGACATTTTCGCCTTTAATGGGCAGGACAGCTGAAGAGAGACAGGAAATGTGGGGAGTGGAGAGTGGGGGAGGACCATAGACTGTAAATAAAAATGGACAGCGTTGCTCCGCCTCTTCCCGTTGTACAGTTCTGAAGCCAAAAAATCCCTCTCCTGGGCGCAGCCATTGTGCAGCCAGAGCCTGTGAAGCCTTTGTAATAAGCTCCGCCCTACAGCGTAACGTCACAAGACGCTGTGTGTCATTTGAAGTTTCGTTCTACGGCGGCTGTGAATCAAAGGAAACCAGGAAGTAAAACCCCGTTTTTTAAACTCTAATAACTAACGAAACATAAACTTTTCAGAAAAAAGAGGCCTTGGACACAAAACAGTCAAATACTAACTACATATCACCACAGCATACAGATGTGAGAAACATTCGTACGACGTGTATTTAATTTTTAAAGTTTGACTGCTCCTCCATTCAAATGAATGGGGGAGACGGATTTTTTGACCTATACTGCAGCCAGCCACCAGGGGGCAGTCACACTGCTGAAAGCCTCACCACCAGGGCCGTATCCGGCACGCTTGGGGAGGACATGCAGTAAATGTTCGAGGCTGGAATCGAACCTGCAATTAGGACTATAGCCTCTGTTTATGGGGCACGCACTTAGACCGCTAGGCCAACGGCGCCCCAAACGGCTACATATTTAATTAATAAATGAATCATTAAGGCAATTATTGTAGCAAGAATTTGTAAAATATTTGTTGCCTTAAGCTTCTTAAATGTGAGGATTTTTCAGCCGCTTTGCGACTCTAAAGTCTGTGGGTTTCAAACCATTTGATTAATATTTAATTTCAGGACCTCACCGGACCTTTCTTGTTTGCATTGTATTAAAAACAGAACTTTTTTTTTTTTTTTTGTGAACACTGGTTTCTGATATCTATCTTTGAGAATTATTAAATGTGAAAACTCTTTAATATTGTATTAAAAATTGTCTGACATTAGTCAAACAAGACAGAAAAGGCATATTGAGAAACATCAAGCTCAAATCTATCATTTTCTTAGTCAAAAGAAAATGAAAGGCTTCATATTTTTTCAATCTTTGAATCATTAAAGTACCTTTTCTCACATGGGTTTGGAAATATTTAAGGCTTTAAGCTTCTTGATTGTAATGTTTTTCTGCCTTATAAATGGAAAGTCGTCGCTCAATTTTGACCTTTCATTTTTGTATATTTAATATTTAAGAGAATTGATTGATGGAGTCCAATAATCTTAAAAATCTTCACGGTAAATGATAACAAAATTAAATCACCGGCTCTTTGTAAGCACTGAAAAAGTTCCATCACCAGCCCTAATTTTGGTGCTTTAAATTAATGTTTCATTTTATCACAGGCTCTTCTACCTCCATTATTTCCCTGCCTTCAAGTCTCTCATATAAAACAGACTCTGGCCTGAGAGTGAGTTCATCTTTTCTACTGAAACCCTCCACTGCTTCAGTGTTGATCATAAAACAGAGACTTTAAAGGTTCATTGTTCCAGACGGCCTCATATTGCCCCTCTCTCTCTCTCTCTCTCTCTCTCTCTCTCTCTCTCTCTCTCTCTCTCTCTCTCTCTCTCTCTCTCTCTTTTTTTCCTCGTCTTTAAAGTGAAAATATGTCACGCTGTGCTGGGTGAGAGCGAGCGAGCAGAGTTGTTGGGAGTAAATTTATTTTGAAAAGAGAGACACCCAGAGTCCCGTTAAAAGAAAGCACTCTCTTTTTTCCTCTGCTTCTTTTGCTCTTTACCCTCCAGATGGCATCGAAATTTATAACTGTAATTATGTTTCCTTAATAACATGTTTGCCCCCTCAGCTCATCAACCTGTTTGCATGCTTGCTGCCAAGTGCACTTGCCAAAGCCTGCCGCTCATGTTTGATGTTGTTACATATATCCCTCTGTGTTGTTCTTTTCTCTGTCTCCTTCTCTCTCTCGCTCTCTGATGTGTTTTGGGTCGGCGCTGTTGTTGTGTCTGCTGCGTCCACAGAGGTGTCTCCTTCGCCCTGCCAGACAGACTCCCATGAACTTTGTTGTTTTGCCTGCTGCCTTCTGTCTGCATTACAGTAGTGTTGCATTGTGGGAAGGGCAACTGTAACTGCTTTGTTCTGAGCTTAAACAGCATGCTGCCAGGTTGAGATGAGTCTGGCTGCAGTCGAGCCTTGTTTAGCTCTCTGTGTCTGTGGGTTTTTTTTAACTTTGTGGGAGACTCCCGCTCCTGCTCCCGCTGAGATCTCCTGAGGTTTTGAGAGGTCTGGTCTTGGCTGACTGGAGCATTTATGCACCTTGTGTTTCCTCCATTTCTCCCCTCTGGCTCGTTAAAGTCTAAATTCCTCCGACGGCTTTGAAGTGTGTTTTAGAGCTTTTATTGTACACGCAGTTATTTGCACTTGTTGCGCCTGCAAAGCAGATGTTTTAAAGAAACAACACTTTGCTCTGGAGTTTCATGCAGGAACAATTTGACTCTGTTTTTTAGACAAATGTACATGCAAGGAATGTGCATCTTCTTCTTCTTCTTCTTCTTCTTCTTCTTCTCTAGTTCCATACAAACCTCTGAGGCTGTGCTGCGATACGATCCCACCACCTGCTGCTCTTCAGCCAGCGCTTCACAGCCCCTGGGACGAGAAGAGGACAAAGACAGATAAATTGACTGCAGTCTGCAATCTTCTTGTCAAAGCAAAATGAAAAAGGAGCACTGCTGCCTTTAATCTGGCTGCTGAGCCCTGCAGTAGCATTTTCCCCTCTGCTTTTCAAAAGCTCCATTGAAGTGGTAGCTGTCTGCCTTGCTCGGAGGGGAGGGAGGTTGCTGGTTCCCAACCAGGTGTTTATCTCTCGTCTCTTCTCATCTCCCCTCCTGCACACTTCAGCGGGGTTAATCAAGTGCATACTTAAGTGAGGGGTAGAAAAGGAACTGCTGTTCCAGCACTGTCTTGTCTCACCCTGAAAATATGAAACATTCATATTACTGTCATGTTTGCCTTTAACCTGTCAGATAATCCTGCACATAATCTCAAGTGTGCGCCCTGGAGTCTGGCTAAATAATTCAAACAGCCGTATTAATTTCTTTCTGAAGCTTTGGCGTAGATGTGGTTGTATTACACAAGATTTCCTCCGGGTCTCGGGTTGGTTTAAGGTATTTTTCTTCAAGTGTTGAGTCGTCTGTCAAACAAGTTTACGCCAGCAGCTAATCATGGACACAGCAAAAATCTCAGTGGTCATTTAACGGTCAGCAAACGTGGGTGAAACACGAGCAAGACTGGCTCTCTCCCTGCCAGTCTGTCTCACATTTTTTCCCCTTCTCTCTCTCTCTCTCTCTCTCTCTCGCTCTCTCTCTCTCTCTCTCGTCTCTCCTTCCTTCACACATGTCACACTTTTTTCCCCAAAAGCCTTCGGCCTCATTCTTACATAAACAGAGAGAAGCTTCGGCATCTGTTATGAATGTAGAGGAGATTTTTTTGTGGCAACCAAACATTTACATTGGCAACCCCAAAGACAAAGCACATGTGTGGTCTTTGTCGGGGTTACTTCGGTTCATGGAGGCAGTTTGAGTGATGCCCCTCTACACTGGTGCTCTAAATATTTTAATGGAGTTGCATGCTAATCCATCCTCTTTTTTTTCTTTTGGAGGATACAAATAAATTCCAAAATTGAATCATGACAGGCTTGTAAAAAATGATTCGAGTGTTTTCTGTTTCTCTCTGCCAACAAACTGGGAGCCAGTTGTTCGCTGGTGGAACGGGCTGTCATCAGAGGAGCAGACGGCTTTCAACTTACAAATATTGTAAAAAGAGAGGCACAAACTAGTGATAAAGCTCCAGAGATAGTCTGTTCTAGGGCAGGGTGAGTTGATGAAGTCAGGGGGGAGAGAGTATGTTGTCAGACTTCAGCAAACAGGACTCTGTTGTTCCACACGTACAGATACGACATGCTGCTGTGTGATATCTCACTTCTGATCAAATAGATGTCTAGGTGGGGAGACTGCATTGCAATATTCTCTGGATAATTGCATTTGCATCTATATCAGAGTTCAGCAGAATAAGTCAACGCCAGGGCTGTGCAAGAATACTGATGCAGCAGAGTAGCAACATACTTGTTTTCACAGTAGTATATTCATTGTCCTGCCCCTCACATCGATACATTAAATGGATCCAAAATTGAACTCTACTTTACACTGTAAAAAATGCCCCTCCAAAAACAAGAAAAAAACTTATTAAGGTACTTTTACCTTGAAATAAGCAGAAAAAATCTGCCAATAGAACAAGTGAAAATTTGCTTGGTAAGATTTCTTAAAATAAGACTTAATATTTAGAAAACTGTGATCTTAAAATTAGCAGGGAAAACTTATTCTAAGCAATATTTTATTAGTAGTTTAAAGCTTAGTGTCTTAGAATAACAACATTTAGTATTTTTTCACTCAATAAAATATTTATATCACCTTAATTTGAGTTTTATTATAGAAGCACTTCACTAGGTTTAAGACCATCTTGTGCTTTAAATAAGATGACAAAGTTTAATTTGAGAATTTTGAGATATAATGTCTTCTCATAGTGAGCTGGATATACTAATATTCAGTCATGTTGTTTTTTAGGATAAGCCAGCTATGCTATAAAGTAGGTGTTTCATTGTGTGCATGTAGTTTGAGGATGTATATTTTTATCTGATTTAGAAGAAACAGTGTCTGAAAACTGAAACCAAACCCTTAAAAACAACAACTTTTCTTTCTTTCTTTCTTTCTTTCTTTCTTTCTTTCTTTCTTTCTTTCTTTCTTTCTTTCTTTCTTTCTTTCTTTCTTTCTTTCTTTCTTTCTTTCTTTCTTTCTTTTATCAATGGAGCTGTTTTCTGATAGACTCTCCAATAAAATGCATTTACTTAAAGGCCCTGTGAGGAGTTTTTAACTGGCTGAGAAACAGACTGAAACTGATACTGATGCCTCTTTATGACCCTCAAATGCGAACAAGACCATCTACAACAACATTGATACCTTCTCTGTTGTCATTTTTAATGCCTGAAACTGCTCTGAGGGGGTAGGTGTCAGAACAGATGATTGACATCTCGCTTTAGTAACACCCTTTTTTGGCTGTTTTCCTTGCAAATAATCACATTGTGCGATAAATCTAAACCTTAAAAGACAACAGGATGAGGTTATAGTCTGAAGACACTTATTTTGCATGGACAGGACAAGAGATAAGAGGTATCACTTTGTCCACAAGGGGGCGCCAGAATCGATACAAGCTAAAAGTTCCTCACAGCAGCTTTAAATCAAGTAAAGGGTTTGTCTTAAATCAAGATTATCCGTCTTCTACAAATAAGATCTCAGCTTGAAAAATGTACAAAATGTTACATAAACCTTGTTTCTTCTAAATTACAACTCAAAACAAGATCATTTCAAGATTGTTTGATTTAACAAGATATTTAAGATGTATTGTCTTAAAACAAGTCCCTCTATCTTGCTCAAATGTTACTTATCCAGTCAATGCATCTTAAAACAAGTTGGATAAGACATTTTGATTAAAAAATGAGACAATTTCACAAGGTAAGATTTTGAGTTTTTGCCGTGTATTTATGAAACACCTTTTATACAGAGTGCTTCACAGAGAACAGACAGACAGCAGTAGGTAAAATAATAAAAGACTGAAAGAGTAAAACAAAATCAAAACAATACAGTAAAATCCAAAAACCTCTGCTCCTGTATGTGCCCGTAGGAAGCTCCTGAAGCCAGAGAGAACAGCAGTCGAGTAACATTAAAGAGGGGGAAGAGGGGAAGTTAAGTTCTAGCACTGGATAAAGAAACTACTGAAAGAAAGAAATCTGACATTTCAGTGTTTTCACAGTTGTTACCCTCTAAAGAACTAATAAACACGTCCACAGCTCTGTTCAAGCGCGCAAGAAGGAGCTGAATTCTGTGAGAATGCAGCTGCTCTTCATTCTGCCCGCTGAGTGTGACTCTGCTCTGCTCTCTGTCAGACTTTAAGACTCTGTAAGCCTGATAGGAATACCATATTACAACCAGGCACTGGTAAAAGACAATGAAAAATTGTACTTTTAAAATGAGAACATTTTCAAAGTAACTTCATTTTTACAAAGTGCATGAAAATTCAGATATTTGAAAATCATTACCCACCCCTACTACCCACTGACCTTGACCAGTGACCCTGAAATAAATTCTCAGCCTCACTTTCTGTAAATTAGAGTATTGCAATACGCATTGTTTTATATTACGACCCATGCTTTGTAGGTCTGTTCAGCTCAGCGGTTAGTTGCATGCTCCGAGTACAGAGGCTACTTTCCCCAGGTTCAACTCCCACCCTCTGCCCTTTGCCCCATGTTATACTCCACTCTCTGCCCTGTTTCTGGCTCCATTGTCCATCATATCTCTTAATAAAACATAGTTGTAAAAACAAAGCTGACTCTGTAGGCATGAGGCCAGATTTTGGCATCAGAATCAATCTTTATCAATCAATCAATCTTTATTTGTATAGTGCCAAATCACAACAAACCTTATCTCAGGACGCTTTTACAAACATAGGAGGTCTAGACCACTCTATGTCAAATTATGAACAGAGACCCAACTTCAAGACAGGGTAAGACTCAGTCTGACCCCACCTTAATCCATCATGAGCATTGCACCTCGCAGTATTTAGCTAGTTACAGTGGTGAGGAAAAACTTCCTTTTAACAGGCAGAAACCTCAGGCAGAACCAGACTCATGTTAGACAGCCATCATGCCTCGACCGAGTTGGGTCTGGAAAGACAGATAGAGGGGAGTAAGAGAAAGAAGTGATAGTGATAAGACGAGTCGTAGAAGCTGTTGCCGCTGGAGTCCAGCACGTCCGTATCAGCTGGAGTCCAGATCGTCCGCAGCAGGAGCACGTCTACGGCAGCTCAGAGGAATCTACGAGACAATGGAGCTCAGGGACTCCAGAAAGGTCTATGGTTAGTAACTTTAATGGGACAGGAAGAGTTAAAGAAAGTGATGAAGGGGTTGGGGGGAAGGGGGTGAGCTAGGATCCACTTGTGTGTCAGTTTGCCAGTTCCTCCGGCAGTCTAGGCCTATAGCAGCATGACAAAAGCTGGTCCAAGCCTGATCCAGCTCTAACTATAAGCTTTGTCAAAAAGGAAAGTTTTAAGCCTACTCTTAAAAGTAGAGAGGGTGTCTGCCTCCCGGACCCTGACTGGAAGATGATTCCAAAGGAGAGGGGCCTGATAACTGAAGGTTCTACCTCCCATACTACTTTTAGAGATTTTAGGTACAACTAGCAAGCCTGCATGTTGGGAACGTAGAGTTCAGGAGGGGTAATAGGGCACTATGAGCTCTTTACGATACGAGAGTGTGTTCAGAAGTGTTCTGATTTCTATTTGTAGTCATAGTCGTATACCAGTGGTTCAGTGGGCTTTGGCTGCACAACCTTGTGGAGGGTAAAAGAGTCCGCCAGCCATAATGCAGTCACTGAAGCAATCAGCCTCCATTCAATGTAGATTTAGCTTTGATTAAAGCTCCTGTGAGGAACTTTTTGGATGATTGGATTTGGTGATTTTGGCGCCCTCTGTGGACAAGGTGGTACGTCTCATTTCTTGTCTTACCTTGTCCTTCACATCTACGTGGTCAAAAAAAATCTCCTCCTGCTGTCTTTTAAGAAGCAAATGTATCACTTATTGCAAATATTTGATCTGAAAAATGTAAACAAGGCTGTCTCTTGAAGTTGCTGTTAGTCGCCTTATTTGAACAGTGAACACAGGCGTTGAAATAGTCACCCAGGAAGATGAAATCTTGTCACTAAAGGTCTTGTGTGTTTTTTTGGTCATAAAGAAGCATCAGTGATCATTTCAGTCTGTCTCATAACCATTCAAAAACTCCTCACTGTAGCTTTAATGTCTCTAAGCAGAAATCTGCATTTGATTGCAGGTAAACTCTTGGACTTGCTGGCCTCTCAGTTTGCTGGTGAGACTGTAAAGAATGACAGTAAAGGGAACATGAAACCCCGCTCCCAGAGTACGCTCAACACCAATCAGATTTGCTCTTTTGTCCTGGTGAATTCCCCGTCTTTCATTTCTTTCTGTTCTTCTAACAACAGGTCAGTCCTTTGAAGAGTCTGAAGCAGATTAAAATATTAGATTTGTACTCTTTCTTCATTGATTTGATTTCCAGGTTCAGGTTCCACAAGACCACAAGAAAACCTGATTAAAAACCAAAAGCCTCAGAAAACACTTTGAAGACACACTTAACATGGTCTGTGCTTTGACATCAAAATTAATTAAGAAATCAAAGAAGTTTGGTCGGAAACATGATTGTTTCTTAATGTCACATGCTTTCGATTTCTGCGTCCACGTCTCAGAGCTGCTCTGACGGCTATTCTGGGCACAGCCTTTGCTCTTGTCTTCTTCTAATGATCTCTACGGTCTGATGGAAATAAATCAGAATAGACTGAAAAGCTTTCAGGAGGACATTTTTCATACTTGCAGTGGAAATTACTTTCACATTGTGCATTCACTTCTGTTTGTTGGATTTGTTTCACTTCCGAATGTGGAAATGGAAGAAGAGCGAGTCTCTGTTTGAATGGAAATGAAAAACAAATCACTTCTTTGTCGGCACTTCCTGAGCTATTACATTTCACTTGAAAGCTTTGGATTGTTTAATTACTGAGCTGGATTTAGAAGATGTGTTGTATTTGATGAACACTCACTGGATTAAGGACAAAGAGGCTGATTTGTCTGGAAGGTGTCAACATTTATCTTCTATTTGTTTGGTCTATGATCCACTTGTGATTGCTGGCCTATTTATGTCGCACATGCCCCGGTCCCTACTCACAAACATTTAAATGTTCAATAGTTGCAACAGCAGTTAAATCCAAGAGGATATGAGGAAAGATTGAAGTCTTATGTAGTTTCTGTTTGCAGAGTTTATAAAGGCTTGACCAGGTAGTAAACCCTGAAGTGAAAACTTTTAAGCATGAACTCTTGTGAATGCTCTGGTACATTTTATGGACTTTTAGTTAAGAATTCAACCTGCATTCAGGTAAGGGATTCAGTATGGTGAACGGGTGATTATGCAAATTAGAATCCTGACATGAAGCCACCTGTTCATTATCCATTATCCCCCTTAAACCCAGTCATCAACAGCAAGTTTACACAAAATGTTTATGTAAAGATAAGGGATGTCAACAATTAATCAAGTATAGATTAATTAATTGTTATGAACTTACTCAAACACGTTTTTGTTTCAATTCTCTATCACATGGAACAAACATCATGTGGTCTCATATTCCTTTCAGTTATCAGGGAGGTGTTTTAAGTTTTAATCAGCTGACTAAAGGTGTTGTGCACAGAGGAGACGATCAGCTGGGGGCTGCAGCTGAGTGACAGGTCTCCACGAGCGCTTTTTTTCTCCGCTGCTGGACTGATTATGACCCGGTTGCGCTCCCGGCTTACACATGACCACGTTCACATGCTTATTTTTCTCAATAAGAACGAGTAGACAGAAAACTGGACACTGTGAGTCTGAAATATGTTTCTGTTCAGTTCCCTTGTTGAAGTCTGAGCCTTCACTTTTATGACTGTGTCCGCAGAGTTTATGAGCCTGCTCCACATGTTGATATTCAGCGTGTTTAGTGTTAGTACAGGGCTGCACAGTGCCTCACAGCTAGAAGGTTCCTGGTTCGAATCCATGTTCTCCCAGTGCATGCGTGGGTTCTCACCGGGTTCTCCGGTTTCCTCCCACAGTCCAAAAACATGCTCACCAGGTTAACTGGTCACTCTAAATTGCCCGTAGGTGTGAGTGTGTGCGTGAATGGTTGTCTGTCTCTCTGTGTTAGCCCTGTGATGGGTTGGCGACCTGTCCAGGGTGTACCCTGCCTTCCGCCCAAAGCCAGCTGGGTTAGGCTCCAGCCCCCCGTGACCCCTAATGGGATAAGCGGTCAAGATAATGGATGGATGGATGGATAGTGTTAGTACACCTCAATACGATCCGTAGCTATTCAATACTGTCAGTTATATACATTGTGCCTGAAGGAAAATTGAATTTTTTGACATGGACATTTTTTTTAAATTATTTTATTCTTTTAAAATAGTCCCTCATATTGCAATGGATTCTCATCAGCCTCCTTTCAGTATTCGTTAATGTTAAACTGACCATTTCACTCTATGATCAAGTTAAAGTCTGAGCCTGCTCATTAAACTAAACATTTCCATTTCAAAGTCATGTTAGCCAATGGGAACAGGACTTCTGCAGGAATATTCATGTTGACATCTCTGTCCTCATTCAGCTCTTCTTCTTCTTCTTCTTCTTCTTCTTCTTCTTCTTCTTCTTCTTCTTCTTCTTCTTCTTCTTCTTCTTCTTCTTCTTCTTCTTCTTCTTCTTCTTCTTCAGCTAGTTTGTAGCAACTAGCATCTTAGAGATTCTGCCAATGTCTGGATTGCAGGACAGGATGTTGCTTCACTTTTCCCTATCATTGATGTTTGGAGTCCAGCAGCTCCTCAGGCTGCTCTCACATCTGTGCCTGTCAACTGTCATTATTTCCCCACTCTCAAGACCAGCCTAACATTTTTGACACAGTGTCAACAGGCAGAGGTGAAATTTTGCCGGACTCTTTTTTGTAGCCGTGTGAGATCAGGTTGTCCCTAGTGTTCCCTTGGCTGTTAAGAGTTAATCACCAGTGTAATCAGTTTTGAACAATCAGAATCAAGTATTCAACACAGCTGTGTAATAATGCAGATCTAAAGGTCTGGACTTTATCTCATTCCCAGCACTTGAATTTATCAAATACCCCCTTGAAATGCGAACTACAACAACTCCTCCTTTCTTTTGACATAAATACTTGTGTCAAAGATTTGAACCCTAAAACACCTAAACACTTACACATGTAGAAAATGTTGCGTCCATAATCTAGTCCAGCTTGCTCCTCCATCTGACAGAGTACATTTTCTGGATTCCAGCTCTTGCTATGACTGCTGTGCTCCTCTCCCCCTCCTCTTTTCTTTTCTTCAGAGATGAAATTGTTGGCTTGCCTGTTAGCAATTTACACAAAAACATGCATGAACATCTTAAGTGTGTCAGCGTAGATCTCCTTTAGGGGTGTGTCCACGAGGCAAAGTGTTAATCACAAACATGATTACAAAACAAGGAGGAAGTCACGGCGTTCCTTGTGGTTCTGAGAAAGTAAAGCAGTGACTGTAATGGATCAAGCAGAAAAACCTGGATGAACTGTGTATGAATGATTAAGAATAACAATGATGTTTGTGCAGGAAAGGTCAACAACCGGCATGTGATTCATTGAATGTTGTTGTTGTTGTGTGTAACTGATGGTTTTTTCACCTCCCTCTTTTCCTCTCCTTTCACAGTGCCTGGGAACCTGGGCTGCTTCAGAGACAGCGGCGACCCGCCCACTTTGTCCGGCACCAGCGAAACCTCCAACAAACTCACCATCCAGAACTGTATAAGCTTCTGCAGGAAACAGAGATATAAGGTAAGACTGGGGAGTGACGGACACAAACATATTGCATGTAAATTTATTGTCAGATAAAAGTTGGCAGCTTCTCCAGGAGAAAATATTAAAAACTTCCAGAGAAAGGATGACTCAAATTTAAGTACTGCTTCTATTATCTTGGCACTGACACTGGAAAGTTTAAAAGTTCCCCTGAGTGGATGAAAAAGCGTCCGGTCAATTGCCTGTGTCATGTCTAAAATGGACATGAGCTGTCTCCTGCAATAGTCGGGCTTTTATGTAAATCATCTGCACTTACGGGCAGTTTCCTGACAGTTATTACCCTGATGCCCACTGCGGTCTATACCCTCTTTATTCAGCCATCAAAGTCCCTGATTCAAACCAACCAGCAGATGACAAATCATCACAGCAATCAAGGCTGACAGCTGGAAATTAATGGTTATTAGCCCAGTGGGCACCTCATCCTCGATGCATTTTCCTCATCTCTGAGTCTGGCATGCCATTGTCCCGGCTCTAAACAGTGCCAGGTGTTCACTTTCTGTCTCAGCAGATCCGCTTCAGCTCTGTCTGCGCTGACACATACTGACAGCCCCCTCCCCTCCCCCTTCACTCCAGCAGATGTTACAGGAAGTGGTGGCAGATTGGCGTCGTCTGCCTACCCTTGGACTGTCACCGTTCGTAATGTGCATGTGGAGCAGTCAGTGCTCGGAAGTACGGATCCCGTGTGACTTCTTTGACAAAGAGCATGCCTGACGACTGAGACGGCTGTATTTGCTGTCTCAGTTTGCTCCTCCAGAAGTATTCACGTTGGTGTTACTTCATCAGAAAGAATAATGCAACAAGGACGTAACTCACATGACACGCGTTGGCAAGAGCAGGGGCTTGCCGAATTCCTATTCCATGAGAAGGGACGCAGAGTGGGAAATGATGCAGTACCTTCAGTTGTGTGAATTCATGTAAGGCCTGAGAATTGGACAATGGTGTCCTTTTTAAATGGGGGACAATAGCTCTTTTGAGAACAAGCAGCCAGTGATGGCGAGGTCACGATGTGTGAACGTTTTTGACGTTTCGCATTCTTGCTCCAACGCTTTCAGAACACTCCACCAACAGTTTTGATTCAAAAGATTGATAGGTGCTCTTTGTGTTTGGGTTATTCGCTCCACCCTGTGAGCAGCTGAGCGTCCAAACAATTGAGAGGTTGTGGCTGCCCAAACTCAGAATACAGCTTCAGGTCATTATTGGAGTGAGAGCAGTTAATACATTTTAGACAGAGGTCACTTGATTTTTGAGAAGGAGCTGCATACAGTGAACTCTGCACTGGGCTGATCCCAATCTCCACTCTGACGCCTAAGCACTGAACCCCCACTGACTTTAATGCTATCAGGCAGGCAGTGTGGAAGTGTTTGAAGGCTTGTCATGGAACAACAATGAGGAATGGGACACATCGCCTGCACACAATGTGCATCATTAAGTAAAACAAGCTGTGAAAAAACTCTACAGTAGGGTTAGGGTTAGATATATCACGATATACTGTCTGTATATAATTATGGACCTCCGTTTCCTCCCATTGTGAGATGTGACGCCCAAATACCATCTCCGTATTGTTCTGGTGGAACCAAGGCATGCACGCAAGCGATCTGTCTGTTGGGTCAGCTGATGTCACTCCTCTTCCTCCAACCAAAATACTCATTTGTCTCACCAATAAGCCGTCAGGTCGGTACAGTCCACAGCAGAACAGATTCTTGTGTTCATTTGAAGCGGACACTCACAGTTTTGGAAAGTTCAATGACCCCTGTGTTCTCCCTCTACTCTGCTAATCGGATAAAGAATGCAGAGCTGTCAATCATGACGTCATGTCACCACATTTTAGCATCAAATATCCAATTAAAACTTGGCTTCTCAGGGTGCGGACTTGGACTAATGGCTAAGTTGCGCGCCCATGAAGCGATTGGCCCGGGTTCGTATCCAGCCAGTGGCCCTTTCCCATAGGTCATTCCCCCTTCGGTTTCTCAGAACAATAAACAGTTAGACATAAATATGCATGAGAAGACCTAACTGCTATGTTTGAGGATTATTTTTCTGTCCCAGTTTGACCCATGTCTCGTCTGTTATAATGGAGGAGGCGGGGTTTAAGACCTATGCTGCAGCCAGTCACCAGGGGGAGCTCTAAAAGCTCTGGATTCACCCATGATAGCTTCATACAGTCTAGTATACTCGTCACATGCTCATAAATGAAGTCCATGTTGGCGTTGTTTACCTGTAGGTTTCTTGTTAACACTTTATTGAATCCTAATTCTATTTACAAACATTTGTTTGCATTTAGTAGAGGGCTGGATACTCATGTTGCAATGAACTCTGGGTAAGTCCCTCAGCAAAGTCTGCAAAAATGTGGACACTCATGGAGAGTGTAATTTGGCATTTTAGGCCCAATCTCAATGTCCACACTCAGACACTCACTGACTTTGAGGCGCGTTCCCACTAAGTTTGTGAGGGATTAGGGCTGTCCCACTGACAAATCTTCAAGTGTGTGAGGGATCTCTCTCAGACTTTTTGAGCCATTTATGCCCCCTTTCTTTAAGTGGGCATTTTTGCAGACTTCAAGTAAGGGAATTACCCATGGTTCATAGCATTGTGACGTGAAACACAGGATTCACAGGGGCAGCCCGCAAGCATGTAATGCTCATGCTGTAATGACTGAATTTCCCCCCCTCCCCGGGATACAATGAAGCAACCAAACCATTTAAGACTTTCCATTATCATCAGCAGCAATTAACATCACCACAATAATGACCAAAGTACCAAGTGCTGGGTCACTCAAGAGCTGAACACAGATTCCCAGAGTAGAGCAGGACAGTGTGAGTCAATTGTAGCTGGACGACATGATCTGCCACTGGGGACAACAGTGGAGAACAGTCTAGCTAAGTGCATAGTGCTTCTTAAAGAGCTGGGTCTTTAGCTGTCTTTTGAAAGTAGAGAGGGACTCTGCAGATCGAATGGAGTTGGCCAATTCATTCCACCATTTAGGGGCAACAGAAGAGAAGAGTCGAGCTAGTGATTTTGAGGCCTTGTGTGCTGGAAGCACTAGGTGCTTTTCAGAGGCTGAGCGTAGCGGGCGAGAAGGGCAGTAGACCTGGATGAGGGGTTCCAGGTAAACTGGAGCGGTTTTGGTGACTGCTTTGTAAGTCCTGATTAGAGTTTTGTATCTGATGCAAGCGGCAACTGGAAGCCAGTGTAGCGAAATGAGCAGGGGAGTGACATGAGCTGTCTTAGGCTGGTTGAAGACCAGACGTGCTGCTGCTGCGTTCTGGATCATTTGCAGAGGTTTGACTGTGCATGCAGGGAGGGCCTGCCAGTAGAGAGTTGCAGTAAATAAAGTATTTCTGATTCGGATTCGGATTCTGATGGAAGGGTAAACTTAGGCCGTAACATGAAATTAAAAAAAAGTGCAATGGCAAACAAGAAGCAGGAAGATACAACCAATGTTGGCGTTTTAAAAAAGTTTCCCTGTAAGTATAAATGTAGAAAATGAATAAGCCTAAATGTATTTATCTTCACATATGTGCAAATACAGTATAATTTATATATTTTTAGTGATATATTTACATATTTTACACGTTGTGGTTAAGCAGTCTGTACAGTATGAGCCTGGATCACATGACAGTCAGTCTGTCCTTTAAGCGCCTTGAATTTGAGGAAAATAAGAATTGTGCAATAAAACTTTCTAACGCAGCTAAGGTGAGATACGTGACATCATCCAGGTTATGTGAGAAGTCGCAAAGTGCTGTCCCATTCTCAGTTCAACAGTTTTGAGCCCTCGCAGCCTCCTGCCCTCAATCCTTTTGCAGGTGACGTAATTTAATTCAGGAAGGGTTTAGGGTTCAGGGTTCAGGGAGGGCATTGAGATTTGGCCATAGAGTGCTCATTGGAGCCCTCACACACTTGATGATTTGTATGCTGGACATCCAGAAGCACTCAAACACTTCGGGGGATCATGCCACAAAGTCTGTGAGAATGTGAGAGTGGGGACTGGGATTAAAAAACATGTGATTCAAACACTAGTTTAAATCAAAATAATTAATGAAACCCAACCTTTAAACTTGCTTGTATTTGTCAGTATAAAAGGATGTGGAAAAGGAGCCATTTTTAATCTTTTAGAAGTGATGACAGAACAGCCAAAGTTCCCGGTAGCTGTACTGATTCCCTCTGTGTTTGTCTCTCCAGCTCCCGGGTAAAATGGATTCATAATAAACAGCGTTAGGGAAGGCGTTACCCAAAGTTTGTTTTTGAATTGCTGATGCAATGATTTGCATAACCCCTTTCGGTGTTTTTTCAGCTCGCTGGCATGGAGTCAGGATATGCTTGTTTCTGTGGCAACGAGGGGGACCTGCGTGACCACGGCGAGTCACCCAGCATGGAGTGTAACCATGTTTGCTTCGGCGACCACACCCAGCCCTGCGGTGGAGACGGCTGGGTCATCATCTTTGACAGTAAGTGTGTTAACAGGCGCTGCTTTTGGACTGGTTCTGATCTCTGACTTTAATTTGAGTATTTACAGAGTAATATTAGATCATGCACTTTGATAAACACATCTGTGCGCTGAGCCGACATTGGGTAATAACCTAAGCTGGGAACAGGTCTGTTAATCTGTTAGTCATGTTAACACCTTTAATCAAATAAGTTTTGTTGGATCAGGCTCCGGTTCAGCACCAGAAGGCACAGCAGTACATTTACTTATCATCTGCACCCCTCCTTTCTTACACACAGCAGTAATCAGTCCAAAGGCCTTACACAATCATGTAAACAAACACTTCAAACTGGAGTTAACTATATTTAAGATATAATAAATGCATTTGTGTTAAAGCTGCACTTGAAAAGCTTGTCTATTTCTGATTCTCTAACTGTCCTCCAGCTTTTTCTTTACCACTTCTGACTCCCAAACTCCCATAAAGCCAGTGTTGTGGCCAATAGGATACATCAAATTGGTGCTTCCTTATTGTAGCATCATATTTCAACATGATATCCATATAAGCCTGGAACAAACCACCAAAAATAACACACTTAGACTCAAAATCTTACAAATCTGAGCAACATCTGAGCTTTTTTGCAAACCTCCACTGACTATTTCTCCTCTATTTTACGCTCTCTCCTTCAGCCCGAGTCGGGGCCTGTGGTGGAAACTATTCCGCCCCAACAGGAGTCATCTACTCTCCTGACTTCCCCGACAAGTACAGCCCTGGTCGTGTTTGCTACTGGACCATCCAGGTCCCCGGAGCCTCAGCCATCCTCTTCAACTTCACCTTCTTTGACATCTCGGACCAGACGGACATGGTGGAGCTACTGGATGGTTACACCAACCAGGTGTTGGCACGCTTTGACTGGCGCAGCCCGCCGGGGGAGGCGGTGAACATCACGGGCGACTTTGTCATCCTTTACTTCTTCTCAGACCGCACCAACCAGGCTCAGGGGTTCGCTCTGCTGTACCAAGGTAAGAGTTCACTTGCTGGATGGATTTTAATGACAACAAAATCAACAAAACCCACTCAAACTATGCTGTAAAATAAAGGAATAGCCATTATGGTGTCACCAATTTAATCCACTGCCTTTTTTAAGACCTGAGTTTATCATTTTGGCCGTAGCCTATTTTGTTTTCTAGGCCGGAGGTGACAAAAAGTGGTACTAGAGAAGCGAGAGGGTATTGCAAACGCCAAGAAATCAGAGCTTCACAGCAAGTTACAACAGTTTCCCACAGAATTAAATCAGAATTATGATGAAATGTGACCGGAGTTGTTCAGAATATAAAACCTAAGAGAGCCTGTTGAAGTTTGGGAGCTTGCGAGAGCTTCACATATGTACCTGGTAATTTAAAAATATCTATTTTCATCACTACAGCCAGCTTATTTTTCTGCAAGGAGTAGCCAGTGACACTTCTGACTTACATGCATAATACGCTACAAGCAGATTCATTTATTAGAAGCACTGAACAGGTGACAAGCTAGGTATGGTGAGTACAGAGACATATACCTAATACACAAAATACAAAGATAAGATAAATGTAATGGAGGTAGACTTTTGGGACAGCTTAGCAGTAAAATAAACCACCAAGCAGATCAAAATATTTTACTGATATCTGCTTAAGAATCTGCAAAAGGCACAAACAACAAATCCTTGGCTGAAGAACTAAATTGGAGGGGCGCTG
Source organism: Notolabrus celidotus (assembly GCF_009762535.1). Classification (NCBI taxonomy): domain Eukaryota; kingdom Metazoa; phylum Chordata; class Actinopteri; order Labriformes; family Labridae; genus Notolabrus; species Notolabrus celidotus. The sequence goes on from NC_048280.1 coordinate 6,057,811, forward strand.
GTGGCCTAGTGGTCCAAGCTCCCCACATACAGAAGCTATTGCAGAGGTTCAACTCCAGGCTGCAACCATTTCCTGCATGTCCTCCTCCACTATCCACTCCCCACTTTTCCTGTCTCTCCTCAGCTGTCCTAAAAAAATTACTAAATTGGATAATGTAGGCCTAAATTTAGACGTAAAGTTCATTTAAATAGGCAAGATTATAAAAAATTCAACATTCATTCAGCTTTCAATTTTTTATTCCCACCTGGAAACGTGTTCATTCTGTTGTAGAATTGAGTATTTTATATGGGGCCAAATGGGAATTGATTTGCCCTTGGAGTGAGCCTCAAGTGGCCACTTCAGGATCTAGCACACCATTGTTGGCTCAATTTTCCAGCGCCGGAGGTTGTGCGTCGCCTCAAACCCACCTAGAGCCTCATTTGCATGATCAGGTGCGTGCCGACTTGCTGGCTGCATGTTGGAGTTTTGCATAGCAGCCCCGGTTGTTGGCTCAGGCGCGGCAGTTGTCACACCACTGGCAGGCCCTTTTTTCGCTTTTCATTTGCTGGTCGATGTCTCACAGCCCCAGGGTGATACTGCATATTTAAATAATGTTTTGTTTTTCTAGGAACTCGCTCCCTTATCAAACTGCAGCAGGCTGCTCTGCTCCACTAGAGTGTTGCTCAGGGAATTGCACAGCAAGTTTTATGCCACCTACATACCAAATGCTGTGATATGATGCTTTGCACCCTCTGATAGCGTGATTCCAGTGTTGAGCAGACATGTAGGCAAACTAAACCAAGACTTTGTAGCAGATTATTTTCTAATGCCAGACTAATGTGATAAGACCAAAGTGAAGAAAGAAAAGCTGTCCTCTGCTTGTTTTCTTAGTGTCTGAATGCACCAGAAATGATTTAATAGATTAATTTCAGGAGGCAGAAGCACGACCTGACATAATTCAGTGTAGGTGACATTCAAGCTCACAGCTCGTTACACCGGGAGGTGATCTGTCCCCGCTCCTCCCTCTCTGCCTCCATTTGTTATATTTCTTGCCTGCTGGCATTACAGTAAAAACAATATTCAAAGGTCAAAACTCTCTTCACCTCTGGATAGACACGGTCCTCTCTGCACTGCTTCTTGCTTCTTGCTTTTGCGTGAGGCGTCATGTAGCCACGAAATGAAATCTGAGAAGTAATATAAGAAAAGGTCAACCTCTGATTTAATACGGTTTTTTTTTTCACAGACAGGAGGAAAATAAAAAGTTACACAAATTCAGAAAGAAAAAGGTTGAAACTGAGAGAAGAAGACGACGGTTATAACGGGTATCAGCTTTAAGTACACAGCAGATCTTCCGTGGCACACTGAGTGGTCGAAACGGTAATTTCAGGATAAACGCTCGCAGATGACAGAGACGGCAGAGCTGAGCCCGGGTTTGAAGTGTGGTATTTTGTTTGCAAATGGGGAACATGTGGGGAGTTGTGGGAACATCACAGTCAGGTTGAGTAATTTTATGAAGAGAAAAAAAAAAAAAAAAGATCCCACGCTGTTTCAAGATCCAACCACCATTCATGGAAGAGTGGAAGAGGCCTGGATCAAATAGTGTTTAGAGGCCGTTCTGGGTGCAGCTCGTCAGGATTTCATCATAGGAGCGTATGAATCCTCCAAAATGAAGAAAGTGTGTTCAAGAAAAGAAGTGGGGTGTGCTCTGCTGGGATGGATGACACCATGTTTCAAGAATGAGCTTACTTTGTCTTTAGATACTGGCTGACTGATCTCTGTTAATGAATGTGAAATAAAAAGGGAACCTTGTAAGCATGAAACGACTTGCAAACCTGAGAACAAGTCATCCACAGTGTTGACTGCCCTTAAAGGTGACATATCATGCAAAATGGACTTTTTAATGGTTCTCTACCTGAAATATGTTTCCCTGGCATGTCTACAAACCCCCCGAGAATGAAAAAAATCCATTCTGCCCCTGTTCTGATTTCTCCACCTTTCTGTAAATGTGTGCTGAAACGAGCCATTTCAGACTTCAGTGTTTTTGTTACGTAACAACAATATCCGGTGTGTCAGGGAGTCAGAGCTCGGAGCTTGTTCAGCCCATAGACTGTATAAAATAATACTGAATCCCTCCCCTGTTTTTCATTACCTGCACAAATGTGTGCTAACAAGGAGCTTAGGAGGGAGGCATGCTAGTTGTAGGCTGTCTTAATAAACACAAAGGTCGGTTTTGCTCCCCACGTCTGCAGATTTGAAGATCTAGTGGATGATTTTTATTTGTCATGGATAAGTGCTAGTGCTAATTAGCATAGCCACATAGCTACATGTCCGTAGCTGTAGCTGTAGCTGTAGCTGTAGCTGTAGCTGTAGCTGTAGCTGTAGCTGTGTACCAAGACACACGTCGACATACTGACAAATAAAACAACAAGAAACACTAAATCTGTGACCAATCCTTCATAAAAGGTCCTGCTGCCTTTCTGGCAGAGGTTGGTTTTACTCCCCACGTCTGCAGATTTGAAGATCTAGTGGATGATTTTTATTTATCATGGATAAGTGCTAGCGCTTGTTAGCATAGCCACATAGCTACATGTTCGTAGCTGTGTCCCAAGACACACGTCGACATACTGATAAATAAAACAACAAGAAACACTAAATCTGTGACCAATCCTTCAGAAAGGTCCTGCTACAGGCGTCAGGATCAGATTCTGGATCAAATTCAGAGGGTTGAAGTAACGCGATCTCTGAGCAGCCGTGTATATTCAGCCAACATGTAAACATTAGATCAATGTGCTGGAGAGCCGACCCACATCCACTTCCTGAGGGGGCGGGGTCAGAGGGAAAACAGAGTGTTCTGAGGAGGACTGAAGAAGAGGGCTTTTCAGGCAGACCAAAATCTGATTTCAAAGTGTTTTTTTGAGCATAAACTTTAAAGACATGTTTTGGGGACCTCTTAGACCAATATGTATTGATGAAAAAAGCGTGATGTGTCACCTTTAACTTCTTCAGTTTAGTTTCATCCTCAGGTCTGTGGCAATTTATTTATTTATTCTTATTTATTTATTTAAAGGGACAGTGCACATTAATGAACATTTCAGCGTTGCATCAATGTAAATATGCCAGAAGCCAGAAGGCTAATTTTCATCCGTAGTCCCAGCAGGTCAAAACAGAAATTATGGAGGCGCTGGTTGCCTAGCGGTCTAAGCGCCCCAGGTACAGAGGCTACAGTCCTCGTCACAGGGGTCGCCAGTTCGATTCCTGGCCAGTCGACCATCTCCTGCATGTCTTCCCCCTCTCTCTACTCCCCACATTTCCTGTCTCTCTTCAGCTGTCCTATACAATAAAGGCAAAAATATAACTTTAAAAAAAAAAAAACCCCAGAAATTATGAGATTCACACACGCTTAAAAACTACTCTGCTGGTTTTTGTGATGCGGTTTCCTGCTGACATCGATCTAGCTAGCTGCACCTGTATGCTCAGCTCATTGGTGGTAAGCTCAGACTTGAAGTGCTTGGGTGATACTTAACTCAGTTTAGCCCAAAGTGCATATTATTTTTGATTTTATAACCGAGCTGTCAGGGAGTTTTGAGAGGTGAAATGTGACATTCAAAAAGCACCATGTTGTTGTTATTATCCATCATGCTGGCAGCAGGGAGCAGGAAAACACTGCCACGCCTCAGCTGTGGTGTGCTGAAATGAACAAAACGTGATTCAAAATAAATTTCACTCTATTTTCAAACATTTATTGCATTGCATTAAATTTGTGACTTCGCTGTTAGGGACAGATGAAATCACTAGAGTTTAGTTGGAGTTTAGGTATGTTGCTGTTTGTTGTTTTGGTAAGGGGATCTTAAAACTCAGCCCAGGCTGCCTTAAACCAGTCTTTTTCTTGACTACCTCATGCATGTTATTCAATTTTTTGTCTTCAATCATCTAAATATGAAGAGTAATGACTTAAACACAAGCCTATTTGTGAAATGCGAGTCTGCAGCATCGCCATAAAGAAGCTCAGCCTTTGTACTTTTACAGTGAATCAGTAACAGAGCAAGAGTGTTTCTCTCTCACACACTCACAAAGCGCTGTTCTGCCCTGTCTGCACTTTTGCAATGGTCTGGTCTTGGCCATTTCACCTCTGTCCTACCTACGCTGCCTGGTCAGGGGCAGGATGACTTTGCCCCTTTACGCCTCTGTGATATTTACATCCAAGGCAAGATGTTACAGAGCATGAAGTCGGTAAGTCAGGCCCCAAATTCTTGCCCAAGTTTCCAAGTTGCATCCAAATTCCACCAGATCCGTGTCCGGTCCGTCTCTGATCTGTCACGGCACCAGAGTTGATAGGTTTCTATTCTAGTCAATGTGTGAACTTCCACTGGATTTTCTCCGTTGCTTCCGGCTGCGTCTCTGACGGACCAGACTGGGATCTGGTGAAAGTCCTGTGTCACATATCTGATCCGGATCAGATATGTGACACAGGACTTTCACCAGATCCCAGTCCGGTCCGTCTCCAATCCGCTGCGGTCCGGCTCCGTGCTCTCTCGTCCATCAACACTCACCAGGTGCGTTTTCAGAACAGAGCACAGAGCAGGACCACCGGACAGCTGGATCCATGTGACCAAGGTTTTCCCACTGTAATTACTGAATCAAAGATTCTCCTCCTCCTCTCCTCATCCATGTTGTCTTTCTGGTCCTCTGAAAACCTCTGACCTGTTGACTCCAGGCCTGGCCCCCTGTCATCAAATTCCACCAGATCCATGTCCGGTCCGTCTCTGATCCGTCACGTCACTGGATCTGATAGGTTTCTATTCTAGTCAATGTGTTAACTTCCACTGGATCAGCTCCATAATGTTCCAGCTGTGTCTTTGATCTGGCAGGTTGGAGCCCTCTGGATCAGATACGCAAGACTTCTATTTCTGTCGGAGCACGACGCATCAATCTCACAGAGCAGATGGAGCGGGACAGGAAGTCAGGCACCAAAACAAAATGAAAACATCCGGTTAATTTTCAGAATAAAACACTCTGTGTTATCACCAGATCGTATTTCACTTAACTACAACAACAAACCGTCATGATGAGCGGATCCAGGCCTAGAGTCAACAGGTCAGAGGTTTTCAGAGGACCAGAAAGACAACATGGATGAGGAGAGGAGGAGGAGAATCCTTGATTCAGTGATTGCTGTGGGAAAACCTTGGTCAGATGACTCCAGCTGACGGACGAGAGAGCACGGATCAGGACCGCAGCGGATCAGAGACAGACGGGATCCGGATCTGGTGGAAGTCCTGTGTGATAACACAGTGTTTTATTCTGAAAATTAACCGTATGTTTTCATTTTGTTTTGGTGCCTGACTTCCTGTCCCGCTCCATCTGCTCTGTTGAGATTGATGCGTTGTGCTCCAGCATCCGGCAGAAATAGAAGTCTTGTGTATCTGATCCATTGCTTTCCAGCGTGCTGGATCAGAGACGCAGCCGGAGAGAAACGGAGCGGATCCAGTGGAAGTTAACACATTGACTAGAATAGAAACTCAGATTGGGTGCCGTGACGGATCGGAGACGGACCGGAAACGGATCTGGTGGAATTTGGCCGTAAGCCTTCTATTTTTGTCCAGCTGTCCGGCAGTCCTACTCCATGCTGCGTTCTCAAAATGCAACCGGAGGGTGTTGACAGACCAGAGAGCACAGGTCTGGTGGAAGTCTGATGTTATTATTCCAGCTTCAGCAGGCGTTCATGTGCATTTTCAAACTCGGATGATTCGTTTTTTCTGACGTGTCTGACACCACATGAATGCAGCGTTAATCTCAACATGAATGTAGGTTTTTTTCTTTCAAGTAGTGATCGCTTAAGATACCCTTTGATTTGCACAATCCTGCAGCCTGTTGCAAAAATGTTGTAAGCTAGGGAGTTTGTCTTTTTAAAGTTTGTTTCAAAGTCTTCTAGTGTGTTAAAGTGAGTCATCTGAGCTGCCTTCAGCTCCCTGCATACTTATAGTTTGGTTTTAGTGCATAAACATATCTCTTTCTGCTTCATGCCCACCTGTCACAGTTGAAAGAGACACAAACACCTCAATTGTTCTTTAAATGTTTTTGAGACAAATTTGGAAAGCATATGAATTTTTGATATATTTCTGAGTTGCTTCTCTTCAATAAGCCTTACTGGAAATTGAGATGTAAGAAAAATAATGAAAAAGTCATGTGAGGCACATAAATATCAGGGTGATGCATTCCTTGGTTTATTTCCTGGGAGCAGTGTTTCATAGCAGAAGGAAACAGATCAAAATCATACTGTGACTTTAAATAAATCACACCTTTGTTTTGGAGAAGTAAATGAAAGGCAGAGAAGATCTTATTTAGGATATTGCTTTCCACTGGAAACACATAAATTAGTTGAAACAGTGCACGCTCTCTGGCTCTGTAGCTTTATGAAGCAAACTCGGCCCATCTGGTTCTGTGAGGGGCTTAAAACAAACAGAATTTATTGCAAACACTTTTTGAATCATGGCTGAAGCAGAGAAAAAAGCTCTCAACACCACATGTTTACAGCACGCTTGAGTGTTTTTACAAAGTAGTTCTGTTTCTTAAAAAACGCTGTGAGTATTAAATATTGGCTCGTGACTCTGTGTATACTTTCAACAACATGATCAACATGATGTATCCTATTACTGCATGCTCGCTGCCACAGCCCATCTTACCCGGGGGAGTCATTAAAGGGGCGTTAAGTGATGTGTGTACTCAACTAGTCGAGATTACAACAACATGGCTGACCTTTTGCTCCGGCTCAGAGAACGGACGAATCACCACTCCTGTCCCTCGATGCTGAAAGCCTGTTAAATGTAGAATTAATCACGGTTTAAAGAGTTGTTGTGTCACAGTGTCACGAAACTTTATTAACAAGAACAGTTGTATCTATTTCTTTATCATGCAAGTTACTATGGAGCTCTTGAAGTCCATATCTTGTGCGCACAAGTTACCATCTGTGCACACAAGAGTTATCTTGAGCACACAAGGTCAAAATGAGTCCTTGTAGGACTTGAGGGACTCCAGAGGAAATGAACCCTAGCTTACTAGGTGGTTTCTTGACTGTGTCTGGTTAAACTGGCATATAACTACTCGACCAGAGCAATGTGTAACCAGTAAAAGTATGTGGAATTAATCCCAAAGTAGGACCAAAGGCTGGTGGGTGCTATCTCTGCTAACGTTAGCCATAGTCGGCTAACTAGTTTGACATTGTTCACTAGCAGACTCTGCTGTGTTTCATACGTTGTGTTAAAAAAAAGTTCTATTTTTGAGCATTTTTGCCTTTATTGGATAATAATAATAATAATAATAATAATAATAATTGTATTTGTAGAGCACCTTTCAAAACCAGGTTACAACGTGCTTTACATGGGTAGCAAATAAAACAGGCAGATCATAAAAACACACAAGACCTTTCTGGAGTCCCTGAGCTCCATTGTTTGTAGATTCCTCTGAGCTGCCGTAGACGTCCTCCTGCTGCGGACGACCTGGACTCCAGCTGATACGGACGTGCTGGACTCCAGCGGCAACAGCTTCTACGACTCGTCTCATCACTATCACCTCTCTCTCTTACTCCCCTCTATCTGTCTTTCCAGACCCAACTCAGTCGAGGCATGACGGCTGTCTAACATGAGTCTGGTTCTGCCTGAGGTTTCTGCCTGTTAAAAGGAAGTTTTTCCTCACCACTGTAACTAGCTAAATACTGCGATGTGCAATGCTCATGATGGATTAAGGTGGGGTCAGATTGAGTCTTACCCTGTCTTGAAGTTGGGTCTCTGTTCATAATTTGACATAGAGTGGTCTAGACCTCCTATGTTTGTAAAAGCTTCTGGAGATAACGTTTGTTGTGATTTGGTGCTAAACAAATAAAGATTGATTGATTGATTGACAAGTCAAGATAAAGAAATAAAACATATTTTAAAAGACATAAAATTCCCTTAAAAGAACTCTAAAGGAATAAAATTCTTTCAAAATATATTTCTTAAGACGGTTAAAATAAAATAAAGTCAAATAAAATTCAGATAAAATCCGGGAAGGCTCTGCGATAAAAGTACGTTTTAAGAAGGGATTTAAAAGAGCTCACTGAGTCAGGAGACCTGATCTCAGGTTAGAGAGACTGGAAATGCTGGGAGCAGAGAGTGAGGGAGGACCAAGCATCAGCCTTCTGGTACGAGAATTGAAGCCAATGCAGAAGTGTTAAAAACTGCAGTTCCTCGTGTGTCCACTTGAGGCTGGCTCCAGGAGTACTGGAAACCACGTACACGGCAATTAAAAAAAGATGATCTTTACATCTGAAATAAACATGTTTACAGCCTGGTACAAAAAACGAGTTTAGTCTGGATAGTTCATTTTTCAATTGGCACACAGTGGTTGAATTGTTACATAACGCTGCAGTTTCAAAGATATTAAGATTAAGAGTTTGCCATTATGAGAGGCACAGCTGACTTGATTGACAGGCGGGAACACTGTAGCTGTTATTGATGAGGCTCAAAGCCTGCCTCTTTACCTCACACTAGCTCGACAGCAGTTAGGTTGAGTTCAGTATTTACAATATGACGACCATTTGCTTCAAAACAGCGTTTCAGAAACAGATGGGTGACATCACGGATACTACATCCATTAATTACACAGTCTAAGGGGAAGACATGCAGCAAATGGTCGAGGTCATTAGTTGAACTCGCCACCACTGCAACGAGGACTAGGGCTGTCAAAATTGCTCCAAAATGACATTCGAATATTCGCTTTAAAAAATCCCATAGGTTCGAACCATTCGAATATCTATATTTGCGCATTATGTCAATAACAGGTGGACAAACTAATACAAGGAGACATAACTACATGCCTAAAACATACCTACACATTACAAAACAAGTAAATGACCTAATGGTCTGTACCGTAACACTTTTAAGACTGTTGACCTCTCGCTCGCTCGCCCCCCTCCCCTCTCTGTGCGCAATGCGCTGAGTGAGAGCTGAACAAGACTTGTGCGAGCAATTAAAGGTCCTGACTCTTGTCCCTAATATAGGCAGGCTTCATTCAGTGATTGAAGCAAATATTGTTAACATTAATTGAAGTTAAAAACGAAAAAGTAGTCCACTTACATTCTTGGCGCTTGTTGTTGGGCTCTTTTAGTCCACTGTTAATGTAGGGTCTTAGGCCTGACAGGTTATTTGCCCAAAACACAAGACAGTCCACATGTGAAGAGGCCCAATCTCTTTTTATTCACTATGTTCCAAACGGAGGAAAAGACGCGTTCAGAGCGCACTGAGGATCGGGAGACGGAAGGATTTCTCTCTGCCGTCTGCTTAATGCTGTGCGTGTGCAACTCCTGTGACCTGTCCCTGAACTGTCATGCAGTGCGCCCACTCGCAAAGCAGCCGCTGATGTGGTTTTTTTTCCACAGTCGAATATTAATTTTCACAATCGAATCTCCGTTTTTTTTTAATATTCGAATATATATTTGAATTTAGAATATTCGTTGACAGCCCTAATGTGGACTATAGCCTCAGTACATGGGGTGCACACTTAGACCGCTAGGCAAACAGCTCCCTAATAAATTGTGCTAAATTATTTGACTGTTTTCTGAATGTTTACTAACCTTTAGATGAGTGTGTCAGTCCAAATTTACATTTACATTTAAACAGTCTGAACATAAGTTGCTTTGGAACATCCCTAGCTGTAACCTTGTAATAATTAGATATGCAACAAAGAACAAGTAGTTAAAATAGTGAACAATAAACCCAAATTGTTCAATTAATGTTTCATTATTGCTGCTTACCAAGTAGATCATGTACTAACGGGAGTCATGCATGAAACAACAGCTTCACTTGTGTTCTCTGCATTTCTTCAGTCCCTCTCAAATGGTGAAAAATCTTTATTGTTGTCAGATAAAGTGAATCCAAAGGTGGAGAGATTTTTTTTAAAAAGCACACTTTGCTTTGAAAAGGTCAGAAAGCTTAACTCCTGAGTTGAATTGAAAGGGATTTACTGTCATTGTACGACAGGAGGATCCAGTGAGAACAAGATTCCTAGTCCTGATTAGAGCATAGAAGTAAAATTGATACATTAGCATCAAATGTTAAATGCAGTCACATGGATGAAATGCTAAAATATAACATAAATAGCATCATCACACATAATATATGAATAAATAATAAGGTAAAGAGTGTGGTGAAAGTGCTGTAGCAATAAATATTACTACTGCAGGTGTTATTGGTGACCTGCGGCACCTGCCTGAGTGCAGGGGGTCCAACGGTGTTTGACTTTGTAGCTCTAGTGAGAGAGTAATAATCCGTTACTTTGTACCAACCAGCCGTCTAAATCACTTTGCATTCATGTTTTTTTTCCCCACAGCTCAGAGAAGCCAAATGATTGAGTCTGAGGGTGACGACGAGGACGAAGGAGAAGACGTGTCGAGCACGGCGGGGCCTCAGCTAGCTGGCGGCGTCACAGAGAGATCCAACAGCACCTCCAACGGACGCTCCTCCCAAATCCTCTATGTGATCACGTCCAGCCCCGGTAAACCGGAGCACAACATGCCAGGTCAGTGGGCTGGACGCGGCGAGACCACCGGCCACAGCGCTAGTATGTTAACACCCATGTTACTCAGCTCCCTCTGCACCTCTCTCTACCTCTGCAGGGATGTCGTAGCAGGTTTCTCGGCTACAGCTCCCACTGAGCATGACCTGATTTCTCTGAAAGTAAAAAATAATCGGAGTTTGATGAGAAGCTTCTCGAGGCTTCAGCCCAGAGTGACTCCCTGTGATCGCACATATGCTGCGAGATGAGGTTTTTTTCTCCTGTCAGTGACTCAGATAACGGAAGTTACTTTAGGTCTCCCTGCTGATCACAATCAGGCCTCTTGTCAGAGCTACGCAGGTGGACTGACGTGTTCTCTGCTTTTTGCTTCCTTTGTATATAATTCCTTCCAAACTCTGAGCGCTCTGTCTCTGAAGGCCATCAGATGTATTTCTCAGCCTGAACAGAACAGATGTGCAGTGATAAAGCAACACCATTTCTTGACAATTTGCTGGCTGATTGCTGCTAACAGGTGTCCTAGCAGTGCTTGAATAATTCTTCGCTTGCTAATCCTCTCAGTCTGCTTCAGTTTGTTTTCATAAGTGTGATTTGATATCTGATGTCTTGTTACTTTGTCGTCTCCTCTCTGCAGTGTGGACCATTTACGCTCTGGCCGCTCTCCTCATACTGACAGTCATAGCCATGGTGGCAAAGCTGCTGCTGCACATCACAGTCAAGTAAGTAGGAGGGTGTTTGAGGCATGTCAATCAATCCATCAATCTTTATTTATAAGGCGCCAAATCACAACAAATGCCATCTCATGACGCTTTGACAAACAGAGCAGGTCTACACTGTACTCTATGTTCTATTATTAACAAAGACCCAACATCAAGACAGGATAAGATCCAGTCCCATCTTACAGACAGGACTCAGTCTGATCTCATCTTAATCCACCATGAGCAGAGCACTTTGCAGCATTTAGCAAGTTACAGTGGCAAGGACAAACTTCCTTTAACAGGCAGAAACCTCCAGCAGGACCAGACTCATGGTAGACAGATCTGCTGAGACTGAGTTGGGATTGGAAAGAGGGATAGATGGAGATGAAGAGAGAGAGAGATGATAGTGATTAGAGGGACAGTCGTAGTTGTATCAGCTGGAGTCTGGCACGTCCATAGCAGCGGGCCGTCTATGGCAGAGATCCAGAGGAACCTACGAGACAAGGGAGCTCAGGGACTCCAGAAAGGTCTATGGTTACTAACTATAATGGGACAGGAAGAGTTAAAGTAAGAGACAGGCAGACAGAGAAGAGGCAGGATCCCAGTGTGTCAGTTCCCCCAGCAGTCTAAGCCTATAGCAGCATAACTAAGAGCTGGTCCAAGCCTGAAAAAAAGGAAAAAAGGAAAGTTTGAAGCCTAATCTTAAAAGTAGAGAGGGTTTCTGCCTCCCGGACCCTGACTGGTAGATGATTCCAAAGGAGAGGGTTCTGATAACTTGAGGCTCTACCTCCCATACTATTTTTTAGAGATTGTATGCATGTGTGATGAACCAAGCATCAAATAAATGTTCAATTACGTCTTTGCAGTGTCATGCAATGTTATAAGTTTGTGATTTCATTAAACAAAACATGGATGAGGACAAAATTAGGGCTAAACATTTAGAAGGCTCCTTTCTAAATAATCTTTCTTCCCCCACTCCTCTCTGTCCTCTTTCATATTTTACATCTTTCTGTCTTTTTCTTCCTTGCCTCTCTCTATTTTCACTCTCAGGTCCCCGAACATCCCAACGGTGAGCGGTTCCGACAGCTGCAGCCAGAGCACAGCATCCTCTGAGCCTTGGATCATCCTGTACCGACCCTCCACCATCTCCCTCTTCAAGAAGAAGCTAAAGAACCACCATGGAGACCTCAGCCCCCTGGTGGGTAACTAGCGCCACTCCTGCGCTCACTGTTAACCGAATGCTACCGCCGCCAACAACTTCTCTGTATGAGGGCCGTCAGATGCTAGGCCCCTCAGACAATGAAACTCTACGAGGCGCTATGCTAACAAGCCAACAACTGAGTGGCTAATGACAACTGACTGAGTGACTGCTACTAAATGGCCCGTCGTGAGCCAGAGTGGCTGCACCCTCCCATCCCACTCTGCAACAAAGAGGAGGGAGGGCAGGCAGGGCTGTCAGAGAACTTAATGTGGGAGAGGAGAGCAAAGAAGTAGACGGAGGAAGATCTGCAGCTCTGACAACGATTCAAGGACGCTTTTAACATGCGGGAAGCTTTGCTGCTTCAGCAAGGCTCGATTTCCATCACCCACAGATGTCCCAAACACTCAACATACCTCCAGAAAAACCCTCCAGACTGCAGGCTCACCAGAGAAAACACAACATAGCTGGATGCAGCTCAGTTCACTCTCTGTTCTTTAGTGTGAGACACTTGGGTTTGCCTCTTTCTGGTGCTTCACAGTCACTGGTAATCATTTTCAGTATCAAGAAGAGGATGAAGAAATGGAGTCTTTGATATACCCACACACACACACACACACACACACACACACACTCACATTAACAGTTTTATATAACTCTTCAATCTGCCTCATATGGACTTTGAACTCTTGCAGCCAAAAACCAGAACCCTCCCATCCAAAGAGTCGTGTATTTATTTGTCTTTTTGATTCCATATGCAAAGTCTCTTTTTGTTGTGTTTCACGCCACAGTTAGCTTTCTACAGAGAGGGCAACAGGACATGGAAACGTCACATGATGCTAGATATCACAGCACTTTGGGGATGAATCACTCGACTTGATGTAAAAAAAAAAAAAAAGATCAGAGATAAAAGAGAGTGCGCTCGCCCACTCTATCACTCAGCGCTCATGTGGATTCGGATGCAGAGGAGAAGCAGCGTCGTTCACTCGGGGGGTTGGGTGGTGCAGTTTGCAGACAAACTGCCATTTAGGGAGGCTTGGGAAGATCTGAGGGCTTTTTCTGCTCGGTTGTGGGTGGGAGTCTTTCCGGTTTGATGGTGTTCAAGTGCCTTAAGGATCTCCTCTTTTGCTTGTCTCAGATTCCTCACATCTGTTTCTCTGACAAAGCTGGGACTGGGGTCCCTCACAGGAGTCTGCTCTTCTTTAGAATCAGTGTGGTGGTGAAGAGTTTCAGTCCAGAAAACAGGATTTCCACCACTGAGATGTAAAGGAAAAAAATGATGCCACATTTTGTACAGTGATGGAAAACATTTATTGTTAGTTTTTTTCAAACATAGCACACTCAACTGAACACCTCTCCACTCTGGATATTTTAAATTTTTATTACAGGGTGAACACTAGATGATTCATTTTTTGTTCCAATAAGGAACACATAGCTTTTTTTGGACTCTAGCTCTCCACGTTGTAGACAAGGCTTTAAAATAAATGTTTGTTTGATTTTCTGTGCGTTTTATGTGTAGTCTTGGACATTTACGGAACATATTGTTCACATTAAGTTGTCTTTTGATTACAAGGGAGGGGTGAATATTATTGTATATTATGTAATTCAGTGTGGGGGTGATGTATATGTCCTCTCTTTCATTTTGTGTCTCGGCCTAGCATACGAGAGATCCGTCAAAGTGCTTTCGTCAACTTGGCTCAAATGTGGGATAGAGTTTTTTCCTTCCTGAGACAGCAATAAATCGCCGAAACTCAATGAGACGCTTCAGACCTGGAAGCTTTAACATGTCACCTTGATTTCGGGCCAAAAGGTTGAACGCCAACAATAAACCAAGACAGATTTATAAAGGAGAGTCAGCGGTGCTGTGCTCAACCTGACAGCAGTTTTGCAGCTGTGATGGTTTTTCTGTGCATGGCTGTGGCATTTAAACGACTTGTGAAAGGTCAAACTCTCCTGGTCCACCATTGGCATAGCAATTGGCTTTTCCAGGAGCAGGAGTTCAACAACAAAAACTCTCACAGAAACATCATCGTTCTTGCATTTGTACTTACATCAATGCACTTAAACACAATTCCACTTACAGAACGAAACAGTACTTAAAGATTTTTGCATTTTGTGATGGTGAAAAAACTTTAGGCAGCAACCTGAGCACTTGAGACAAAAGGTTTAGTTTTACCCATGATGCCCGCACAGAAACGTTCAATCAGAAGATTTATATTTTTTCAAAAGATAGTTTAATTTGACGCTCCACAAGGTAAAACTTCCCACCAAATAGAAGTTTATCAAATTGTGACTCTGTCATACACTGCCCGCCTGCTCAACTGTAACTTATGTTAATTATTGCAAGACAAGAGCACATGCCCCTGGGTCTGTGATGTTCAGAGCAGGCCATGCGTACAGAGAGAGAGGGAGAGAGAGAAGGGGAGAAACGAGTGCCTGGATGTTAGAGCGATGGCAAATTAATGTGCGTCCAAATCAAACACAAGCTAACGAAATCTGACAGTTCAAATCTAACAAGGCCCATGTTTGTTTGGATAGCCCAGTGAATTATGCAAACTCACATTTTCTGTCCCGTCCTGCATTCAATCGGAAAACTCTACACTATCTCCTGAGCTGTGGAAAAAGTCCCTCACCCAAAAACTGAAGTTTATGGAGTGCTCAATGGTGTGAAAACAACACGAGAAACCCTGTGGGAAATGATCTGGAGGGGTCAAAACATTGTTTTTTTTTTCATGAAATTGTAAATAGCAAAAATAGTGAAATGTTTAATTTATACAGTAAATTATTGTTATTTTGTATGTGAATGGGATATAATCTATCTTTTGTATAAGTGAAGTATCTTTGTAGTTTTATTTAATGTGTCCTGGTTGCAAAATAAACACTGTATGCATGTTTCTTAAGCTGGTGTTGTTCTTGAGTTTTATTCCTTCTACTCAATAAAAATCCAGTTATTCAACAATTGCACACAATATTACGTCCTCAAGTGGCTGAGAAGCATATGGGCCATGAAACCACAAAACCCAGATCAAGCTAATCCCGTATAGTTTTCCATCTTAAACCAGCCCATGGTGTTTGCATGGTGGGACATCTGCACCCCCTTTGACTCCCCTTTTTTCCCTGCAGAGTTAAATACTTATCAGATATGTGAAATGACTCCCAGACTGTGTGGAGATGCACACACACGGAGCAAGGATTTGGAGCGCCATGTGTAACCTATTGGTTCCCCTCCGGGATGAGGTCAAGCATGCAACCTGCACATTTTAGAGGGAAACAGCAGGAGTTTAGCTTTACAACTGGAACACCATGAGGAAGAAAACAAACAGGGAAGGACGTGTAATAAGCAGGAACACTCAGATGTTTGCAGTGATGATTTCTTAATTCATGAAAGGTGTTTCTTTCATCCTTCGCTCGCTCCAGAACAGTTTATGGACTCTTTCTTTCGTCTTTCCGAGAAAATGCAGCGGCATGTGCTCGCTGTTTGTTGGCAAGATGGCTGGGTCTCCGTGGCGAAGCAAAATAATCCTCTAAAATGTTTGCAAGTGCTTCATAAACACACGCCGACAGATGTGCATTTGCAATAATGAGGTTTACTGGTACCACTTTACAATAAGACTAACCTTATAAAGGATGTATAAATGCTTTACTATTAGGTTCCAGACACTTTATATGTCACTATAAACTATTACAAACAAGTTGGGAGACCGTTTTCATTCATCAATACAGGCAAGAGTTACTGCTCACGGGTAAATCATCTTAACAATCAGCTCAAACCATGATGTAAGGCAGGAAACCACTTTTTATTAGTTTTGCTGTACAAGAATGCCGCCCTTTATAAGATTCCAACAAACATGAATCAATTTTAACTGCATCTTTGATTCGTGTTGGTTCACGTCATATCAACACCTGTGATAATAACAAAGAAAGCTGCTATGAGCTTACTGAAATGTCAAGGTATATGTATCATATGGGAGAAGTTATTTGATACGTCAGCATTTTATCAGCTGAATGGAACTTCTGACTACTGGGATTATACAGTGAGCACTCAGAGACCTTTTTGCCAAGTCATGCGATCTCTGCATGTTTTAAAGTTAGACATCAGGCAGGTCTTTGCAAGACTAAGGAAAAGAAAACAATGACATGTAAGGTTACTGTTGCTGATTTCACCTTCAGTGTTTTAAAATACAATTCATAGATGAGTCACTAAATTGAAACACTAATCATAAACCAATTTATCATTTATTTAGGTTGTATTTTGATGGATCTACAGTGTTTCCTAACAAATAGTTTGTCTGTTAGGCTTTCAAATGTCCCAAATAGTTCCCTGAGAACCTTTAATGCTTCTGACTAGATCACATTTGACTTTAAAAAACTTTTTGCAGAACTTGTTTCAACATCAAGTTATCCTGAAGATGGTCTCAAACACAGCATTTCACTGTGGCATCAGTATCAACACAGAGCTTCACGGCATAGAAAGCTTTTGATAAGAAGAAAGAAGAAGAAAGGTTCTTTATTGATCCCTAGGGGGGAAATTCAATTTTTTCACTCATGCTATTTTTGGACATGCTACACATACAGCTTTTTTTTTGGGGTATATACATACAACTGCACACACATGCAGTGAACATGCTTAGGGAGAGATGTCAGAGTGAGGATACTCCCATCAACCAGCACACCCCAAGCAGTTAGGGATTTGGTGCCTTGCTCAAGGGCACCTCGGCAGTGCCCAGGCAAGTGAACCAGCACCTCTCCAGCCACCAGTCCACTTGCTAAACTTCGTCCATGCTGGAGCTCGAACCAACAACCCTTCGGTTCCCAAGCCAAGTCCCTGTGGACTGAGCTACTGCCAACCCCAAAATTACATAAAAAAGCTTATAGTTAGAGCTGGCTGAGGCTTGGACCAGCTCTTAGTTATGCTGCCCACTCCATCACTTACTTTAACTCTCCCTGTGCCATTCACGGTACTAACTATAGACCTTTCTGGGGTCCCTGAGCTCCCTTGTCTTGTAGGTTCCTCTGAGTCGCTGAAGAAAAAGATAAATTTCAGACAATAAAAAATCGAATTAATCTGTCTTCAATGCAGTTCCAGGTGTGCTGTCCTCAAGCGTGATGTCATGACAACCTCTCTACTTTTAAGAATAGGCTTCAAACTTTCCTTTTTTATAAAGCTTATAGTTAGAGCTAGTTCAGGTCTGGACCAGCTTATAGTTATCCTGCTATAGGCTGAAACTGCTGGGGGACTGACAAACTGGGATCCTATCTCTCCCCTCTTTCTGCCTATCACTTACTTTAGCTCTCACTGTCCCTTTAAAGTTACTAACCATAGACCTTTCTGGAGTCCCTGAGCTCCCTTGTCTCGTAGGTTCCTCTGGATCGCTGCCTTAGACAGCCTGCTGCTGTGGACATGCCAGACTCAAGCGGCAACTACTATTACAATCCATCTCACCACTATCAACTCCCCCTCGCTCTTTATCTCCCCCTAACCATCTTTCCAACTCCAACTCAGTCTCAGCAGATGTGTGTCTAACATGAGTCTGGTCCTGCTGGAGGTTTCTGCCTGTTAAAGGAAGTTTGTCCTTGCCACTGTAACTTCTTACAGTCTACTACTATCCACCTCATCTCTCTGTCTCTCTCTCTCTCTGTCTCTCTCTCTCTCTCTCTCTCTCTCTGTCTCTCTCTCTCTCTCTCTCTCTCTCTCTCTCTCTCTCTCTCTCTCTCTCTCTATCTCTCTCTCTTACTCTCTTCATCTCCCCTGTTCCTCTTTCCAACCCCACCTCAGTCTTAGCCAAGTCTGGTCCTGCTGGAGGTTTCTGCCTGTTAAAGGAAGTTTGTCCTTGCCACTGTAACTTGCTAAATGCTGCAAAGTGCTCTGCTCATGGTGGATTAAGATGAGATCAGACTGAGTCCTGTCTGTAAGATGGGACTGGATCTGATCCTGTCTTGATGTTGGGTCTTTGTTAATAATAGAACATAGAGTACGGTCTACACCTGCTCTGTTTGTAAAAGCGTCTTGAGATAACGTTTGTTTTGATTTGGCGCTAAATAAATAAAGATTGATTGATTGGTTGATTGATTGATTGATTGATTGATTGATTGATTGATTGATTGATTGATTGATTGATTGATTGATTGATTGATTGATTGATTGATTGATTGATTGATTTTTCATCAGCCATTGGAGGATATAATCAGATATATTGTTCATAGACACAGTGTTGCAACAGCAGTAGTTGTGCCAACTACACTGGCTGCAACTTAAAATGAAACAAAACAATGTAATGCATGATATTTCTAATGTTGCATTTAAACACTCAGATAGAAACTATTTTAATTTCCCACACCCCATAATTTACCCTGTTATCTTTCATTTGTCATACACACCAGCATTATTTGATGTAAGTTTGATGTGTTGTTTTTCCTATTGTATCAGTGTCATCTCACACGCTGAGGACTGTCAGGTTTTTCCGTTCTCTCTGCAGGCTCTTTTGATTACAGGAAGGAGATTTTTCTGCCCGGCCCAGGTACTGCTGTGAAGAGAAGGAAGAGTCAAAAAACAAATCAGAATCTCCACAGCCGGCCTGTGTTCCAGTATTTACAGATAGGCTACCACTGAGAATCTAGATGCTGTACAAAGCAATAACACAGCATATCTTTGATTTTTAACATCACTGCTGTGTCAAGGATAGTGCACACCATGACAGTTATTATTTTGTTAAATCAGCAACTGAATTATCATCCTCATCCTCAATAATTTGACTACATGGAACCTGATGTGCTGTATTCTCAGAGACAGATCATGGTGGCCAAACCCCTCAGCCATCCCCAAAAGTAGCAGCAGCTCCAAAGTCCTACACCATGAATGATTGTCTCTCTGGCCATGTCAGGGGGGTCAGAGGCTGTGTCACAACCATAGACTCTGTAATAAATGGACATAATATCTGTGACGTCACCCATCTGTTTCTGAAGAGTTGTTTTGAAACCAATCGTCTGTGGGTGCCATGTGTTACTGAAGTCAACCTAACTTCTGTCAAGCTAGTGTGAGGTAAAGAGGCGGGCTTTGAGCCTCCTAGCCAACAGCTACAGTGTTCTCGCCTGTCAGTCAAATCAGCTCTGCCTCTCATTATGGAAAACTCGTAACCTTAATATCTTCTAAACTGCAGAGTTATGAAAAAATCCACCCCCTGTACAGTGTGTGCCGATCGAGGAATGAGCTATCCAGACTGCACTCGTTTTTTGTACCAGGATGTAAACATGTTAATTTCTGCTGTAAAGATCGGCTCTTTTACAATGGGTGTGTATGTGGTTCCGGTTCTTCCAGAGCCAGCCTCAAGTAGACACTCGAGGAACTGCAGTTTTTAACACTTCTGCATTGGCTTCAACTCTCACAGCTGGAGGTTGCTGCTTGGTCCCAACAGGCTGCTGGTAGTTTTCCTTGCATGTAACAGCAGCACCTTCTCTTTTGTAAACACTTTAACTTGTGACTTTGGGGACAAATCTTTTTCAGTTTTTATATATTTTAGTCAGGAAGATTTACATGTTGACATTTTGTTGTATTAGATTTTAAAGTTGGTGCAGTGGGTAGTGCTGTTGCCTCACAGCTAGAAGGTTACTGGTTCGAATCCCCAGCCGGGCAGGTGCCTTTCTGTTTGGAGTTCGCATGTTCTCCCCGTGCATGCATGGTTTCTCTCAGGGTACTCTGGCTTCCTCCAACAGTCCTGCCTCGATGAAGGCTTGACATGTCAGGCAGGGATGTGCCCACAACCCTGCTGCATGTCTTCACAATAGTCTGTTTTTATTTTTCAGACTAGTCGGCCCCATACCAGAGCTGAAACCAGACTGCTGGAGGGTTTCTGCCTGTTAAAGGAAGTTTGTCCTTGCCGCTGTAACTTGCTAAATGCTGCAAAGTGCTCTGCTCATGGTGGATTAAGATGAGATCAGACTGAGTCCTGTCTGTAAGAGGGGACTGGATCTTATCCTGTCTTGATGTTGGGTCTTTGTTAATAATAGAACATAGAGTACGGTCTGGACCTGCTCTGTTTGTAAAGAGTCTTCAGATAATATTTGTTGGGATTTGGTGCTATATATAAATAAAGGTTGATTGATTGATTGAGATGAGGCTGCGTGGTGGTGCAGTGGGTAGCGCTGTTGCCTCACAGCTGAAAGGTTCTTGGTTCGAATCCCCGGCGTGGAGTTTGCATGTTCTCCCCGTGCATGCGTGGGTTCTCTCCGGGTACTCTGGCTGCCTCCCACAGTCCAAAGACATGCTCAACAGGTTAATTAATCACTCTAAATTGCCTGTAGGTGTGAGTGTGTGCATGAATGGTTGTCTGTCTCTCTGTGTTAGCCCTGTGATGGGCTGGCGACCTGTCCAGGGTGTACCCTGCCTTCTGCCTGAAGCCAGCTGGGATAGGCTCCAGCCCCCCGTGACCCCTATTGGGATAAGCAGTCAAGATAATGGATTTTAAAGTTAACAAATATACACAGGAATATTACGACACTTCAATATCTGTAGTTTCAGTAAATACTCTTTCATATGTACATTTTTGCATCATATTTCATACCACCCTATGAAAGTTGGTGCCCCAGTTTTGCCACCTCAGTCAAAAAGCTTTGGCTCCGCCCCTGTGCACTTAGACAGGTCAGAGGAGAGTTTTGCAGCCTCAGATTAAGAGAAATCAAGTTGTTTATCACAGAGAAAGTTTCATATTTTTGTTGACTGACCAAGACTCAACTCTGAGTCAATGCATTATTCAACAAACTCCAAACAAATTGTCCTTCAGTTTCATGCTAACTCTCCAGTGAGTCTAAAAAAAATCAAACAATGATAAAGCACAAAGCTTCTCTGTCTCAGCATTGTTTTAAAGATTGCTTTTCATTTACTGCACTTCATTATTTATATAAAGAAAGAGTGTGTTGAGAAATCTTTTCAATCCAAACTTAGTGAATTTCATGTAAAAGACAAATTTCATCAAGTTCACTGAAACTGTGAAACACAACAAAGGTCAGTGGGGGGGCTTTAAGAGACTTTAGACTGACAACACAGTGCTTTGAAAATTACAGCTCTGCAAAGTACACCATAACATTATGCACAGCTACAGCATTATGCTAATACTCCTTTATGAAGTGTAATCTCTTACAGAATAAAGAGGTGACTGTTAGGATGATTTAAGAGGTCTGATAAAATCATCTCGTTTGAGATATAAACACATTCAAGTAGAGGAAACCATACACACAGTGTTTGAAATTATCCTCTTACTCCCTCTACTGGTGGAAAATGTTTGAGCACATGTCCTCAAGTACCCCAATAGCAATGCTTGGTGCCTGTTGTGCTCCTATTGCTTTCTAAAATAACATTCACGTGCCAGAAACGACAAAAAGCATTTCTTAAATGTTCACTGACTGATTTATTAAAGGTACTGTTGATTATGAATGTCATGTTTTTCAGTTGAGGTTTTGAGAAGCCATCCTCAAAGGTTCACAGACTGATATCAAATCTGTGTGGCCTTCTACACACCCTCCCTCTGACCCCAAAATGTTTTTTCCTCTCAATAGCAATTGTGCAGCTGTAACATTAATCCTTAACTACACTTGGCGCCTTATCACCACTCCCCTGGGTCCCCGTGAAAAAGCCTCGGCCTGCAGACCCCCCTCTGGTCAAACTTCCCATAGCCAAGAAAAAGAGAGCGATGTAAGCTGAAGCCTCTGAACCCCAGTCAACCAGTAATCGAGGCAACAAAGGGACAATAGGTGGCAGTGTCTGGTTACTGTCAGAATGAGAAAGTGAGAAGAATGGAAGACAATACCTGCCACTTTGTGCACTCAGGGTACTGAAGTCAGGTGGATTAGGAGAGAGGAGCAGTTAGGGGGGAAAAAAGAGGCTGGTTTCCCTTGATGGATTTGAAAAAGATTTGTGTGGATGAGGTTTACAGGCTGTGCAGGAACTTGTCTGATTTGATCCACCTCACTCTGCGATATTGCCTGTGACCCTGCTGCAATTAAAACACTCTCATGCCCTTCAGTGTTTTCTGAGTGCATGCATTGGCCTGTTTAATGCTGCAGATTTTGCTTGTATTATTGTAGCTTAATGCTGCTGAAAGCTGTTTATACACACACACACACAACCTTTTCACCTCTGCATTCAAGACTGATGATTAAAGTGCTGAAAATAATCAGGAGCCATTCAGATAATTATGTATCAATTTAGTCATTAAAATGCAAAAATGTCCAGTGTCTCATATGTTGAGGACTTGCAGCTTTTCACAGTTTGGTAATGTTGTAGGCTGTAGCTCAGGTGGTAGAGCAGGTTGGTTGTTAATGCTACAGTTTTCTTTAATGTTATGTTTTTTTGGGGCTTTTTTTGCCTTTATTGACAGGACAGCTGCAGATAGACAGGAAATGTGAGGAGAAGAGTGGGGAAGACATGAAGCAAGGTCACAGCCGGGAATCGAGCTGGCGACCTCTGCGACAAGGACTATAGCCCCTATATGTGGGGTGCTTGGACCATTAGGCCACCAGCGCCCCTCAGGTTTCTACCTTTAAGTATGACACTGAAGAAAGAAAACATGTTGATGAATGTGATGCAATAATATATTTCATTTCTTGGGAAGACATTGGCAAGGTAAACATTAATTTATCAATGAATAAAGGTTAAATGAGAATTTGAATAGCCATAATCTTGGCCTCGCAGTTTTTAAAATTTTCATATCTATCTTTTACAAGCAGTGAGACAATTTTACAAACAACATGAACATTTTTACAAGTCTAAAAACAAAATTACAAATGGCAGAATCTGACGGAAAAGCAATGTACCGATGATTTTCTAAATGAATAAATAATAAAGCATAAATTAAGTAAATTATATGCTAAATTGTCAGTGGTTTTTATTTTGAAATTCCAAATAAGACATAGCTGTAATTAGCAGGAACACATTTTGAGGTGTTCTCTTATCAGTCTGAATCAAAATATTTTAGTGGAGACAGGCAGGGCCGGATTAGTAACCCCAGGGGCCCCGGGGCACTGAGGCTCATGTACAACTCGCACACGCACATGCACACGCACACACACACATGCACACACACACACACACACACACACACACACACACACAGATGCAATCATCAGTTAGCTGCTCATCCTCTGTCTCCACTTTGTTTTGCAACGCCCTCTTTTACTCTAACACACATTCAAACATCTTAACTGATAGTGGGTCAGGTTAAATGAATTACATTTTGAATACAGACTTTTCATGAGAAACTTATTTATTACAACCTTTAAAGTGCATTGCAGTTTGCTAATTAGTCATCACTTTTTTTTTAGCCATCTGATAGGATGAAAATGCACCTTTTTTCCCCCCCACTCCCATCGCGGAGGGCTCTTACGTGCTCAGGGGCCCCTGGGCACGTGCCCATATTGCCCATATGGTAGATTTGGGGCTGGAAACAGGGCTGTTGACGTCAAATATGCAGTGGCGGTTCTAGACCAATTTTACTCGGGGGGGCAGGCTGGGGCCAAGGGTGTTGTCAGAGGGACACATTCAACCCTGACAAAAGAGACTGAGAAGGGCGAGGACCGGCTCAGAACAAACTGGCAAAACATCAGTGCATCCCTTTATACTAGACATATATACTACTGTGTACTTTATCAAAATGCAGACTGACAGCAGCTGTTTGGCTGTTTAGACTCAACATGAGTCCCTTAGTGCTCAAAGCTTTTTTTATTGTAAAACATTTGTCTGGTGTGGAGGGGGGGCCATAGGGGGGGTCCAGGTTCAGTGTCACAGGGGCACTGGCCCCTGTTGGCCCCTCCCCAGAACTGCCACTGCAAATATATATGAATTCTCTGACTGTTGCACATTTTCATATTACAGACGTCTTTTATTTTGAAAATCAATAACACATTCCTTTTTCTGGTACAATCTGCTGTTTTTAATTTTGTTTCTGGACAGGTAAAATTGTCTCACCGCTTGTAGAAGTGTTTCTGATTTTGTTAAAGTGTTTTCTAAAGTCATTTTGTTACCCAAAATCTAAATTTAAGATAAGATAAGATATACTTTATTTGTCCCCCGTTGGGGGAAATTTCTTTTGTTACAGCAGCTTACAACACAGGACAGGGGAATACAACAATGTACTAACATAGTTAAAAAATATAATAACAGCAATAATAGCAATGACAAGGGTAAAATAAAATTAAATAGAATAAAATAGAATAGAATGAAATAAAATAAAGTAAAAATAATATAAAATATGGCAACTATTACAGATATATACACACTATGTACAGTTCTATCTGATAGATAAGGTAAGTTATTGCACGATAAAAATTGCACCAGGTTATTTAAAAACAAACATACACAGTATGAAGAGCATTGCCATTCAGATGGATACAGTAGTTATTTGTGAATGTGTCAAGTCACATAGTAACTTCCATGTAGTGTAATGAAAGATGAGAACAGCAGATTAACGGGACACAGCAGTGCTGGTGTGAAACAGTCTGATTGCAGATGGGATGAAGGACCTGCGGTAGCGCTCCGTCCTGCAGGGTGAGAGTCGCAGTCTGCTGCTGAAGGAGCTGCTCAGGGACCCCCACAGTCTCATGCAGGAGGGGGTGAGAGGGATTGTCCATGATGGATGTCAGCTTGGCTAACATCCTCCTCTCACCCACCTCCAACTTATTTGCCTCCAACTTAGTACAAGTGTTTTAATTCTTTGTAAATTTGCATTGGACTTGAAACTGGAATAAAACAACAACTCGAAAATACAACTTTTACTTATCTTATACACAGTAGGCTTTAACTGCTTCTACCTTCTCTGACTTATCAAGGGTTAAAACATGTTCCTGTCGCCTTTTTATGACGTCACGTTGTCGCACAGTTGTATAATCAGTCAACATGGCCGCGTCCATCAGACTGCTGGTCCGGAGGGTGATACGTCTGTCTCATGGAAATATTACCGGACCCCCTGCAGGACTCTCAGCCCGGTCCGGTTCCTGTCGGGGTCCGTCGGTCTGTCGGTGTTTCAGTGATGCAGCCGGAGACAGAAACACACACTTTGGATTCGAAACGGTGCCAGAGACGGAGAAGGCGAAGAAAGGTGAGCTGGTGTTACAGTGCAGCTCTGCTCTGTGGGCTCAAGTACAGCAGGATTTACACTATGACAGGTCATATCTGGGGTAATACAGGTACACTGAATTAAAGAGGCGAATGCAATGAATTGTGATGCGTTACATCGTTTTATTCCAGCAGAATAGTTTTCAAAGGTAAGCACAGAAAATACAAAATATATAAAAATATACACATTTTTTAAGGAAGACCACAATATGCATTTTATACACATCCTCTGATATTGTCAGACTGATGCTGACTCGTTTTCAGTTATAATAGCATCGAGTCATGGTAGGAATCTAAATCCGTCCTTTCCTTGTGCATACAGTCTATGGTGCATGCACACTGTAAAGACCACGCCTCCATTTACATAATACAAGTTTGTTTGACTATCTTGAGTCTGACTGGCAATTCAGGCAGGCCATTGTTAAATTAGTCAAAATAAAAAAATTACTAATCCCTTAAAAAAAAAAAAAAAAAAATCTCATTATATTTAAAGAGTATGTAATCAAGTTAGCTGGTAGTGATTAATTAAAAAAAATGCAGTAATCTAAGTTAAAGCTCCTGTGAGGAGTTTTTTGCTGGTTATGAAACACACTGATGTTAACATTAATTCTTCTTTACAGCGTGTTTGTTGTTTTGTTACAGCCTCCACATCTCGTATCCCTATATCTTTTTTTTAAATTTATTTTTGGTTATTTATTCATGTATTTATGTATTTTTTTAATCTTAGTTTTGATTATAATTAACATTTTTCCCCCTTTCGTTTCCTTTTCTTTCTCTTTTTTTAAAAACATTTTTATATAATTTACTTTCTGAATTATATGGGTGGAGGGTCACAACATTTCAAACAAAATATTGTGTTAAAAAGGTTTGAACCTGTAAAAAAATGTATCTCATGTATGTATAATATTGACACAAGAAAGTATTAAAAAATAAAAGTAGAATTTAATTGAGAAAATCAGCATATTTCAAAAAAATGCATCATTAGAAAACTATGTAAACATCTATACATGAAAACCTGAGTGCTCTAGAATATTTGAGTTGTCTTAAGTGCAATAAAAACCTAATTCATGATGATTTCTCTCCTCCCTCTTTGCTCTCTCAGTCTATAAGGTGTTTGAGAATGTGGCAGAGAAGTATGACGTCATGAACGATGCCATGAGTCTGGGGGTTCATCGTCTGTGGAAGGACATGCTGCTGCACGTCATGCACCCACAGCCTGGGGTGCGGCTTCTGGATGTTGCAGGAGGAACAGGTAAAGCGTTTTTTTGTGCACCTCTTCAGCAACTTATAATTCAGCAGCCTGATGTGTGTGTGTGTGTAACATTTCTTTGGTCTGTGATGATGCTCCTCCTCAGGTGACATTGCCTTCCGATTTCTGGAGTATGTTCGCTCCCAGCAGGAGCGGCAGCAGAGGCGTGCCGCCAGGTCCATGCAGACGCCATCATGGGAGGACATTTCCTCGAATTACTCCTCTGAGGATGTGATTGAGTCCCAGGAATCCAGTGCTGTGGTTTGTGACATCAACAAGGAGATGCTGAAAGTGGGAAAGCAGAAAGCTGACGGCATGGGGGTCAGCGCTGGTGAGTCGTTTACTGTCAGACTGAAGTAAGATGCACAGATCCCTGTTTTTCTTAACTGGGGGTTCTTGTTAGGCATGTTTACATTCAATAAGATGAGGTTTGTGGGTCCCCTGTTCATGATCATCATGTCAAGATCCAGCAGGCACATGAGCCTGGAGTTACTCTTATCATTGCTTTAAGAAAACAACACAATGTACTTAAATTATTTGTACAGATCTTATAGATACTGTAGCATGAGGAAGTTTTATCCAGGTTTCTGATCCCTGCCTGCAGAACTAGGTAACAAACCTCAGCCAGAGTCAATCAAAGCAGTTAAAATAACACAGAATAAAAACATGCTCACTGTCACTGGTCAGTGAACCAGATATTTCTTATCATGCAACAGAGCACTTTGCAGCATTTAGCAAGTTACAGCAGCAAGGACAAACTTCCTTTAACAGGCAGAAACCTCCAGCAGGACCAGACTCATGTTAGACACACATCTGCTGAGACTGAGTTGGGGTTGAAAGAGGGGTAGAGGAGATTAAGAGAGAGAGAGATGACAGTGGCGAGACTGATAATAGTAGCAGCTGGAGTCTAGCATGTCCACAGCAGCGACTCAGAGGAACCTACGAGACAAGGGAGCTAAGGGACTCCCGAAAGGTCTATGGTTAGTAACTTTAATGGGACAAGGAGAGTTAAAGTAACCAATGGGCAGAGAAAGGGGAGAGATAGGATCTCAGTTTGTCAGTCCCCCAGCAGTTTAAGCCTATAGCAGCATAACTAAGACCTGGTCCAAGCCTGAGCCAGCTCTAACTATAAGCTTTATCAAAAAGGAAAGATTGAAGCCTATCCTTAAAAGTAGAGAGGGTGT
The DNA here is from genome assembly GCF_009762535.1 of Notolabrus celidotus. Taxonomy (NCBI): domain Eukaryota; kingdom Metazoa; phylum Chordata; class Actinopteri; order Labriformes; family Labridae; genus Notolabrus; species Notolabrus celidotus. The sequence continues at coordinate 6,085,763 of NC_048280.1, forward strand.
CATGACTTCACGCTTGAGGACAGCACATCTGGGCTGTAAAGGTGCTTAACCTCACGTGTCTTACTTAAATTGCAAACTTGTGGTGTGTGTGTGTTTGTGTGTGTGTCAGGTCTGTCGTGGGTGGTTGGAGACGCAGAGGAGCTGCCCTTTGACGATGACCAGTTTGATATTTATACCATCGCCTTTGGCATTCGAAACGTCACACACATAGATCAGGTAAGCTCCCCCCCCAAATAATAATACCTGATATATTTGAATAGTCTCATGAACATAAACACACTCCTGATTCAGTGATCTCAGCCTCCTTGTGGAACAGAGTTTAAAGTGAGCACGGCATTTATTGAAAACGCATGCAGCTACATGTTTACTTTTCTCAGCCTCTGAACTGTTATCAGTTTGTCAGGTTTTTGTAACAACAGTCTTCCTTTTATGTTGTTCAGTTATAAATAAGGAAAAAGACACAATACATGAACCCAAGATTGATTCTTGAGAACTTGATGCAGGTTAATCATTGAAGTTAGTAAATAAGAAGTCCCAAAAAAGCACTCAGATTTCACTTTTCAAATAAGAGGTAGCAACATGAAAAAGTGAAACTGCTGCACTTTTAAATACTTTGTGATAAATCATTCAAATCAGTTTGCAGAATGAGATGGAAAAGTTTTACATCCTTTAAAAAGTAATCAACAGTTTGTCTTACACTTGATGCTTCCACCTTCTGCTCCTGGACGTTCATGACAGCAGCTCACAGTTGAACACATTTTTAGCAAATGGATGAATTTCTTCAGAGCTGCAATTTTGTTTGTTCTCATCTACACTACCAGTCAGAAGTTTGGACACACCTTCTTATTCAATGTTTTTTGTAGAAGACATCAAAACTATGAAATAATCTGGTTTTGCCATAATCTGGATTACAATAGTAGTCAAATAGGTCAACCCATTGTGTACTAACCCTACCTCTGAACAACACAACTGATGGTCTCAAACACATTAAGAAGGCAAGTCATTCTACAAATGAACTCTTGACAAGGCTCATGTTAATTAGAAACCATTCCAGGAGACCACTTCATGAAGCAGACTGAGAGAATACCAAGAGTGTGGAAAGCTGTCATGAAGGAAAAAGGGGGCTACTTTACAGAATCTAAAATATAAAACACATTCTGCTTTGTTTAACACTTTTTTGATATTAAATAATTCCATATATGTTCTTTCATAGTTTAGATCAGGGGCTTCAAACTCATTTAATTTCAGGGGCCACATACAGCCCAAGTTGATGTGAAGTGGGCCGGACCAGTAAAATCATAACATGATAACCTATAAATAATGAAAACTCCAAATGTTTCTCTTTGTTTTAGCGCAAAAAAGTACAAGTACATTCTGAAAATGTTCACATTTAATGAACTATCTTTCTACAAAAAGAGCTGTTGTATTTTTTGCTATGATGAGTCTCATAGTGGGCCGAATATTTCCCTCTTTAACCCTGAAACCTGCTGCCCACACACCAAACACACAGGTTTCCTAGTCACCTGACTCAGACTGTAATGTTAACATCAAAAGAACAGAGATTATAATAATGAAGAAGGTAAAGTTGATTATTCTGGACCCCTCAGCTCCAGCAGGAACAGTTTGCTTGCTGGACAGTGTTGTATGCAGGGGTGTAGTGCTAGTGTTAGTAGTTAGTGGATCATTTTAGTGCTCTAAAAAGTCTTTATGAATCTCATCCAGATTATGCAAACAGCAAGTAATCTATTTTCTTACTTTGGATAAAAAGTCCTGAAAAAAAAGCTCCATTACAGGTGCGCTCCGTCAGCACTATGATTTTATGCGACCCCCAGAGAACAAATTTAAAATAGTACAGTTCTGTGTCATTTTTTCACTTTACAAAGTCGTTCCTCGGGCCGGATTGGAGCCTCTGGCGGGCTGGTTTTGGCCCACGGGCCTTATGTTTGACACCGCTGGTTTAGATGTCTTTGGTATTAATCTACAGTGTTTCAAATAATTAAAATAAATACAAACCCTTGAATGAGAAGGTGTTTCCAAACTTTTGACTGGTAGTGTATATCAATGAAAATGCTTGATTATTCTCAGGTGGCTGTTTTTGAATCCGCCTACTGCATACCATCTACAAATGTAGTATGGCGTACATTCGTTTGAATTTAGTATGTGGTATGACTGTTTTGTAGGGTCTGTTCTCTAAGGAGAACGTTAGAGCTGTGCATTATGGGAAACAGTATGCAAGGGAAACTGGTCCACTGCATACTGAGACATTTTCCTGAATCAGTAGGGCATCCGGGTAGTTTTGGCATACTGCAGATTTTGCTCTTGTTCACATGCTACATACTGAATTTCCCCCAGATCAGTACGTACTGCTGGTATAGTAGGCGGTTTCAAAAACAGCCCGTGTGATTTCTCTGTTTTGTTCAGGCACTGCAGGAGGCTCTGCGGGTCCTGAAGCCTGGCGGCAGGTTCATGTGCTTAGAGTTCAGCAAAGTGACGAATCCCATGTTGGCAAGGTGAGAAGGAGTGCTCACACCTGACGACATATTCTGGATTTGGAGCCTCTTGTTGCTCCTGAAGTATCACAGTCGATTTTGTAGCGTCGTGAAATGTATCAGATTGTCTTTCTTGTGAAGTGCTGTGGCTCAAAGGGTTTCACGGACTGTTTAAAAAAAAAAAAGAAATTGCTAAAATGAAATGCTCCTCCTTAAAGAAATATAAAAAGATGTACTTATATTGAAACATCCGTCAGAAACTCAGCAACCTTTGCTGTGTAGTTTTGAAGAACACTGCCCTCTTCTGGTTTTGAAACTCAAACTCTTTCAGAAGACGGTGCAGAGAAACCTGTCAGCTACAGGCAGCAGATAGTCTGAGGCTGATATCAGTCCAGCTGAAGATTTCCAAACAACATACACAAACATGAGCTTGGTTAAGTGAGACAGCCTGTGTGTGTACAGTCTTGATAAATTGGGGTTTAGCTGGAGTTTCCTGCGTTGGGAAATCGTCTGTTTGCCTTCCTGATCACTTCTATCTGTTTTTTTGTTTCAGGCTTTATGACGCTTATAGTTTCCAGATGATCCCAGTTTTGGGAGAGGTGATTGCAGGAGACTGGAAATCTTACCAGTATCTGGTAGAAAGCATCCGCAAGTTCCCGGATCAGGTGAGAAGAAATAGAACTTTAACTTTATCCCCATGAGCTATATTCTGTATTTACTAATGGAGATGTCTTCATGGGACATGTTGGAGCTTCTTTATGTCACTCTTGCAGTCTCTCTCTGTAAAAAAAGGCTGTAGTGTTTCAACAATCAACCCCATTAATGATTTAATGGCTAGACAAGAGTTAGAAACGTCCACTAAGTCCTCATCCATGGAGACATCTTCAACCATACATCTGCTGGTTCGGCAGTCTTCCTAGAATTACTTTCAATCATTAGATGCTCTGAACACAACGCTGACCACAGCACCTTTTTCTCTTTTGTCTGTTCTTCTCTTTCCGTGCAGGAGGAGTTTAAAGGAATGATTGAGGATGCAGGTTTCTACACTGTGCAATACTACAACCTCACTGGTGGAGTTGTGGCTCTTCACTCTGGTTTCAAGCTGTGAGACGACTCCTCTAACACCTCGTGTAGAAGAAACGTGATCAGAAAGACTGGCTTTGAGTTTCAGGCTCGTGACAGACTGTCTCCTAAGTGTTCAGGCATGGATTCCTGAGCTTCTCTCTGCAGAGTCAGAGGTCAGTGTATGTATTGACAGTTTTTTTTCCTGTTTCAAGTTCACATGTCCTTTTTGCAGCTGTTGTAAAACTGCACTTCATAATTTAAGTTTGATGAATGCCACATTAAAACATGAGATATCACTGTATCCGTGGCGTCAGTGTTTGGGAAACTTGTGAGTTAAACCACGAGTGGAGTAGCTGTGGAATACTTTTGTAAATCGGAGTTTTGTTTGAGTAATAAAATTTAAAAAAAAAATCAAAGTATCTGATTGAGTTATTACAAAGCTAAAGGACAACTATTGTTATTAATAAAAAACGATCAACTACTAGGGATGGGCATTTCAAGCTAAAATAATACTGATAATCATTGGCATCGATTCAGCGATTACAGTCCGTTTGTGTTGCAGTCGCATTAACCACTACCTGGGCAAGGTGCTGCTAGTAGTGAGCACTGGCAGTGTCTGTCTCAACCAAGCGACAACCTCCGGTCTCAAAATATGGAGCCCAGGCGGAAGTTTTATAAACTGCAGTTCATGGAGAATCTGCTTGAGGCTGGCTGCAGAAACACTGGAAACCACATTCACAGCAATTCAAAAAAGACGATCTTTACAGCAATAATAAACATGTTTACGAGTTTTGCCCATTTAAGGACATGACTGACAGGCGGGAACACTAGCTGTTGACGGGGAAGCTCAAAGCCCGCCTCTTTACTTCACAATAACTCGACAGAAGTTTGAGTTCAGCATTTCAAATATGGCACCTGCCGACGATTGGCTTCAAAACAGCGCTTCAGGAACAGATGTGTGACGTCACGGATACTACATCCAATAAATATACCGTCTATGATCTCGACCTTTATGCCGGTGTTTCTGTGATGCAGCAGTGTGGCGTGTATGTTTACAGCCATGCTCAGTTTCTGCAGTTTCTCCATTTCTGAATCTCACACCACTACACACAGATTTCCAGCAGCTGTCGCTAATGCTTTTCTTCTTCTTCTGCTACTTCATGCAGTTAGAGAACAGCTTTAACCCGCTCTTTAGCCTCCATCCAGGCACCGGTAAAACGATGAAAAGTTAAACTTTTGAAATTAGATAATATTCGTATTAAAGCTAGAGTTGGTAGTCACGGAAAACTAGCATGAATTTGAATGTAGCATTACCTCAGGACTCCATCTAATCCCTCCACCCCTCCCCTTGGAGCTCCTCCAAAACGACGCAGCCGGCCGCTCACATGCACAAGCGCCGCTGTTTTGCGACCATATGATCATGACTGACTGGTCCTCAGCACATTGTTTTGCACTACGTCAACTCATGTCTCACTCAGCGGTAAGAAAACACCAAAACATTATCATAGTGAAAGTTAAAAACACAAACAAACATGAAATGTACGCGCAGGAGGCGGGCAGAACGGCAGGACGGGATTTGATTGGTTTTATAGGTTGGCTCTTGATGGCAGGGATTAGTTGGTGTTTTCCCAGGTTTACAGCGGCTGTAGATAGCAGCTTTTTTTCCTGCTCTTTTTTAAAGAACACATTATGTATTGATTGCCATCGGGAGAGAAAGTTCATTTTTGCCAGTATAACAAAAAGTGTATCTAAATCTGACTACCAACCCCAGCTTTAACTCTTGGATTTTTAATAAGTGAATGAATATTCAGTCCCTCCAGGATTTCGCGGGATTTTTTTGTGATTGTTGCGTCCCAAAAAGCCTGAATTTGCGACAGCTTTTTGAAAAAAATTGCGGTGAAAGTTGCGATTATTTTTTTTTGCTTTTGTCCCCCAATAACATCTCAGGGGCAAGTAAATATGCTAAATTACAGATGTTTTTAGAAAACATTCTTGATGTGGCCACTGACTGTATTTTGATTCTCTTGATTCAAAGAAAAATGCCATGATAGGGCTGTATTGCACATTTACGACGGTCCCTGAATGCACCTCGCAGCGACTGATGCACAGTCAGTTCATGGCACTCTGAAATTAATCTGCATCTTTGATGACTAGGAGTTGATCAAAACTTACTAAATGTGTCTGATGTTTCACCAAACTGGATTAAATCAAGCTGTAGATGCAGAGCTTTTTACGGTAACCACGGCAACAACGTCAAACATCAAATAGTAAACAGACGTCCCCCGGTTGTGTCTTTGTCACTAACACACACCGGGGGTAAAAATCCTCAATGAAGATGAGACAGATGCATGGAGGTGAGGGGAGCTGGTTCATAAAGCACACCTGCTGCAGGTAGAGACCAAGCGAACACTGAGCCCCTCAATCTATAAATAATAACGTTGTCATGGTCACTTGTCCTGCCTGCTGTCCTCTTTTCACCAGTTCTCTGTGCGTGTTTTACTGTTGAAAAGTGCCGATCAAGTGAGGACTTACGTTTATGTTCCAAGGAAGTCAAATTGATGACAAAACCGATGACGTGCAGGGGCAGAGATTGAGGTACTTGGTCAAATTTGCGGGAAAGTTGCGGTGATTGTAAAAAAATTGCAAGGCCGCGAAAAAATCGCGCTCATTGGTTGAATTTGCGTTGGTAGTTGCGATCGCAAAATCGCAACTTCCTGGAGGGACTGAATATTGGAGCATTCGAACATCATGTCCCATTCCTAAAAAGAACGACTTGATTTAGAGGCAAAATGTAAAAAATCTGGAGGTGAAATGCAGGTAATGAACAGAAAGACACCACAACATGAGTTACTTGAATAAAACTGTATATTTTACAGATCTTTGTACACTTTAATTACAAAACTGTATGGTACTAAAGTTTTAAAATCAGTTTTTTGGTCAGAGAAGATTTAATCGTCTTGTGTGCAATTACCATGTATATACAAAGTCTCATGTTAGTGATTTTTCTCAAAATAAAAAGCAACCAAAGAACTCAAACGTTCATACACTCTGAACATAAGACATGGCTTAAAGATAAATATATTAGTAAATAAATATTCAGAGAACATATTTCCATTTATGAAATGTGTTTGCTATACAGGAACAGAAATATACACAGATTGATTTCTAGCCTTTTTTAAACATTTGTAATGGTAATGACAGAAAATAATTATACTCTTAAAAAATTAAAAAATATTAATTTTTGTACACATTTTAATCTTCTTAAGTGCTAGAAACAATAACAAAAAATTAAATAGTGACTCAAGTACCCCAAAATGTTATATTTGCAGTAGGTACATATCTCTATGCAAAAGGCAAGATTAGATTCTCACTTGATTACAGCACTGGGTTAACTTATAAATAGGGTTATTTCAGAAAGTTGTCCTCTGTGTATAGAGAATGTGTATATTTCATAGAAACAGTATAAAAACAGTCTGCTGGACAAACAGAAAGGCATGAATGACAAGCATTGATATCGCGAGTATGTATTATGCATGGCACAATATGATTCAAACGGATACACTGTGGTATGTATAACTGCATTATTAAAAAAAAAAAGTCACAGTACAATAAGGAACCCTTATGAAAAAAATGAGTATTTTCCAGCTACTTTCCTTTGGCCTTTTGATACATGCTAGAACCTTTACTTATATTTAAGAGAGCACGCCTCATTGAGGAAAAATTGGATAAGTGACAGCAAAAAAACAAAACAAAAAACACTTTTAAGGGCTTCCAAACAAGAGGTAGAGTGCTTTACTCTACGTTTAACGAAATCTTCTGACCCCGAGACGCTGCCGGCCGCCTTCGGTTCCGAGGTGAGACCGAAAGCAGGGCAGCGTCTTAAGATATTGCTACAAATAGCTTAACCAGCGTAAGGCTTTCATGTTGCTCTGGCACGTCTCACACAGGTAGGCCACAACTGGACAGAAATGCAATGCATAAAACAAATTCAGTATCATATCCAATAGAGACCAGTGTCAGCCTTGCATTCACATTTCTATGCATTTTCTCTGTAATATATAGCTTCTTCTCCTCAGAGAAACGTGTGGGTCACAGACACTTTGACCCATTTTTCCCTGCTTTAGAAAATTAAAAAGAAACAAAACAATCATGTCTTTCTGTTTTGGTATAGCTATGTCCGTACAACCTATTTGAGTTGGTGGTTGAAGCTTTATAGGCAGTCAGTGTTCGTGTGCGCATGAATACATGTAGATGTTTGTGACTTTAAAGTGTTCTTGTAGAAAAAATCTCAGATTCCTACATCTTGCACCAAAGATGGAGTCTAGGGATCTTGTTCCTCACAACGAGGAGGCCCAAGTTACTAAGTGATGACCTCTGATGGCTGCAGGGAGTTGGTAAAAAAAAGACGCAAACACCAGTCAACTTGTAGTTTCAGTAAATAACCTCCATCTATACCTGTAGTGTCACTTCACCCCATTTACATCTGGTGGTTAAATCAATGCATCTGTAGTCAGATTCATCTGGATAAGAAACTGCATTTAAATCATCTTCATTAGGAGCTGATCTCTTCTGGGGTCAGAGGTCAGTGCTAAATTATGGCGTAGCTACAGATGCTAGCTGTTTTTAAAGACCTAAATTTGAACCTTAAACATTGTGAGCCAGAGCACCTTTAGATGGGTTAAGGTAGACCTGACATCCCACAGATTAGGATGCATGTAAGTTTTTCTTAATCCAGATGAAGCGTCCACACACAGATGTCATCTAAACACCAGGTGCACATGGGGTCAATGACATAGTTTGGTGCTGAGATGTTTGTGGCCACAGGAATGAACGTGATATTCGGTCTATGTAGAAATGAGAGGCCATTTCAGTAGAAATCCACACAATCTAAGATGATAACATTAAGCGCTCATAGAGCAAGGTTAGAAACAAGGCAGCTGAGGGTTTCAATGATTGACTGACTGATACGGTACCAAACACGTCCTTTTGAGTCCTCTCTCTCTGGGCTAAAGTTCACACACCCAGACCTCCATCGTTTGTTGAAGTACTGCTCCCCAGCGCAGTGGGGCTCACAGAGAGCTGAGGGTGAAACAAAGCCCGGGTTTCCTCCTCCTGAGGGTAAACCTGACCTCTGAACTGTCCTGAGGCAAAGTACCCCTCCCTGGGCTCGTGCCGCTCCCCTGTCCGCGACTCGGCCTCTACTGTGACACTGATGGGCAACAAATTGCTTTCGGTCTCTGCCCCTGATCCCAATTCACAATCTGTGTCCTCAGGAATTATGGGTATTCTCTGGTTGAGTTCACAGCATCCCTGTCCAGAGCAGGCTTCCGAGTCTGCATGTGCGTACTGCACATTAACAGCATAGTCCTCTGTGAAACGCCCTGCTGTGGCCCTGTGGACCTTCATCTCTTTGTAGAAGCAGCAGGGCAGCCCTTCGTAGCTCACCTGCTCTGCAGAAGGGCACAAGTGCTCAGGAGCAAAGTAGTTCTTAGAGGTCGAGCTCTGAAAGTCCATCCCCCTGTGAAAGCGTCCTTTGGCCAGAGGCCCAGCTTGGTCCGAGTCCTGCCCTTTGCACTCCACATTTGGAGGAAGCACCTCGAAGCAGCAGCTACAGGCTGCAGCCCCGAGCTCCCCTGACTCCTCCTGTGCCCCCTTCCCCCTGTCCGCTCCAGTAGCTTCTGGAGCCCCGAATGAGGTAGTGCTAGTGTTGCTGTTCTCCCTGGGTTCCAGTGATGAGCGACTGCTGTAGTTGGGCTCCAAGCTGCAGTTGGAGAGGTGGTCCCCCGAGTTATATCCTGAAGCTCCAGGAGGGAGCTGGAGGCAGTCATGTCCCAAGGGAGCCGGGGATGACGAGTCCTCAGCAAGAGCTGTAGTACAAGCCGCAGCCCCTGCTTCACCCGTAGACCCCCTACACGGACTCTTACTCCTGTAGACATACGGGTCGTAGTCACTGCTCAATGAGCTGCGGAAGGTGGAGCAGCTCCCATACACTCCCTGGTTGCTGACCTCGGTACAGTCCAACATGGAGTCACTGGAGGAGCAGTGGCACTGGCCTGAGCTGCTGCTGCTGCTGTCGCTACCCGGACAGTCGGCAAGGTAACCACTGCACACCGAGCGGTGGCCATGGTAACAGCTCAGGCCAGAGGTGCTGCCGTTATCGCCGATCCTCGAAGACGAGGCGGGAGCCATGTGTACCACTGTGGGGTACAACAGCCCCTGCTGAAAGGCCCTGCTGTGGTGGCCCTTGTGGACCCCTCCTCCACCAAGCTGTCCTGCCATAGCAGGCCCCTGGCCCCCCTCAGGCTGTTGGGGGAAAGTCAAGCCCTGAAAGTAGTAGTGCTGGTACATGGTCTCGTACTGCGAGAAGCAAGCTGCTCGGGAAAAATTACGACCGTGGAACTTCGGTCGCTTAAAAGCAGCATGGTGGGGCTGGGAGGGGTAGGCTGGGGGTCCCCGGTGCTCTAATCCGCAGTGATGAGGGTTGAGTGAGTGGTCCAGATGGAGGGTGGGGTGGTAGCTCCTGAGAAAGGCAGACGTTGATTGGGGTGGGTACAGACCCTGAGGGTCAGGGTGCTGGTCCACAGTGAGCACGGTGATGGGGTTGCCGTGGGGGTCCATGCTGGTTCTAGTCGGGTATGCTGTCACCTGGCCGGCTCGGTGCACCCTGCCGGGGTAATGGACAGGGAGCACCACCCGCTGCCGGCCGTGGACTGGGTTGCCAGGGTCCATGCATGCCGGTCCTGGATTCCCCTTCTTTTGTTCTGTTGAAGGAAAATGACGAGAGATTTAGAAACTCATAAACGAAAAGAAGCGTGAGGAGTGACGTTAAGCACGCTTTGTTGAATGTTTCTCGTGAACTCACCGATGATGTTGTGTCTGCAGTGGGGACAGGTGTGATGCTGCAGCAGCCAGGGGTCCACACACTTCTTGTGGAACCTGTGAGCACAGGGGATAACCCGCAGCTCCTGGAGGGGGAAACAACACAGATGTTAAGAGTCAGGTCCACAACCACAAAGAGCAACAATACAGTAAAATATAGGATCACAGAGACTGCGTGGACTCAGACTTTTGAGGAGGTGCTCAGGATCACCACCCCTCTCAGATTTAATGATTTATACTTATCACAAAAGCATAAGAGATCTGCTTCAAAGATGGAGAGATGGATAGACAAAGTTGATCAAATATATAAAGTGGACAAACCAGCATCCTCTCTCAGAGCTCAACGAGATTAATCTACCAGCATTTGGTCAAGGATCCAGAGACTGAACTGTCGCTGGTTAATTATGTCCATGTAAACCTGACACAGGGTTTTCTCTTCTCAGAGAATGAATAAATGTGTGTTTGAGTGAGGCTGGGTGACCAGAGGGGGGCAGCAAAGATATACAGAGCAGTGAAATGTTTTCACTGTTTGGGTTATTTTAAATTCTGCAGAGCCAAACATGCATCATGTCACAAACAAAAACACTTTAACTCGACGCCTCGCCACAACACATATTCAACTCTCATGCTCAATGTCACCGTTTTCAGGGAACAAAACAAACAAGAGGCTTACACTGGAGGGGAGATATGAAAAGAATGCAACACTTTGTATTCAGATGTGGAGCTGGCTTTCAGGAGGAATTCAGGAACACTTTGAATATGAATTCCATTTTTCTTCTCCAGTGAGAGCTCTCTCTCTCTTTCTCTCTCTCTCAGAAATACTGCGGCTCAATGTGACTCATCTTTGGGCTCTTTTCCACCCAACCTTTTGTTGCTGGGTTCACTGCTCCAAAACAGCTTTGATGCCATTCAGCCTTTTATATCGCCACTTCCTCTGTGCAATCCTGGCGCCATGCTTTGTTGTGTTTTCTTCTCCTCTTTACCAAAAGAGACACATAACCACAAAAAAAGCACATGCATACACCAGCTATGTCCCCCCCTGGGCACTGGGGTTTGTCCCCTCAGAGTCCCCGTCGAGGGTGAGCAACGCTCTTACCGTAAAAGCCTTAAAGTCCAAAAGATTAGGACACATATTTCGACAATGAGTCCTTGAAGGATTAAAGAAGACCACAGTGGGAAAACAGGAAGCATAATCACAGCCCAAAGCAGTCTGGGTACCGTTATCTCTCCAGGTGCTCTGAAAGACTGAACCAAACATCTAAAAAGGCGGCGGAAAGAACGTCACTGAAGATCGCGGGACTGCGGTCCCCGAGCACATCAGGGGAACTTCCACTTCTATTGTCCGCACAACTGCATTATGTTTCATGTCTACAGTACAGAGTGTGGAATGGTGAGAAAACAAAGCTCAGCATGTAGACGAACACGCAAACACTGAGATAAAAGGTTTGACTGCCACTTGGTTGAAAGGAACAAACATGGTGATATTCACAATTTCAACTCCAGACTGTGTAAAACGTGTATCTATGACATAACCTGTCGCCCCAGTGTTACATCGATATCATGACCACCCTTTTTTATGAGCTTCCTTTATGTTAATATGAAATAATAATGGATTGTAAAGTGGAACTGCTCCATTTTCAAACTCATTTTGTTTCAATTTAAGGTTAACACATACAATTATCTTTCTTTCGGCAGCAAAAATGTTACAATAGTTTGATTTTGTTCTCTACAAGTTTTTTGAATGCAAGGAAAATGCAACAGCAGCTTCTTATTGGATTTTTTTAAGTTATATTTTTTGGCCTTTTTGCCTTTATTTTATAGTACAGCTAAAGAGAGACAGGAAATGTGAGGGAGTAGAGAGTGCAGGAAATGGTCGACCGCCCGGGAATCGAACTGGCGACCCCTGCGACGAGGGCTACAAGGGGTTCTTAGACCGCTAGGCCACCAGCGCCCCCTTATTGCATTTTTCAGTCCCTCCGGGATTTCGCAGGATTTTTTTGTGATTGTTGCGGCCCAAAAAATTTGCGACAGCTTTTTGAAAAAATTGCGGTGAAAGTTGCGTTTATTTTTTTTTGCTTTTTTCCCCACAATAACATCTCAGGGGCAAGTAAATATGCTAAATTACAGATGTTTTTAGAAAGCATTCTTGATGTGGCCACTGACTGTATTTTGATTCTCTTGATTCCCAGAAAAATGCCATGAAAGGACCGTATTGCACATTTACGACGGTCCCTGAATGCACCTCGCAGCGACTGATGCACAGTCAGTTCACGGCACTCTGATGACTAGGAGTTTATCAAAACTTACTGAATGTGTCTGATGTTTCACCAAACTGGATTAAATCAAGCTTTAGATGCAGAGCTTTTTACGGTAACCACGGCAACAACGTCAAACATCAAATAGTAAACAGATGTCCCCCGGTTGTGTCTTTGTCACTAATGCACACCAGGGGGTAAAAATCATCAATGAAGATGAGACAGATGCATGGAGGTGTGGAGAGCTGGTTCATAAAGCACACCTGCTGCAGGTAGAGACCAAGCGAACACTGAGCCCCTCAATCTATAAATAACAACGTTGTCATGGTCACTTGTCCTGCCTGCTGTCCCCTCTCATCACCCGTTCTCTGTGCGTGTTTTGTTGTTGAAAAGTGCCGATCAAGTGAGGACTTGTGTTTATGTTCCAAGGAAGTCAAATTGATGACAAAACCGATGACGTGCAGGGGCTGAGATTGAGGTAATTGGTCAAATTTGCGGGAAAGTTGCGCTGATTGTAAAAAAATTGCAGGGCCGCGAAAAAATCGCGCTGATTGGTTGAATTTGCGTTGATAGTTGCGATCGCGAAATCACAACTTCCTGGAGGGACTGATTTTTAACGTCTTAAAACTTCATGGTTGATTTGAAATCCCTTAATGGATTTGCACAGCATTATGTAACCAAACTTCTCCATGCATATACTGAAACTATACCTAAACTCTCTTTTTAAAACCTATTATCAGTGCGTTTACAGGAGATGTCACCTCAGCATGTTTTAATCAAGATGTTTTTAATCCTGGCCTTAGAGATAGAGTCAGGAGCTAAGACGTCCGAAGGGAGCTCGGAGTAGAGCTGCTGCTCCTTCGCGTCAAAAGGAGTCAGCTGTGGTGGTTCAGGCATCTGATAAGGATGCCTCCCGGACGCCTCCCTTTAGAGGTGTTCCGGGCACATCCAACTGGGAGAAGGCCCCGGGGGAAGGCCTAGAACTCGGTGGAGGGATTATATATCCCGCCTGGTCTGGGATCGCCTCGGGATTCCCCAGGAGTTGCTGGGGAGAGGGATGTCTGGGTCAATTTGCTTGGACTGCTACCTCCGCGACCTGACCCCGGATAAGCGGAAGAAAATGGATGGATGGATGTTTTAATCCTTTTTAGGCAGCATCATTGGCAGGATTTTATAATCGTATTTCTGATTTTTGGATTGTTTTAACCTTTTATCTTTTATTTCTATCCATCCAACAGTTTTATTTCTGTCTTCTCTTTCATTCTCTTTTAGTTTCTTTCTTATTTGTAAAGCACTTTGTAACCCTGTTGTGAAAAGAGCTAAGTTTCAAACCAGGGGCCATCACGTCTCTGCAGTGGCAGCCTCTAACCTGTGGAACAACTCACCTCTAAAAATAAGATCTGCTCCAAACACCGATTGTTTTAAGTCATTGTTGAAGACTCATACCTTCTCTTTGGACTCTTTCATTCTGATTTCACTATTTTAATATGATGTATTGTTTTCTTGTTGTGTCTTCTTGCACCTTTGTATTTTTGGTCAACCTTAAATGTTTTAAATGCCTGAATAAATAAGGCTGACTTGACTCGACTACTATTTTTCTTGTGGTTTTAAAATCAGAAGCTGAACTACAACATGTTTTTGATTTGAATCATTTTTGTAAAAGTTTTTACCTGGATTTTTGCACTCTTTAAGGCGTATTTCTTACACTTTAAAAACACGCCTTTTCATGGGATTTAAAGCAATTGAAGGCTAATATTCACTCCAAGAGCCAGCACACTAATAAAGCAGACCATGGTCACTTTGTGGAAATAATTGCAATAAAGTCCTAAATCCTAAATTCAACCCAAAAGCTTGCTGGCGTCTTCTCTCTCTTACCTCCCCATCGATGTACTTCTCCAGACAGATGGCACAGTCAGATGTGGAGCTGCTGCTCAGGGAGTCGGAGGCTCCACAGCTGCTCTCGCGCTGGCCCTTCCCTTTGGCCTTGAACTTCCTCGTCTCCATCTTTTCCAGGGCTTGGCTGGCCATTCTGTTCATGGAGCTCTGTGGCAGAGGAAGAAGGTTGGGAAAGCGTGAAGTCACGTTTCACTTTGAACAGAGCATTTTTGAAGACTTCACGTGACGCCAAACACGTGTTAGCATGACGAATCAGCTGCTGAACACCTTCATGGAAGTGATAAGTTTATGTTCCTGTTTAGTGATATTAATATAAGACAGATTTGTTGACTTCTCATCTTGACACAGTGTTTGATTTTGCAATATTTGACGTGTGCAACTCTTTTATTTGGCTCTTCTGAAGGAATAAATCAGAAGAGGAAGATCTTCAGTCTCTTTAGTGTGTTCTCCAACTGCATGTTTCCCTTCAAAACGTCACTTATGAAATACGGTGACTGATCGTGACACTTGCAAAACGACTTATTTGGATTAAACTTAATAACTCACATGTGTGGCAGATTTTTGTGATTTACAGTTATTTATTTTCAGGCTTTAATAAACTGAGGTCTGCAGAGGGTGTTTCTCTCTTTGCAGAGCTTCAGGATTTTGCATTTTTGATGTTCGTGTTGGAGATTTTGGTCATCAAGACGAAAACATCTTCATAATTAATCTCAGCCTCTCCACAGGGGTGATAATGAGAGAGGCATGAGTCAACAATGAGGAAAGTGTTGTCTTTTATTGTGCATTTTATGAAAAAGTCACATTGAGAGGACACAGATGAGCAGAAACCTGGCAGTCATGAAAGTCTGACTTTATCCTGGATGTTTACACTATTTTCCTCTAATGCAAAACAAATAAAAATCTCCCTCCTCTTAATTTTTTCCTATGGCTTCTGCAAAAACATCTCTGTTTAGACAAATATGAAAAGTGAGGACTTGCATGCCTGTCAACGCAGTTTGTAATTAATGTAGTGTTTGAGGGAAAACGCCTCCACTACACCCACAAAGTTTCCTCTCCTTGTTTCGGTTCCATCCGATAAATAATATTCATAGAGTTTAAGCAGCATTTCCTTCACCAGCAGTTCATTAAGTTTTCACATATCAGGTAGGATAGGTTGTTACATGTGACAAAGTCGCCCCCGGTGTGAACTGCTAATTAACCACTCAAAAGAAGTCACGACCAAGTCATCTGTGCTGTGACGCACACACACACATTATACACCCACACACACACGCACTTGTGCACACCTGTCTTAACGGATGCCGCTACTGTTTTCCTGCTCTGTAACAACATTTGTGCGCCTTTGGCTCCAGCAGCCAACCTCTCATCAGGGTTAATTAAACGCTTATCCTGATTCATGCAGCCCGACGTAAGCCTCCACTGAGAGCTTGTTGTCAACACGCGAGAGGAATCAATCAACACAGCACTGCCGTCGCCTGACTAATCGCCTCAGTTTTTTGGGTGTGTTTCTAGTGAAGGGAGACATAAGTTTGCTCCTTTGTGACCCAAATATGGAGCATTACTAACCGGCTTTCTTACTGATCTTCCTGTTGTGTAAGATGCTTGATTCTGATTGGTCAAAACCTCTTGACAATGGTTATTAACTTTAACTAACATAAGCAACGCCAGAGGCAAACTCATCAAACCTCATGTCAAATCAATCATAAGGTGAGTTTATTGATACCATAATGTGAGTTTATTGATACCATAAGGTGAGTTTATTTATACCATAAGGTGAGTTTATTGATACCATAAGGTGAGTTTATTGATACTATAAAGGTGAGTTTATTGATACCATAAGGTGAGTTTATTGATACCATAAAGGTGAGTTTATTGATACCATAAAGGTGAGTTTATTGATACCATAAAGGTGAGTTTATTGATACCATAAGGTGAGTTTATTGATACTATAAAGGTGAGTTTATTGATACTATAAAGGTGAATTTATTGATACTATAAAGGTGAGTTTATTGATACCATAAGGTGAGTTTATTGATACAATAAAGGTGAGTTTATTGATACCATAAGGTGAGTTTATTGATACAATAAAGGTGAGTTTATTGATACCATAAGGTGAGTTTATTTATACCATAAAGGTGAGTTTATTGACACTATAAGGTGAGTTTATTTATACCATAAAGGTGAGTTTATTGACACTATAAGGTGAGTTTATTGATACCATAAGGTGAGTTTATTGATACCATAAGGTGAGTTTATTGATACCATAAAGGTGAGTTTATTGATACCATAAGGTGAGTTTATTAATAGAATAAGGTGAGTTTATTGATACCATAAAGGTGAGTTTATTGATACCATAAGGTGAGTTTATTGATACCATAAAGGTTAGTTTATTAATAGAATAAGGTGAGTTTATTGATACTATAAAGGTGAGTTTATTGATACCATAAGGTGAGTTTATTGATACCATCAGGTGAGTTTATTGATACCATAAGGTGAGTTTATTGATACCATATGGTGAGTTTATTGATACCATAAAGGTGAGTTTATTGATACCATAAAGGTGAGTTTATTGATACTATAAAGGTGAGTTTATTGATATCATAAGGTGAGTTTATTGATACCATAAAGGTGAGTTTATTGATACCATAAAGGTGAGTTTATTGATACCATAAAGGTGAGTTTATTTATACCATAAGGTGAGTTTATTTATACTATAAGGTGAGTTTATTGATACCATAAAGTGAGTTTATTGATACCATAAAGTGAGTTTATTGACACTATAAAGTGAGTTTATTGATACCATAAAGTGAGTTTATTGATACTATAAAGTGAGTTTATTGATACCATAAGGTGAGTTTATTGATACCATAAAGGTGAGATTGTTGATACCATAAAGTGAGTTTATTGATACCATAAGGTGAGTTTATTGATACCATAAGGTGAGTTTATTGATACTATAAAGGTGAGTTTATTGATACCATAAAGTGAGTTTATTGATACCATAAGGTGAGTTTATTGATACCATAAAGGGGAGTTTATTAATACTATAAAGGTGAGTTTATTGATACCATAAAGGTTTGTTTATTGATACCATATAGTGAGTTTATTGATACCATAAGGTGAGTTTAAACCAAGCAGCAACTTCCGGTCTCAAAATATGAAGCCCACGCAGAAGCGTTATAAACTGCAATTCATCGAGCGCCTGCTTGAGGTTGGCTGCAGAAACACATACACACCAATTAAAAAAAAGATGATCTTTGCAGCATTAATAAACATGTTAACAGTCTGGTACAAAAAACAGCTTGGCTCTATGAAGCTAATCTCTCTATCGGCACACACTGTAGGGGGCTGAATTTTTTCTAACTCGACGGTTCATAAGATTTTAAGATTAGGAGTTTTTTTGCCCAAATAAGGACATGACTGACTTGACTGACAGGTGGGAACACATAGCTATTGGCGAGGAAGGCTCACTCAAACTCCGCCCCTTTACATCACACTTTGACTGGTTGAGTTCTGCATTACCAATATGGCTGCTGCCGACAATTGGCTTCAAACATGGAATCACATGGAATCACTAGGACTATATTTTTAAAAACTGTGTACATAAATCACTTTAAATCAATAAAAAGAATCAAGTTTTTTACCAACGTGTTTGTATTTTAAGTTAGTAGCTTTGTACTGAACAGGATGTGGCTTCGCATCAGGGTCTTGTCTCACCCTGTCAGGATTCTATTTCCCATAACTACCTGCTAACCACACATTATCCCTTTCTTAATAAAGTCATCAGCCCTTCAAACTTCTGCAGTCGCGATGCTGAGTGCGTGTTCAGGCACTCACCTGGCTCCTCCTTTGCTTGAGCTTGATCTTGATGAGCAGAATGAGGCAAACCAGCGACACAACCACGAAGAACGCCAGGAAGATGCCCATGTCGAAATATTCCGTGGGCTGCTGTGGAAAAAGGAGAGGGACAGAAACACAAACGTGTCAAATACTCTTCACGTGGAGCTTGTGGAAGTGGCTGCAGAGAGGGTCCTTTTAACAGGAAACAGTTTCATATTCATTAATCTGACTGATGGGGATATTATTGATGTGAGTCATACATCTCGTTATGAAAAACAAACAAAAAATTGAACCTTCAGTTACACTTTGTAAAAAAGCTCAGGAGTCTGGTCCTGCTGGAGGTTTCTGCCTGTTAAAGGAAGTTTGTCCTTGCCACTGTAACTTGCTAAATGCTGCAAAGTGCTCTGCTCATGGTGGATTAAGATGAGATCAGACTGAGTCCTGTCTGTAAAATGGGACTGGATCTTATCCTGTCTTGATGTTGGGTCTTTGTTAATAATAGACCATAGAGTACGGTCTAGACCTGCTCTGTTTGTAAAGAGTCTTGAGGTAACATTTGTTGGGATTTGGTGCTGTACAAATAAAGATTGATTGATTGATATATGAGCTGAAATGAAAGCAGACCCTATCTCATGAATGGGACACCAGTTTGGTCTTGTGGTTCAATCAAGCTCCCCATGTACAGAGGCTACAGTCCTGGAAGCGGGTGGCCAGGGTTTGAATCCAACCTGAAGCCCTGTACCGCACATCCCCACTCCCTTTTTCTCCCTGTTTCCTGCTCTATCCACTGTCCTGTCCTCTCAATAAAGCCTGAAAATAAACTTTATTAGTGATCCTCTCACATTGTTATATGTGACCCTGCATGTGCAGTATTGTGAGATACTGTTTCTCCACTGGATAAACTCCAATATGACTTCATTTGTAAATAAAAGCAATGTTTTGTGCAGCATTTGCTTTCTTATCTGTTGGCACATGTGGGAAAACTTATGATATGACTTCAGTTGGCTGTATGGTTCAAAATCAGGTCAATACTGAATATATTTTAAATTCCCTCAAACTAAACTGAGAAAATAACTGGAGGATAAAGCCATAGTCAAAGTTTTCTTTATCTAGTTGCAAACCAAATGCCGAGTCCTGCACAAGAAAAAGATCAAATCCAACTCTGTCCTTTGTTTGATCTCTGGAGAGGTGGGATCCGACCGACTCCGGCTGCTGAGAATTCTCCACAACTTCAAACGACTTTCTGAGAATGACCAGTCTGTTTTATTCTTCATCAGAAAAAAAATGTCTCTTATCAGAGCGTCCTTTCTCTCAGGCTTTCATTATGTCAAGTTATTTACCCTCAAAGTGTTCTGCTCACTTATCGAATATTCAGAGCAAACAAACAGCTCTTTGAACGGCTGATATTAATCTCTCAAGCTCTGTGAAACAGTTCCTCGGGCCTCGAGGCGGCCGACATCGAGGGCGAACGGAGTAAAGGGTCGCATTTCACAGCTGGAATTCTTCATTCCTCCTCACATCAAACCTCTGAGCAGTGTTTGGCCTCACAAACATGTTCACCTCTTCGTCATACTCTTCACATGTGCCTTAGATTAGTCACACACACACACAGACACTCACACACACACACAGATGTGGTTGTTTTGGCTTTCAGGCTTGAAGCTCTTACCCTCGGTGGTCTGTGTTGTATCCGAGCACGAGCTACTTTCTGCTTGTTGACGATGTTCATCAGTTTAACGGCGTCGTTGCCCTTCACGTAAACCACCGGCCGCTTCAGGGGATCCTCGCCGACCTGGTTGAGCTGATGAGAGGAGAGAGAGAGACACATTAACATCAACATCAACATGCATAAACAACGTGTAACCTTTCCTTTTGCTGTGACAGGATCTCATCCCTAACACCACACATTAAGTTCCTTCTTGTCACAAGGTGTTAGGCTGTGAAAAGAGCTGTAAAGCTGCTTTTTATTTTTTCTCATCTTGATTATTGTACTATCATTATACTAAAAATGATATGTTTAGTGTTTATGGTGAAATCAGATCTCAATCAATCTATCTCTATCTATATAGCGCCAAATCACAACAAACGTTATCTGAAGACTCTTTACAAACAAAGCAGGTCTGCTTTCATTTCAGCTCATATATCAATATATGTCAATATATTAGCAGGTCTACTCTATGTTCTATTATTAACAAAGACCCAACATCAAGACTGGATCAGATCCAGTCCCATCTTACAGACAGGACTCAGTCTGATCTCATCTTAATCCACCATGAGCAGAGCACTTTGCAGCATTTAGCAAGTTACAGTGGCAAGGACAAACTTCCTTTAACAGGCAGAAACCTCCAGCAGGACCAGACTGCTTTTTTATGGTGGCTATTTTGTTGTGTATTTAATATTTGTTCTTTTTAACTTATATGTGTTTGTTTTACATTTGTACAGCACTTAGGTCAACAGCAGTTGTTCTAAAATGTGCCATATGAATTAACTTTGACTTGACATTTCACAATAAGAGTAACAGGTCAATTCTAGCAAAGGAGAGACTCTGCGTTCTTAACCATGAAAAGAGGGGAGTTTATATCGGTGACGGCCAAAGTCACATGGGAAAAAATCGGCATATTTGACATCGAAAAAAGATCTTATATCATGCTGAGTTAGTGGTTTTATTGTATGGTTTTATGGTAGAGCCTTTGCATCTCACTGCCCACCTGTGTATTTGTCACAGGCTCATACAGATGTGAAGTGTAATGCAAAAATCTTGAATCTAAGCTGAATCTTGAAACAATAATCCATCAGTGGTCTGCCATGAAACATGCATAAAAGTTGAAGAAACACTAAGGAAGTTATATTTTTGGGCATTCTCCTCTTTATTTGATAGGACAGTTGAAGAGGGACAGAAAATGTGGGAGGTAGAGAGCGGGGGAAGACATGCAGCAAATGGCTGGAGCTCTGTGACGAGGGCTACAGCCTTCCGCTAGGCCAACGGTGCTGTGACGAAATAGCATCCTAATGCACAAAATAAACCATGACATTAGATGTTTATGAGGTTTTTTTTTGACCCCCTTATTGCTTCTTCATTCAGGTTTATGGACACATTTACCTCTAAAGTATTCACATTGATCACAAAACAGATAATGGGAATCTTTGCTGCTTTAACAGAAAAGTTAAAGCTCCTGTGAGGAGTTTTTGAGTGGTCATGAAATGGACTGAAATGAACAGTGATGCATCTTTATGACCTAGAAAAGCAAACAAGATTGTTAGAAAAGGAATTGATCTATTCTCAGTCCCTCCAGGGTTTCGCGGGATTTTTTTTGTGATTGTTGCGGCCCAAAAAGCCTGAATTTGCGACAGCTTTTTGAAAAAATTGCGGTGAAAGTTGCGATTTTTTTCCCTTTTTCCCCCAATAACATCTCAGGGGCAAGTAAATACGCTAAATTACAGTTGTTTTTAGAAAACATTCTTGATGAGGCCACTGTGACTGTATTTTGAATCTCTTGATTCTCAGAAAATTGCCATGAAAGGACTGTATTGCACATTTACGACGGTCCCTGAATGCACCTCGCAGTGACAGAGGCACAGACAGTTCACGGCACTCTGAAATTAATCTGAATCTTTGATGACAAGGAGTTGATCAAAACTTACTGAATGTGTCTGATGTTTCACCAAACTGGATTAAATCAAGCTGTAGACGCCAAGTTTTTTACGGTAATAGCGGCAAAAACGTCAAACGTCAAATATTAAACAGACGTCCCCCGGTTGTGTCTTTGTCACTAACACACACCGGGGGTAAAAATCATCAATGAAGATGAGACAGATGCATGGAGGTGAGGAGAGCTGGTCCATAAGGCACACCTGCTGCAGGTAGGTGACCAAGCGAACACTGTGGCCCTCAAATAATTAATCTAGTATCTATAAATAGCAACGTTGTCATCGTCACTTGTCCTGCCTGCTGTCCTCTTTTCACCCGTTCTCTGTGCGTGTTTTGTTGTTGAAAATTGCCGATCAAGTGAGGACTTACGTTTATGTTCCAAGGAAGTCAAATTGATGACAAAACCGATGACGTACAGGGGCTGAGATTAAGATAATTGGTCAAATTTGAGGGAAAGTTGCGGTGATTGTATAAAATTGCAAGGCCGCAAAAAAAAAAGCGCGCTGATTGGTTGAATTTGCGTTGATAGTTGCGATCGCGAAATCGCAACTTCCTGGAGGGACTGTATTCTGTTTTGTTATTTTAAAGCCTGAAATCGCTGTGAGAGGGTAGGTGTCAGATGAGGTGATGGACAGCACGTCACGAAAATACCTTTTTCTGCAGTAAATATTCTTAATGAGTGAAATAGTTGACTGTTAGTTGAAAGCAGGAGGAGATAACTTAATTTACACCTGTACAGGACAAAATAGGCAATATCACTTAGTGCACAGGGGGGCACCAAAGTCAACACAAACAGAAAGTTCCACACAGGAGCTTTAAGTGTTAAAAAATAACATAAGTCACTTCTTGACAAACTGAAGTCAAAGGCCGCAACAGATGCAGACGACAGAGTAATCAAAGGGTTATCAGATCATTTGAGTTCTGGGTCTTTAATATAAAAGTATCACAGCTGACAGAAGCGATGTTTGGGAAATGCCTTTTGTCAGCTATCAAAGACTTGAGTCCTGAAGGCGGCGGTGTCGGCCCTGAAACACTGAGGGCTTTAATTAAACACAGACATGACTGATCACTGGATGGCTCCAGATTCAAACCGATGAATAAATAAAATGTGACACCGGGTCTCAAAAAGGCACAGATTCACTTTCAGGGGTCGATCAGGGAAAAGTTTGGGAACCACTTCCTGAATTCACGTCATCCTCTCCTCCACCATCCAGAGAAAATGACCTCAAAGCTGAAGACATGGAAAGTGCGGTCACAGTTTGTCAGACGGAGCAGGAGGAAACAGTCAGTGAGTAGTACACTCTGGCTTTACAGCGAGTTGACATGCTCTTCTATTCATACTCTCCCTCTCTCTGCGCTCCTCTTTCGTCTGCTGGTTGGAATCTGTAATTTGAAAAGCCCAAGGGAAATACAGAGGACATTCGCATTTCTATTTCTTCTGCTGTCGTCATGTTCCCCAGTGAAACGCTCCACGTTCTGGTTTGAAAGTACAGACTTTAGTAGAAGCTTTTGATCTCTTACGCCGCTCCTGCTTTGACAAACGACTCCACGAAGGATTTAGTTTATCCTTTGACAAACAAACAATTACCCGCCAAAGACGTTCACCTACGATAAACTGAGAAAAACAAACAGTTTTACAGAAAGTTCATCTCAAACTTTCCCGTGAACAAGACTCATCCACAACACTCCTCCTCACACTCAGTTTTAATGAGCCAGAGGGAAAAAGAAGGTCAAGTTAATTTACTTCATAAAGCTACTCCTAATTTCGGCCCCAGGATCTTAATTCTCCTTAAGCTCCTCCTCCCTGCCCCTCGGCCTTGTGGGTCCTGTCTGTGCTGATCGGGCTGCTCTGACTGGAAAAGCCTCTCGGGGGAATTTAACACAGCCGCCCAGCGCTGCCTTTCATGTGGTCTCTGCGCAATCCCTTTTATCTCTCAGCTACGCGCTTTACGACCCAGCGGCAGAGGAAGGAGGGAGGGAGAAGAAGAAGAAAAAAGAAAAACCTGCAAGTCCAGGCCTGGTGTGGCGAGGATGAATACCACAGGAGAATTCTTGCGACAAAGACAAACTCTTGTATTATACCTCTAAACAGCAACGACACAGGAGCAGGAAAAGAGTTTGAAGGAGGAGGAATGCGAGCGTCTGGGCGTGTGAGGCATGAAATGCACTTTGTTCTTACTGTAGCTTATGAGTGCTCCCTCAAAATGCACACACAAAGACAGATCCATAGTCTCAGGGGATGAGGTAATGTGTGCTACCTGTGCAATTATGAGCTCAACAGAGAGAGTTTGGTCATGGTCTAGTGAAAGCTGAACCCTGGATATTCATTTTCAGTTCTCACAGAGAGCAGGGGACACAAGTTAAAGAGCTCAAAAGGCCCAGGATGGTTGAATGAGCGAGGCTGATCCGCAGAACTAAAGATAGACAGATCATTGTTTGCACAAACAGCTCACAGTCAAAAGGGCAGGGTACGCTGCTGCTGAGCTTTCTTCAGGAGTGAAAAAGCCGAGCAGCGTTTTTCTGTGTCGCAGAAACACTCGGGTAATTTTAGGTGAGCACAAACCTGGTCGATGGCGTCTGGATTCTCTGACACATCAAAGATGACTGCTGTGGCTCCCCGCTGCACCGCTCTCTTCGCCTGCAAACACACAACAAAAGCAACTGATTAGATCAAAATATCATGAAACAGAAGAGCAAAAGAAAGAAGAAACCGAGTGTGCATGGACACATTTTGAACTGCAGCCTCAACTTTTTTGAGATTTAGCTTCCACATTGAAATTCAGGCCACTAGAGGGCGTTGTCAGCCTTACTGTAACCACATGCAGAGCGACTGGAATGACCAGAGAGGAAGAAGCAACAGGCGAGAAGTCACCAACACAATGATAACATTAGATTTAAGATGCACATGTAGGTCTGTGACTCCAATTCTCTGAAGTTTTCATGATGTCACACCAGCAGCTTCATGCTGTTGTGAGCTAACGCATGCGTAACTCCATGTGATGCAACTCTGCATGACAAGGAGCTGAACTGAATTCTGCTGTGCACCGCTCAGGAAAGTTGAATAAAGTTATCAAGGATTTCCAGCTGCTTTAAGAGTGAGCTTCTTTCATCTGAGAGCAGGGAAAGTCAGCCGCACAGAGCTCTTTTGAAGACTTCTGCTGAAGGCAAAAGATAAAGGAAATGCTTGGATCTGCAGAACCCTGAGTATCTCCTCCAGAATCCAAATTGGCTTCCCTTTCGCTGAGGGAAGAAAAAAAAAATACAGTTCCTTTATCTTAACTCCTGCTTTGCCCTACAACCAGTTCTCGCCCAGCTTGATTCACGGCGCCCTATTTAGACGGCGTTTTGATGTCTGCACTACGTGATCTAAAATAGCGTGACTGGGATCATATCCTGGTATTATCAAGTGCCCTTGGGTTCATGCCAGCGCTCTTCATAACTGAAGGGAAGAAGGGGTGGGGGGGTGAAGATCAAAGTGACAATGTACAGTGCTGGGACTCTGCTGGAGTGGCTGGAGAGCGTCCGAGCAACAGTCACTTGGCTGGCACTTTCAGAGAGAGAGAGAGAGAGAGAGAGAGAGGAAAGGGGAGAGGTGGTATGTGTAGGCGAGGCCACAATTGATCTTTTTCACAAGTTGCAATGCCGCTTTCTGAAAATACACCACCCAGATACGGGATGTGGAGCATGTTTCTGCATCATTAGCTGGCCTCTGCAAACACATCTGAACCTCTGTTGTTACAGACTTTGACTCTGATTGGTCATCACACAGCAACAGCCTGTTATTTCTCGATAGCAGACCACTGTTAGGAACAACACTGTTGTTGGTGATACCGCTGTAATCACAGACTCTAGCAGACTAACTTTAACCACATCAATGTGCAGTAAGACGTCCAGTCAATCTGGCGTTGGTTTGAAAAATAAGAGTAGAGGAAAACAGCGCTCTGTCCGGGTCCTGCTCACCCTGTCAGAATTCCAGTTTGCTATAACAACCCTATGGATATTTCCCTAAGACAAAGCAGGGGTGACCGTGCCTTCTCAGCAGTGGCCCAAAAATTCATAGCTACTGTAAGCTTGGAAACCAATGTCTCTGCTCAATACACTTCTATTCTTTTAAACTGTCTACTTCTTAAGCCTTATCTGAAATCTTCAGAATCAATAATGTTGATAACAGAGTCAATAATGAGTCTAAAAATAGAGCATATTTGGTTTCCACTGCATGTGTGAAATAGCTGGGTCTCCCTGGTTTCACTGGCTGCAGGTACGTTTGAAGGTTCTGCTGCTGCGTGGAGAAATCACCGCAGGAAAGAAACGCAACCAAACCAACAAAAGGCCTTTAATAAAAAGCTTTGAGTGTAAATCATCTTCAGAATAACACACACACAGCCTGACTCTCAGTGTTTCAGCTGCGTGTGAATTAGATTTCCTCGTGGTTTAATCCACAGATAAGATGTTTATGAATCGGGCTTTCATAGCTCATTAAAGACTAATTAACCCTGCAAACTGATTCAATCTTTCCCCGCAGTGTGTGAAAGCCTCGTCAAACACTACAACAGTTAAAAAAACAGCAACGCACCATAGACGCAAGCTCTTCTAACTTTCTCTTTACCTCCTTTACATAAACTAACATCGCTCTTTTCATTCTTCCCTCACTTTTTTCTTTTTCTACCCAGAGAGTTCAAACATGAGTGCAGCGAAAATCTCGCTCGGCTTTTCCCTCTCACCCAGTTTTTCTCTCAGCTCCACACTGCCAGGCTCCAGCCCACATTTAATTCAGTACTAGTCTGCTCCTTTGATGTTAGCTCTCCCGGTTAATAATTAATAGCTCTTGGTAAGACGCTTTGAGAAGAAAGAGATCTCCCTCCTAAAGAATCTCCACTCGGGCAGGCCCGCGCTGCAGTGCAGGGACTTGCCTGATGACAACAAAAATGCAGCCACAGGCAAACTGTTTCTCTTAAAAATGATGACACATCTCCTTCCCAAAAACCCATAAAAAAACTACAACCTTGGACTTACAAAGGAAGAATTAATATATATTACTTTGGGACTGTTGAAATATTAACATTTTCTTCTTGGGACTTCACTGAGGAAATACTGTTCACCTCACTGTGGCTGACTGGTTGTGGAGTTTGAGGCAGAGCTCCATGGGATGTTAGTTTAGATGAGTAAAACAATCAAACATTGTTACCCTCACTAGTCGGTGCCAGAATTCCTTGTAAGTCAAACAAATTATGACACTCATATATTATTGCAGGCCCCAAAATGCTGGTCATATATCATCTCTTATCTGTAGCACAGCCGCCCGCCACTCGCTAGGGCTGTAGCATCAGTCTCTACTACCTGCATGTAAACAAACACAGATGATTGATGGATGGTATCTTGATACTTGACTTTATCCAGCATGAATATGTGGATGTTAACCTGCGAGGAAGACTGAAGGATGGTGGTGCTAGCTCTGCTATTGTTAGTCATATTCGTGAATCCAATGTAACATTGTTTAAATTGAGTCTGTAATCCTGTAAGCCTGCCACTCGCCAGGGCTGTAGCTTCAGTCTCTACTACCTGGATGTAAACAAACACAGATGATGGATGGTATCTTGATACTTCACCTTATCCAGCATGAGTATGTGGATGTTAACCTGCAAGGAAGACTGAAGGATGGTGGTGCTAGCTCTGCTATTGTTAGTCATATTCGTCAATCCAATGTAACATTGTTTAAATTGAGTCTGTAATCCTGTAAGCCCGCCCCTTGCCAGGGCTGTAGCATCAGTCTCTACTACCTGGATGTAAACAAACACAGATGATGGATGGTATCTTGATACTTGACCTTATCCAGCATGAGTATGTGGATGTTAACCTGCGAGGAAGACTGAAGGATGGTGGTGCTAGCTCTGCTATTGTTAGTCATATTCGGCAATCCAATGTAACATTGTTTAAATTGAGTCTGTAATCCTGTGTTTAGCCGTGTCAAACTAATTGGGCTATACTTCGGTTTTTAAGTAGGAAGACACTCAGAAAACCATTCAAACAACTAGTAAATGAGTCGCTTCAGAACATCCCCCAGCAAAGAGATATCATACAATTGACGTGAGACTCAGTCCTCTGTTGCAAACTTTAAAAAACCCATGAATAACCAGATGCAAACTTTCATTCATAACAGTTTTGCTGAGATTGAGCAGGAATATTCTAAGCTAATAGGGGTTAAGTGGGTACAAGAAGACTTTTTCATCTTGTCATTCAAGATCAAGAGATTAGATGGAGACACAAAGATGTAAACATTTCAGGAATCCAATATCTCCAAGATGAATGATGAGGTGCCGAGGTATCAATTCAGGCATCAGAGCGCAAAGAAGAGAGGCCGGTTTGAGGTTCCTACAACACACCTGCAGCTTTAAATAGATGTAAAGTGGACAGAAGCAGTGGTGGGTAGTAACTCATGGCATTTACTCAAGGACTGTGAGGCCACTCTGATTTGAGTAGGGTTATTTTATGCTACTTGATTCCTATGCTTTCCTGCTTTTATGAGGAAAATATAGAACTTTAACTTTACTCAATATGTAGCTGAAGGTACTCTATGGATTTAAAAAGGTATGAAGCTACACATGAAAAGTGATAGCATTTTAAAACAGTAAATCAAAACCATTTTGGCTCATGAAACCTACCTAAAACAGTTTCTTCCTCAGATTTTGCCAAGACATTTCCTTACTTAAAGCTCCTGTGAGGAACTTTTGTTGAATAACATGTTAAAGTTCCTGGTTTACTTACAAATGTATCACATATAGAGGATCGTTGCCATGGAAAAGGTAAAAACAAAAGTCTGTTTTTGCAGGGTGTGTTGTACATCATCTAGACTGACTCCTACCCTGTGGCAGTGGTTTCAGTCATCAATAATAATTAAATAGAAATGATTGCATTCATTGCTGATGGTCTTGTTTGCTTTTGTAGCTCATAATGAGACATCAGTATTGATTTCAGTCTGTTTCATTACCAGATAAAAACTCCTCACGGGAGCTTTAACGTCTCTCTCTAAATAAAAACATGTTTAAAGCTCCTGTGAAGACTTTTTAGCTGGTTGTGAAACACACTAAATTTAATTCTGATGCCTCTTTATTGGATACCAAAGCAAACATGAACATCAGCATAAAGGTTGATTACTTCTGTATTGGCTTTTTTTTTTACACCTGAAGTTACTGTCAGGGGGTAGGTGTCAGATGGAGTGAGTTGCAGAAGAACAGGCTTTGTTTACACTTTAAAGAGCAAAGATTCACATGAACTGATGCATCAGGATGTAAAAGAAAGCAGTTTTTATGTCAGATGCGTGTGAAAGACGAAATGGGCAAAGAGAGTACTGCTTCTTCCACAGGGGGGCGCCAAAATCAGCCCAACTGAGAGGGGCCTAACACCAATGTTGGGAATCAATAGACTTTATCTTTTTTATATATAAATAAATAATGAAGAGATTCAAATTAGCTTCACCTCAACTCCCTATGGTGCCAACTGCAATCAAGTGAGATCAAGCATCACTGAAAATAATTAACAATACAGCACTCACTGCACCCCGTCTTATACGCAGCTACCTTTGCTTCTGATGCTTCTTAAAATTTACTAAAGCAGATTTATTTGCAGGACTTACAATGTCTCTTATCAGTGATGAAATATTGAAAGATCTTGTTCACTGTAGACACAAGATCAAACACAGATTGTAAAATTTGTAGCAAGTCTGCAAAAGGTGCAGTGATGATTTTTTTCTTCATAGCTGAAACAGAGTCTCTAGTCCCATCTGCTGTGCTGATTAGTCATCTCTGCTACAAAATCTTAAAACTGTTTTGATTTTGCAACAATCCTCAGTGATCAGAGTTCAAAACGGACTTATGCAAGTTGTACTTTTTAAGATACATTATATAACATGAGGAAAAAGTCAGACACCAGTAGGAAGGTGCAACCAAAAGAAAGGGGAAATCCTCCAAATGAAGTTCTTCTAACACTTTCTCAAAGCTCGACTGTGATCTCTGGGTCTCTGGTCTCAGCTCAGCTCTCAACCTGAACTCTGCACCAGGGGCAGTCTCACAGGTACTTCACAACACTGCTGCCTAAACAAACTTCCCCTGCTGGCTGGGAGGCATGAGAATTAGGGTTCACTCTTCCCCAAGTGAACAGAAACCGCAGCAGAGAGCACTGAGAACTCCGTCTAGACACAGAGGAAAATGAAAAGCTATGTTTAGCATCCCTAAGTGAGCCTGCCAGCTTGTAAGATCTGAGGGAGACGTTTGCACTGGTCTGAAAGAAACTTTTCTCAGCGTAGCGCTCGCTTCATCTTTCACGTGGACCGAAGCCTCACACATACACACACACGAATGCACACACACAGCATGAGCAGCTTCAAAACAATGCATGTGTAAATGTGTGTAAGTATGCACCAGCGACAGAAGGTGACGTGTTAAAATGCAGACGGACGCACACCTGGATTACACTTGTGACATCTGGCTAATGCACCATTTCCTCTATCACACTTTCCTACTTTCGTCTCCTCTGCTTCCCTCCTCCTCCTCCTCCTCTTCCTTTCCTTTCCCTCTCCTCTCTCTCTCCGCACTGCTATAATTAAGGCAATTAAGTCTTCAGAAGACTCTCCTCTGCTATTATGCTGTAATTTCATGTTGCCTCCTGGCTTTACGGTTTATTAAAAGATAAAGGCATACTTTTCTCCCATGGATTTTCTTATATGTGGTTGCCCTCTTCTACTTATTTCTCCCTCTCGTCCCTCGCTCCCTCTCATGTGTGCCGAGACATTATTTACATTCAGCTAAAATAAAATCAAAGTTTTTCGACGTGGCCGTGCGTCATCTGATTGGAAGCTCGTGCAACCCCGGGGAGAGAGAAATGAAAACTATGTTCTCCTTCATTTCTTCTTCTGTACATGGTGTGCTTTCTGCAAACAGAGTCATCTGTTTTTATCTTGACGTTTTCATTACTAGAGAGATTTAAGCACATTACTCACCATCTTCCAGATCGCCTACTGTTTGATGTGAGCATATCACTGACAGACTGTAAATCTGTCACAACATTTCATTCTGTTTACACTGACTTCAGGTAATCATATTGGTGGTGTGATAAGTAATCCAGTGGTTTGACACCCTGCAGAATAAAAACAAAATAATCTCTGTCCTGTTCCTGCACACACACACACACACACACACACACACACACACACACACACACACACACACACACACACACACACACACACACACACACTATTACTATTACTTCTTCAGCTAAATCCCACCAATACCTTATCTTAAAGGTGACATATCACGCTTTTTTCATCAATATATATTGGTCTAAGAGGTCCCCAAAACATGTCTTTAAAGTTTATGTTCAAAAAAACACTTTGAAATCAGATTTTGGCATGTCTGAAAAACCCTCTTCGTCAGCCCTGCTCAGAACAGTCTGTTTTCCCTCTGACCACGCCCCCTCAGGAAGTGGATGTACCCTCGACTCTCCAGCATGTTGATCTAATGTTTACATGTTGGCTGAATATACACGGCTGCTCACAGACCCGCGTTACTTCAACCCTCTGAATCTGATCCAGAATCTTATCCTGATGGAGAGGTGCCTGCAGCAGGACCTTTCTGAACGATTGGTCACAGATTTAGTGTTTCTTGTTGTTTTGTTTGTCAGTATGTCGACATGTGTCTTCGTACACAGCTACAAACATGTAGCTATGTGGCTATGCTAACTAGCACTAGCACTTATCCATGATGAATACAAATCATCCACTAGATCTTCAAATCTGCAGACGTGGGGAGTAAAACCGACCTCTGCCAGAAAGGCAGCAGGACCTCTCTGAAGGATTGGTCACAGATTTAGTGTTACTTATTGTTTTATTTGTCAGTATGTAGACGTTTGTCTTGGTACACAGCTACAGCTACGACATTTAGCTATGTGGCTATGCTAACTAGCGCTAGCACTTATCCATGAAAAATAAAAATCATCCACTAGATCTCCAAATCTGCAGACGTGGGGAGTAAAACCGACCTTTGTGTTTATTAAGACAGCCTACAACTAGCATGCCTCCCTCCTAAGCTCCTTGTTAGCACACGTGTGCAGGGAATGAAAAATGGAGGAGAAGTTGAGTTGTATTTTATACAGTCTATGGGCTGAACAAGCTCCGAGCTCTGACTCTGTGACAGACCAGATATTGTTGTGACGTAACAAAAACACTGAAAACTGAAACGGCTCGTTTCAGCACACATTTACAGAAAGGTGTAGAAATCAGAACAGGGGCAGAATGGATTTTTTTCATTCTCGGGGGGTTTGTAGACATGCCAGGGAAACATATTTCAGGTAGAGAACCATTAAAAAGTCGATTTTGCATGATATGTCACCTTTAATGCTCCCTCTCCACCCATATCTGAAGTTTTGACTCCTCCCCATAAGAGGTTCCACTCCTGAATTGCGGGTTAAAAAGAGGTAAAGCTAAGTACACACACTCTCTGGTGACTGTGTGTGTGTTCATTGTTCCTTTGCCTCCCTCCACCCCCTCGAACGTTTGAACTCTCCCATATTCCTGTTTAATATTAATTTGAATGCTGTTAAGTCCCCGGCTGGAGTGTTTTATATGAGTCCCAGGACATCTGAGTCCCCGATTCTTGAGCTGCATAAAGAATGTTACAGAGCACATAAAAAAAAATCCACTAGTGTGTCACACTGGTGGAGGAGCAGAACGGGCGGCCTGCAGCTCCTCTCCATTCAGTTGCCTTCATGTCCTTTAACAGGACAGTTTACGCAACGTACACACACTAGAGGAAGAAGCACTTGAAGCTCTAAGTCGGCTCAGTGGCTGCTGTTGATATCTAAGTGCAGATGAGAGGAGAGTTGGCCAGGATGTGGACAAAAACCTGTTCATGAAGTGCTGATGTAAGTATGCTT
The DNA here is from genome assembly GCF_009762535.1 of Notolabrus celidotus. Taxonomy (NCBI): domain Eukaryota; kingdom Metazoa; phylum Chordata; class Actinopteri; order Labriformes; family Labridae; genus Notolabrus; species Notolabrus celidotus. Next base: position 6,118,762 of record NC_048280.1, read on the forward strand.
TGCACCGTGGCTCTTCATCACCTTAATGAAGACTCATTTCTCTGTAACAACACACTCACTGTTTATTGCTCCTTTTACTACACACTCACTCACTACAAATCAATAACTTAAGATTATGACTTTCCAGGAAGAACTTTGAGTGCATTGTTTCTGTGAATCTACTCGCCTCCATCCATCCATCCGACCATTATCTTGACCGCTTATCCCGTTTCGGGGTCACGGGGGGCTGGAGCAAATCCCAGCTGACTTCGGGCAGAAGGCATGGTAGACCTTGGACAGGTCGCCAACCAATCACAGGGCAAACATGGAAAGACTGACAACCTTTCACGCACACACTCACACCTACGGGCACTTTAGAGTGACCAATTAACCTGGTGAGCTTGTTTTTGGACTGTGGGAGGAAGCCAGAGTACCAGGAGAGAACCCACGCATGCACAGGGAGAACATGCAAACTCCACACAGAAAGGCACCTGGGGACTTGAACCAGGAACCTTCTCGCTGTGAGGAAACAGTGCTACCCACAGCACCACCGTGCAGTCCTACTCGACTCCAACTGCCCCAATTATTATGAGAAGCCACTGTTATTGTGATTCATACAGTTGTTACTGCTAAATATCACACATATTTAATTTAAAACCATTATTTTTGGCGAAAGCGAAGCCAAAATTCCTGCATGACAGGTGTTGATATATAGCACATTTGCAGCCAGTCTTCATTGTGGTGCTTGGCAAGTGGAGCTGCAGTATTCATGTACCATCCCCCTCCGCTTACCAAAACAAGCATTTGGCTAAGTGATAAAACGCAAGGATCCCTCAGGCTGATACCTCCCACAGAAGAACAGACTCTCTTGTTGGTGTTTGTCACATTTCCTCTTGCCCCTCCTCCTCCTCCTCCTCAGCTCTGCGCAAACCACTGCAGGAAGTGTGTTTCTAAACAGAGCTGTCAATCACGGCACCTTTTTTGAGCTTAAAGCGATTAATTCAAAAACAGACTTGTCAGAAAAACAAAAAAACAGCATTTAAAAGTTTGACCCATGTCCCATCTGTTAACATCAAGCTCTGGTAAAAAATATGAGTCCAATGCAGAAGTGCTCAAAACTGCAGTTCATCGAGGATCCGCTTGAGGCTGGCTCCGGAAGAACCGGAAACCACACACACATGAATTCAAGAAAGACGATCTTTACAGCAGAAATAAACATGTTTACAGCCTGGTACAAAAGACGGGTGTAGTCTGGATAGCTCATTTCATGATCGGCACACACTGTAGGGGGGTGAATTTTTTCAAACGCAGTAATTTCAAAGATATTAGATTACGAGTCTTCCAATGAGAGGTACAGCTGACTTGATTGACAGGCGGGAACACTGTAGCTGTTGGCTAGGAGGCTCAAACCCCGCCTCTTTATGTCACACTCCAATATGGCTCCCGCCGCCGCCGACTGGCCTCAAAACAGTGCTTCAGAAACAGATGGGTGACATCACGTCCATTATTTATACAGTCTATGGTTAACATAGAAGAGGCCTGCTTCATGACCTATACTGCAGCCAGTCAGTAGGGGGAGCTGTAAATATTTTGTCCTCACTTGTGAGGAGCTGTCATGTCGTCCATTTTTTAATATACTCCATGATACAAACACAGAGTCTCTTTGTCATCAGTAACTTTTCATCATATTCCCAATAACTGCACCCTACTCTGTCACTACTGTCGTCCCCCCTTCAGCACAGGCACAGCAGTCATTGGTGGCTGACGTACAGCACATTCTATGGCGTGTTCACAGACCGGCTTATAGGTTGGGTTTTGGCACAGTGCCTCAATGTGGACAGAGGGGATTGTGGGTAATCTGAACACCAGTCCAGCATGACATACAGAGGGAGATTTGGGGCGAATGTAATGACCTCACTATCGGACAATGACAAGGCCCGCCCCAGGTACACTGATCCCTGACCCTGCCTGTTGTGTATGTACATGACCACACACACACACACACACACACACACACACACAGACACACACACACACACTGATGCAGTTTGTAATGACTATCTGTCCCACTCTGTCACCCTGTGCTTCCAGAGAGAAAATCAGTTCCCATGGGTGGTGTTTCTTTTCTCCACAAGTTTGAATCCCCAAATGGGACAAGTCTTTGGAACAAACATGGATGAAGACGAGAAGCTTGCAGCCTGGTCCATTGAATCCATTTCCTCCACAGAGAGAGGTGTTTCACTGAGAGGACGTCTTTAAGGAGTGTGAAAAGCTTCTTTTGAAGGTGGTATGCTTTAAAAGAAAAAAGGAAACTCACTGGGACCAAAATAACACATCAGAGAAGGAGTCAGAGGGTTTCTACAGTAATGCCTCTTCATCCTCCAGCTCACTCCGCTAAGTCAGAGTCTTTTAAATCTAAAACTCTCCCAGTCTGACAAATCTGCGTCTTTGTTTTCCTTCTGATTGTTCCTCTCCTATTCTTCACCTCATCTTTCCCAACTCAGCGCACAATGTGGGGTGGCCATTCAACCGCCATTGCATAACCAGAATTATACAAGTGAATTGTGCTATCAAATTGTGTGTGTGTGTGGGTGTACAAGTGTGTGTGTGTGTACGAGGGGGCACATCTGAGGGGTCCTGCCTGTGGAACTTGGCGGAGAGCCGACCCCATTAAAGAGTTGAGAGAGAGAGAGAGAGAGGGTAGAGTGAGCACTCATCCTCCCTCATCATGAGACCCAGATCAAGTGTGTCTCTAACCCTTACCTTATACTGACCCTGATATTTACTTAAACTTCTGTCAAGATATAGGAAAGTCTTCAACTGCAAAACCATCACAGATAAAGTTCTTATGTGCTCAATTTTTCACATGAGAATGGCTGTTTTCGAAACCGAATGCAACATACTGCCTACAAATGTAGTATGCAGTACATACTGTGTTTGAAGGTAGTATATAGCATGACTGTTCTGTTGGATCTGGTCTGCAGGATGCTGGGTAAGGCATCGCTGGACTTCTGGTTTCAGGAAGCAGAAGTAAACGACACCAAACTGCTTCTTTAACATCACTTATGACGGGCAGTTTTGGCATACTGCAGATTTTGCTCTTGTTCACATACTGCATACTACATACTCAATTTTAGGCATATCAGTACGTACTACCAGGATAGTATGCGGTTTTGAGAACAGCCGCTGTTTTAGTTAAGACAGAAATGCAACGAAAAACCAAGGGTTGTAAATGACCGTAAATGTTGGTGTATAAGACGCAGTTTTAATACCTTTTTAAGTCATCTAAAAAGTAGGGTGCGCCAATACGCCGGTGCAACCAATACACCGGTATAAAATTCAGAGGGAGGGGGCGCTAGTGGCCTTGCCGGCTAAGCATCCCACTTATGGAGGCTACAGCCCACGTCGCAGGGGTTGCCATCTTGACTCCCAGCCGGTCGACCATTCACTGCAAGTCTTCCCCCAGTCTCTTCTTCCCATATTTCCTGTCTCTCTTCAGCTGTCCTGTCCAATAAAGGCAAAAAAAATCCCCAAATTACATCTTAAAAAAAAAAAAAATGGAGAGGTATCATACTGCTTTACGTTATTTCACCCATTAATACATTTGGTGAAGTGCCGGTTTGATCTTCCGCTTATTCGGGTCCGGGTCGCGGGGGCAACAGTCTCAGCAGGGAAGCCCAGACACTCCTCTCCCCGGCCACTTCCACCAGCTCTTCTGGGAGGATACCGAGGCGCTCCCAGGCCAGCTGAGAGACATAGTCTCGCCAGACATGCCCGAAACACCTCCCCAGGGAGACGCCCGGGAGGCATCCTGACCAGATGCCCGAACCACCTCATCTGGCTCCTCTCGATCCGGAGGAGCAGCGGCTCTACTTTGAGCCTCTCCCGGATGTCTGAGCTCCTGACCCTATCTCTAAGGCTGAGCCCAGCCACCCTGCGGAGAAAGCTCATTTCGGCCACTTGTATTCGCGATCTCGTTCTTTCGGTCTCTACCCACAGCTCGTGACCATAGGTGAGGGTCGGAACGTAGATTGACCGGTAAATTGAGAGCCTTGCCTTCTGGCTCAGCTCTCTCTTCACCACGACAGACCGGTACAGCGCCCGCATCACTGCAGACGCCGCCCCGATCCGTCTGTCAATCTCCCGCTCCCTTTTCCCCTCACTCGTGAACAAGACCCCGAGATACTTGAACTCCTCCGCCTGGGGCAAAGACTCCTCTCCGACCCGGAGAGGGCAGGCCACCCTTTTCCGACTGAGCACCATGGCCTCAGACTTGGAGGTGCTGATCCCCATCCCCGCTGCTTCACACTCAGCTGCAAACCTGATGCTCACGCAAGCTAAAGCTAATGTACACGCACAAACCTCACAACTACAAACCCAGCCTCTACTGAGCTCAACCACTATACCTGTAGCTAGCAGGATAGCTTAAACAGATGGTGCTAGAGAGAGCGTCACAACTGTACAGACGCTGACAGCTTCTATTACAGGTTTTAGGGTAATTACCTGATCAAGTTATCCTCTTTTCTTAAATGATGGGAAGTTGTTTGGGTTTGTTGGCTTGTCACAAGGGTTACTGAAAAAATGTAGTCTGATTTTTAGGAAATTTGGTAAAAGAGTTTTTTATTGGCCGAGGCAGAACCAGTTTAATTTGAGAGCAGATTAGTATCTAACTCATTATTAAGTAAGACTTCTTCTGTTTTTTCCTGTAACAACAGTGTTGATACAGACAAACAGCATGTCCCTGATGTTAATCCAATATTAGCATTTGGTTTGTACTCGGTACACAAATTTGTTCAAGTGGTCAAGCTGTGGATTCAAGTCTTCACAGATACAGAGTGGTTGTGTTTCCAGGTTTTCATGTAATACTGGCTCTGGTTGCCTTGCCTTTCTAGATTCCCATAGAGAGACCAGAGAACAGAGATTTCACTATCTACTGGATCTCTTGTGAAATTGATAAAAAGGACACATTGCATTTAACCTCCCCAAAAGATTTATACAGTGCAGTAAAAGTGCATACGGAGGCTCATTGGAGAAATGATCAGAACAGACTTGACTTGAGTTGTCTGAAATAAAGGTCGAATTGTTCAACCTTAAACTTGCTCTATTAAAGAGTTGTGGAAGTCAATGTTAAGTTAAAGGCCCTGTGAGGAGTTTTGAACTGGCTGAGAAACAGACTGAAAATGATACTGATGCCTCTTTATGACCTTTAATAGCAAACAAGTCCATCAGCAGCAACACTGACACCTTCTCTGTTGTCATTTCTAATGCCTGAAACCGCCCTGCGGGGGTAGGTGCCAGACCAGATGATGGACATCTCACTTCAGAAACAGCCTTTATTTGACTGTTTTCATGGAAAATAATCACATTGCCTGATAATGTTGACTGTTGAACACAACAGGATGAGGCTTTTGTTGAAAACACTACTTTTGCATTTACAGGACAAGAGATAAGAGGTATCACTTTGTCCACAAGGGGGGCGCCAGAATCGATACAAAACAAAAGTTCCTCACAGCAGCTTTAAAAAATATCAGAGTTCAGAATCAAAAAGAAACACTCCATGAACCATTAACTGCTCACATTTTGTAACTCTTTTAATCTCATTTATAGAGTCTGTTGTGATGACACTTCAGCTCCTGTTGGCCTCAAACAGTTCATCTCACAGTTTATCTCCTGACATCCATACAGATCAAAAATCTAGCTTGATGCTGGGTCATGAAGCCAATGAGGGTTAGGACTTCCTGACTTCCTAGAATGCATCCGAAATAACGGATCCAGGTACTGGTTTAAGATGCAGCTCAGACAGTAAATACTTTAAGACCGTGAACGATGATTTCCAAAGAAGCACTCAAATTTTAATCAAGTTCACAATGTAATTCATCCGTCCTCCTAACCCTCCCTTACTTCTCCAGCCTTGTACTCAGAATAAAAGTGAGGAAACAGCAGGACGCTGGTTTTTCCTTCTCCTCGTTGTGAAGACATGATAAATAATGAATGAGGCTGAAGCACACAGTTTAAAGTTCTGGGGAACTTCTGAGAACTTAAACATCGTTCCCTCAAAATATACATGTTTGTGTAGCTTGTTGAGCACCACAGGGAGCATTTCCTGTCTCCCCCCACAGTTTGATGTCTTGTGGCGTCCCGCGCACACACTTACACAAACATGAACAAGGATGCAAATGCACTGACTCAGACCGCTGCTTATCAACAAGCCTTTTAGTCGTCTCTCCTCGCGCTGCCCGCTGCTCTGCCCTGCAGAGACCAAACGCCGGGGCCCGAGGAATGGACAACCGCTAATTAAATTTCCTCCACTTTTCCTCTCCGTCCCTCCCATGTTGTTTTCTTACCGGGTTTGGGTTCTGGCTCTTTGTGATTCACAGGAAAATAAACAAGCTTTCCGGCTAAGGACAGAAATACTACTTTTTAAGTGCTTCTTGTCTTTCGCCTGGTGTCCAAACAAAAGTCGTCAGGATGAAAGAAGCCTTGGTTAGAAATATTTTCAATCATTGAAGGATAAATTCTTATACTAGTATGTGTGTTTTTATATATATGAGGAAGAAAATACTTTGATGCGGATAATAATCTGAAATTTTGATAAGATTTTTGCCTCCTAGCTCTCGAAGGATCGACTGAAGGTAGTGGAAAATTTTCCTGGTCTTGAAATTTCTGAATTACCACATTCTATATGAGGTTCCTGCTGCTGAAGAGATGAAGGAGGGAAGACTTGGGATTTGGGAGCAAGTAAAGACGAGCAAAAGGCTTGATTTTTTTACTCTACTACAGCACATGAAACATCAAGAATATAGATAACCCTGAAGGCACGGCTATGAAACATGAAGTTCAGTCAGTTTCAGTGAAGAAACGCCATCTTATATTGATTCCTGCAGTAGCCATTGTTACATATACTGTACTAGAAGTTCTTCATCTGTTTCCTCATTTAAAAAAGGATTGTATCTTTACACCATGCAATGTAAAAGGCATGGAGGCAGGATGGATGGGTAGTCAATCAGTACTTAGACAAAACAGCACAAAGAGTGCATAGCTTGTACTGTTAATAGCACGTGTATGCAAGAATCAAAGTGTGAGACAAACTAACTTTAAGGCTTCTGTGTCACAAGTAAGGACGAGGATCTAAACCCTGTTCGACTCAGGACCTGATCCAGCATTTTTCAAAACCAAAAATCAGAGTTTGAACCTTTTGATTCGGTTATTAAATCAACGTCACATCTTGAGTCAGGTCAGGTCGTTGAAATCAAATTCACTTGTGCACAAGCATGCACTGATTGCCTATTTAAGTGTCTGAATAAAACTGAACGGTCAGCTGCCTGCGAGGATGACTGAACGTGCAAAAAGGTTTGCCGTTTGGTTACATTTGACCAAAACCCAAAACTGAACATGATGCAAAAAGGAATATAAGTTGTAAAAGAAGTCCTCGTTAGGGGAACACAACCTCTACGACCAAGCGCACGTGCATTATGCGTCAAAATAAAGCGGCAGCCTCCAGTCTCAAAATATGAAGCCCATGCGGAAGCGTTATGAATGTCAGTTCATTGAGCGTCCACTTGAGGCTGGCTGCAGAAACAAAGGAAACCACATACACACTAATTCAAGAAAGACGATCTTTGCAGCAATAACAAACATGGCGGCAACACATAGCTGTTGGCTAGGAGGCTCAAACCCCGCCTCTTTATCTCACGCTAGGTTTGAATGAGTTCAACATTACCAATATGACTTGATATGGCTTCAAAACATCGCTCAGGAACAGATGGGTGACGTCACAGATACTACATCCATTATTTATACAGTCTATGGTCAAAATGCTGTACCTTTAACTGTCTTGGAGTTAAAATAAACTATAGTCATCCTCCTCTCTCACCTGAAGCAGCCATGCTAAGAGCACTCAGACTTTATCGCAAGTCCCGTGAGTTAACACAGATATCCAGTGTTGAAATTGGTGTTAGCTAGTTAGCTAATTAACCGAAGTGATACATGATGTGTTCGAGGTCAGGTCAGTAAATTGACTTTCAACCAAATAACAGAAAACTGTCATCAATGGACTTCATAATCTATCAATCAATCTTTATTTATATAGCGCCAAATCACAACAAACCTTATCCTCAGACTCTTTCCAAACAGAGCAGGTCTAGACCGTACTCCATGTTCTATTATTAACAAAGACCCAGCATCAAGACAGGATAAGATCCAGTCCCATCTTACAGACAGAACTCAGAAAGTTACAGCGGCAAGGACAAACTTCCTTTAACAGGCAGAAACCTCCAGCAGGACCAGACTCACATCAGCTGAGACCGCATCATCAAGGAGGCTTGATAATGCTATCAATATTAATACAATTTACAATCCTGTCTCCTCTTTCAAACAAATTAGGGATCTGATGATCTTGTGAGCTGAAGGTAATGGCTCAGCTTGCAGCCCCCTGAGGATCCCGGTGAAGAATGCACGAGAAACACAGATTTTAAATGTGAAAGTGCTTCCTTTAGTGTCCTGGCTGGTTTGAGTGACCTTTGGAGAGGAGGAAAGGTCTTTGAAGTTCAGCTCTTCACGATGAATACCTAAGGATTACTTTGAGAACTAGTTTGAAAAGTTGAAAGCCTGCCATGGTGTTGCTCCTGGATTCCCCCCTGTGGTCAGTAACACAGCTCAGAGCAACACCGCAGAAAAGTGACTGACAAAATGCATCCCAGGTTCTTCTCCACTTATGATTAGAGTCATTTACTCCCATAGGCAGTCCTGTTTCTTTTGTTTTCGGTCCATGCAAAAGCAGGTAGATCCTCCCTCTGAGCTTCCCAGCACCCACAAGACTCAAACGTACATGTGCAGATCCCAGCAGCAGACATTCACCCAATGCATGTTGATTCATATCACTTTCAGAAACATGAACTACTGCAAAACCAAACAGCAGCATAGCAGCACATGTGCTTCTCTTCACAGGATGCTGCACCGTGAACATGCACCATAATCCAAATGTAGAGATTTTACTTAAAGTGAGGTGTTTCTCTAAACAGCTACCTCTCTCCTTCCTCTAAATCTCTGCAGTGATACAGTTTGTCTCTGATCCCTCTCTGCCTTGAAGCTGCTTCAGGAGACCGTGTCTCTGCTTGCATGAAAGAGAAGTTGCTTCAATCTCTTGTAATACTCGAACCTGCTGTTGCTGGTGGAGGTGGAGGTGGAGGTGGAGGTGGAGGGGAGCTGCGGTCTCTTCCTTCCCTGGGCAAACAAGGCAGAGCGGGTCAGGACTCGGCCCCGTAACCCCCATATCTCCTCCACTCCCACTGTACCTCTCCTTTCCCGCTGTGCAGTGTTTCTAGCAGCAGAAAAATGACTTAACCTTTGGCTGCTGAATTCATTTCAGCAGACAGAAACATAAAACAGAGCGCTCGGGAGAAGTAGAACGAGTCCTTGGTTTCTTTTAGACTTTCTTCAAACTGACTTTCACTCCTTTGATGATCTCCATCAGTCTCAAAAGTTATAGACCACAAGTGCTTGCTTTATGATGATAGGCACAGGCAGCAGTCTTAAGGAGTAGTGACTGAAATAAGTTCTCATTTAAAGGTGACATATCACACTTTTTTCATCAATATATATTGGTCTAAGAGGTCCCCAAAACATGTCTTTAAAGTTTATGCTCAAAAAAACACTTTGAAATCAGATTTTGGCATGCCTGAAAAACCCTCTTCTTCAGTCCTCCTCAGAACACTCTGTTTTCTCTCTGACCACGCCCCCTCAGGAAGTGGATGTGCCTCGGCTCTCTGGCATGTTGATCTAATGTTTACATGTTGGCTGAATATAAACGGCTGCTCACAGACCCGCGTTACTTCAACCCTCTGAATCTGATCCAGAATCTGATCCTGACGGAGAGGCGCCTATAGCAGGACCTTTCTGAAGGATTGGTCACAGATTTAGTGTTTCTTGTTGTTTTATTTATCAGTATGTCGACGTGTGTCTGGGTACACAGCTACGAACATGTAGCTATGTGGCTATGCTAACTAGCGCTAGCACTTATCCATGATAAATAAAAATCATCCACTAGATCTTCAAATCTGCAGACGTGGGGAGTGAAACCGACCTCTACCAGAAAGGCAGCGGGACCTTTCTGAAGGATTGGTCACAGATTTAGTGTTTCTTGTTGTTTTATTTGTCAGTATGTCGACGTGTGTCTTGGTACACAGCTACAGCTACAGCTATGAACATATAGCTATGTGGCTATGCTAATTAGCACTAGCACTTATCCATGATAAATAAAAATCATCCACTAGATCTTCAAATCTGCAGACGTGGGGAGTAAAACCGACCTTTGTGTTTATTAAGACAGCCCACAACTAGAATGCCTCCCTCCTAAGCTCCTTGTTACCACACATTTGTGCAGGTAATGAAAAATGGAGGGGGGATTCAGTATTATTTTATACAGGCTATGGGCTGAACAAGCTCCGCGCTCTGACTCCGTGACAGACCGGATATTGTTGTTACGTAACAAAAACACGGAAGTCTGAAACGGCTCGTTTCACACACATTTACAGAAAGGTGGAGAAATCAGAACAGGGGCAGAATGGATTTTTTTCATTCTCGGGGTGTTCGTAGACATGCCAGGGACACATATTTCAGGTAGAGAACCATTAAAAAGTCCCTTTTGCATGATATGTCACCTTTAACACCACACTCCTATCACAGAATAAGACTAATGGAGAGCTTAGAAAGAAATTACAAAATCAGTGCTGCAGGAATATGAACTTTGTCACCTAAATTGTATTACTTTAATGTTCTATATTAGTTTTAATGTTGTTTTATTATTTTATGTATTTATAAACATTTATTTTGTATCTATTTTATTCTATTTATTTAATCTATTTAGTCTTCAATGTATCCTTATTCTTTTTATGTATTTATTATAACTATTTATATTCTTCTGGTCTTTTTGACATTTTAACTTATTTTAATTATATCCACTTTATTATTGCTGGTGTACATTAGACTACTTCAAAATCTATTTTTGTATTTAATATGTAGCATGTTTTGCTCATATTTTACCTCTGCTTTTTTTCTTGTTTTCAACCACTTTCAAGCACTTTGCATTGCATTTGATTTGTATGAAAGGTGCTGTATAAATAAAGCATGAATGATTGAACTGATTTAACTACAATTCCCACAATGCATCTCATGCTGGGAGAGTGCTCTGAAGCAGGAAGTAAAAGGCTCATCTAAGCAAGGTTCTAGGAACTGACTATAGTTCCTGTGGTGCAGAATCCTTGGAAAAGGGGGAGGGTTCCTACAGTTCCAAGAACCATAAAAAAGTTCCTGCGGTTTAAAAAAACGCTTATTATTGCTATTTTCACTCCCGCCTATGGTTTAAGTTATCTCATAGGATTGACAGCTTGGAGGTGCTCTCACCAGCTCTGCTGCCATTGCCTGGTTTCAGATGCCAATGATTATCGAATAGTATTCTGGCTTGAAATACCCATCCCTATCAGGACAGGATCTAATGTCAGTCAATCTCAAATGCTAATATAAGCTTAACTTTGCCACAGTGTCAACAGGCAGAGGTGAACTGTATCAGACTCCTGTTCACAGATTGATTTGATACAAAGTGTGTGATCAAGTTGTCCTAAGCGCTGCTTTTGCTGGTGTTGTGTAATCACTGCTTTCATGGGGGTTTGACCAATCAGGATCAAGTATTTAACACTGCCGAGTGATAGTTTTTTTGAATGCACAGCTTTTGACACGTTTAAGCCAAGTGTCCACACTACCTCTGGGTTTTAGCGCCCATGTGAAGGACATTTTTGTAAATGTTACTGACTCTGTAAAAGTTTGAAACTTTGAAGATATACTGTAGAAGTGTCGATGAAACTCAAAGAGTCATTCAAGGAAACCTCACATCAACCTTCTAAAAAGCTGTCTCAGTCCATCTCTTCACCGATCACGTCAAGCAGCTCTTCCTTTTGTGGCGTCCCATTGAAGATTTCCTCAAAGCAGCACATCTCTGTGGCTTCAAAGGGGAGTGGAAGAAAGCTTTGGTCTAAATGGAACAATATTTAGGCGCGTTTACCTCATTTAGATGCTTTGCCTCTGATATAACACCTCACTTTGTCTTATCTTATCAGCAGTTCATCTCTCTGTTACGGCATCTGCAGCCATTAGATTGCTCAACAGTTATGGACTCACTAAAACACACCCTGGGGTTATGAAATGATATCCCAACATACTCAGATCTCGATTTTGTTCCCCGGTTTAAATCTGAAGGCAACTTTCCAGATTAAGACTTCTCTAACAAACATTTTTGACACAAAGCTACACGTCTGATATATTTGTCTCCAATAAACAATGCTGACGTCTCCTCCTCTGTCTGCCAGGTGCATTTCCATTCTTCACCCTTTCCCTATCTCCATGTTTCTCTTCTTTCATTACTTCACTTTCTCAGAGCATGGGCAGCTCCAATGTCGCCCTCACACACACACACACACACACACACACACACACACACACACACACACACACACACACACACACACACACACACACACACACACACACACACACACACACACACACACACACACACACACACACACACACACACACACACACACACAATCCACTTCTTCTCTCTCCTTGTGCCGGGCCAAACCTTGCCTCCTTGGCAGAGCATAAAAGAAAGTTCAAACCACAAGAGGAGGATGACATTTTCACCCCTTAACCCTCCAGTAGAGGAATCATCTGTAGTGGGAAGAGGCATCAGATTAGCTGCGTGGGGACCAGGGGGCTTCAGTTTCCAGCTTCCGTGCCAGGCTGCGGGCCCCGAGCCTTAAAGACAACACGGCCCTGACATACGCAGCAGGGTGCAGGACGCCAGGATTGTCACGCACATAGGCGCATTCCCCTACAAAGCAACGGGCTTAGATGGAGATGAAGAGAGAAAAGACAGGGCTTTGGTTGACGTGGGTGGATGTCTGGTGCTATCTTTTCTAAGATTTACTTTTTCCACAGCGCTGCTTTTGATCCAGCGCCGCCCTGTCTTTTCTGGGCGCTGTTTGACAGACGGGGGAGCTTTACTCGTGGCTGCTGTCGGACTTCCAAATAACAATTGTGATTAAGAACAAACTCAATGTAAGGGTGGGGGGAAAATGAAAAAAGAAACAACTCCAAAGTAGACTTTCCTCTCATTTCCCCTCCTCTCTACTCTCCTCTTTTTATTTTCTTCACTCTCTCTCTCTCCCTCCATCTCTCTCATCTTAAGTCCCCAGGGCTCCTTTCTTCTCTCTTTAAATAGAGGCCTGGGCTGTGAAGTCTAATAATGGTCATTTGGCCTCCCATTGAAAGCTGGGTAATTCGGCCCAGGAACGGCTCACTTTGAGCCACATGACACAAGAAGCTTCCCAGTGACCATGGCAACGAGCGCAGTGGGATCCTGGGCGCCTCCGAGCGGCGTGAAACGTGGTGAAGCTGTGATTTAGGAGGACTTTTTTTTTTTTTTTTTAAAGGACGGGGGGTTGAAGTGAGAAGGTGGGTGAGGGGTTGAGAGAGACAGAGAGACATAAGGAAGCAGGAGAGAGAGAGAAAAGGACAGAGAGAGAGAGAGAGAGAGAGAGAGAGAGAGAGAGAGAGAGAGAGGGGCCCCCGCCTGGACGCAGTGGAAGCCTCTCCCGACACCCCGCCAGGAAGAGCGGCCAAGATAATATCAGCAAGTTTAGGCGTACACAAACATGAAAGGAGAGCCTGAGAGGCAGGCCCCCCCCGAGTGCTCGGAGCTTCACAGGCTTTTCTCTTCTCTCTCCCTGCTGCTCCTCCTCTCTTTTTCAGTTTCTCTTTCTATCCCTCCCTCCATGCTGTGGTGTTTCAAAGTGTTTGTTCAGGGTAAGGGGCAGGTGGAGAGCGAGCTAAAACGTGAGCGCGTGCATTTCCCCCCCTTCACATTGCAAGGCCATCGAGACTACCCATTGCTGAAGTTTGGTAACTCATTGTTGATTTTTCTGCATCTTGATTTGAATCCTGAACACTAATACTTCACTCCGGCAGATTATGCAGATTATATTTTTGGTACTTCACTGAGGATTCAGTCATTGTATCGATTTGTTTGAAATACTGTGAAATGTACTTAAAGCTCCCGTGAGGATTTTTGTGTTGATTTTGGCGCCCCCTGTGGAGAAATCCATCTCTGCTGATTTCATCCTGTACATGTTATTAGTGTTTCTTGACTTTTAAAAAAACTCCTCATGCTCCTTTTTGAATCTTTGCTGTGGAACCTGTGAAAAATCCTACAGCTGAGTATTAAAGGCACAGTAAGGATCTATTTGTTTTTCTTTTTAAAGTTGTATTTTGGGGGCTTTTACACCTTTAAGATTCAAAGATTCAAAAGGTCTTTATTGTCAATTTTCACTGTATATACAAGACATACAGGAAAAACGAGCTGTTTCTCTCTTCCAGCTTTTAAATATCTAAAATTTAAATATAAAATGTAATAAAATACAGTATATAAAAACAGCATATGTACACAGTGCAGGTAGTGCAGTGGCAGTTTAAAAATGGACAATGAAAATGAAAATAGATAACAGTGAAAATGATATTAAGGTGCAGACAGTATTCGAGATAAAAAAAAAAAAAGAGGAAAGGGTATTAGATAGAGAGTGAGTAGGAGAATGGCATGCGGGAAAGACTGTAATTGAACCCGGGCTGCCTGCTATATGAGCGCACAACTAGGGGTGCAACGGACAAGACAAATACAACTTTGTCCTCCATTTATTTTGTAAAACACTTGTAAACTTTTGCCCATTAAATAAAAACAACATTCAACTCAAAATGTACTGCACGTGCAAAGCATCCTATCCGTGGGCCCAGTCCTGCCTCATTCACTGCATTTCATGGCATGGCAAGTGAAGGAGCAGAGGAACTTCAGAAGTTTCACTCCATTCTTCTTTAAATCTCTGATTTTCACCGTCCACTTTTCTTTGAGCTGCAAACTGTGAACACACCGTTTTCGTGCATTCTAGGGTCCTACAGCTGGCAAAGTGCCGATATGCGAACTGCTCCATAAACGAAAGTGAAAGTTATAAGTTGCACTCGCAGCAGTGGACTCTAAGTGACCCAGTAACAGCCTGTCTACGTATCGTTGACATGGAGACAAGTCCCGGTAAACACGGGGTGACCCGACCAAAACACAGAGTGAAGGGATAACAGTTCGGGGACCACAAATAGGCGGCCGGATGTGGCCCACGGGCCGCGTATTGACGGCCTCTGGTCTAGTGGGTGCGCGACGGAATTTCATAACGTGGCTCAAGCACATTCAGCATTCACTGTATTTCACAGGGAAACCAAAATGCTCCCATACATGTGACTTAAAAGATGCAGGAGGGTTTCCAAGTCCCTCTGCTCCTTCACTTGCCATGACTACCGCTGCGCTTGATGAGTGAGTGTGGATTCTACATGCCGTCATCACGTGAACACGCACAACTTTTTTCCATCAACCAATCCGCGGACCACGTCCGTGCCGAACCGTGGAGAGGCATCCATATGGATCACGGATCAAAGATGATCCGTTGCACCACTACGCACAACTAAACCGTTTGGCAAAATCCGAGCAGTGGGGAGTTTTTAACTTATTTTAAAGCTGCTGTGAGGAACTTTTGATTTATATCAATTTTGGCGACCCCTTGTGGACAAAGTGATACCTCTTATCTCTTATTCTGTACGTGAAAAAGTAGTGTTTTCAACAAAAACTCACCCTGCTGTCTTTTAACAGCCAGATTTATCACTCAATGTGATTATTTGCCATAAAAACAGCCAAAAAAAGGGTGTTTCTAAAGCCAAATGTCAATCATGTGGTCTGACACCTACCCCCCTCTGAGTGGTTTAAGGCATTAAAAATAACAACAGAGAAGGTATCAGTGTTGTTGTTTATGGTTTGTTTGCTTTTGAAGGTCATAAAGAGGCATCAGTGTTGGTTTCAGTCTGTTTCTCAGCTGGTTAAAAACTCCTCACAGTGCCTTTAAAGTACGCTCACTAATACTGATGCCCCTTCATGACCTACAAAGTAAAATGAGATTAACAATGACAGATTGGTTGTTTCGTGGTACGGAATTTTCATGCCTGTGCTAAGGTTGATTTTTTTTGTAAAAACAAGCTAACTAAACATTCCTCATTCACTTTGAAGTGTCTCTGTTTAGAGCTCTGCTGGTCAACTTTAGCAGAGAGAAGCAAGTTAGCGTGCAGGAAGAGTTTTCTTTTAACATAATGTTTTGTCCTCAATGCTGATACTGGAGCAGGATTAGCAAAAAGACGTACGTTATCAGTTGAAGAATTGTTTTAGATGGAGAAACTCAACAACGTGGGCTTTGCTAGCTAAAAGAGCTAAACGGCTATGAGCAGGACTCTCTGTTTCACCGGCGTGTGAATCGGTACCTGGGAATCGGTACCAGTACTCAGCGGTATCAATTTGGTACTTTTGTGTGTTTATGTGGTAATAAATGTTAATTTAAAAAACAATAAAATCTCGAATTTGTTTAATCTAACACATTTATTTAATTTAACATGAAATGAACAGAAACAGGTTTATATAGGTGATTAGATATATTAGCTGACACGTGCTGGTGGCGTCTAATTCTCTTTCGGGAGTTTATCAATGAACACACGTGAACGCCTGCCGTCTCTTTATAATAACAGGACACACAACTTACTTGTTGGGCATTCATGCACACAGGAACGGTTTTAAACATGGCAGGCAGTCGGAGCGAGAGAGACCGTCTCAACCATAGACTGTATAAAATAAACTCAATCCTCCTGAAGTTCTGCCTCACGGTGAGTGCTGCGCCCGTCAGTTGCAGGCTCTGTTTGGCGTGCTCCCGCGCAGATGCAGAGAGCAGGGAGCAGAGACGTCCACCCGATCAGTCTCGAACTATTACAGGGTGAAAGTGTGGAAAACCGCCTCCTCTTCCACTCCCTCACAGTCACAAGGATGCGTTTAGGTACCGAAACATGGTACCATTTGATTTTACGTGAATCGGTACTCTGTACTGACAGAATTCGGTCAGTACCTATAAAAGTACCGAATTCGGTACCCATCCCTAGTTTGAATGCATCACTGCTGCTCCGTCTCAGCACCATGGGGAGCAGAGCTTTCAGTCGCTCTGCTCCCCAACTCTGGAACTCACTCCCACTAGACATCCAAACCTCTGACTCACTACCCCTCTTCAAATCAAAACTCAAAACCCATCTGTTTCAAACTGCATTCCCTGCTTAATTTCCACTGCTTCATTTTTAACTTGGTGTTACTTTGCTTGTTGTTTTTATTTAGTTTATCATGTTGTTTTATTTTTTGTGTTTTAATCGGTCTGTAAAGCGACCTTGAGTGCTTTGAAAGGCGCTTCTAAATAAAATGTATAATTATTATTATTATTACTGCTCTTTGCGGCCTACAGAGTTTAACTGTGTGCATTTTGACATAGCTGGACACATCATGACACTGGGGCTGTGACGGGTATCACCAAACGAGCTAACCTTTTGTAAGCTAACTAACGGTGATAAATTTGAGTTTATGAAGTTAAGTCTGTGCAAAAATTTGCCTTGAACAGAGAAATATATTATTATTAAGAAGATCTGTATTCATTGCTACCACAAATGCTTACTTTGGCAAGAGCCATATCATTCAGTGGGTGACGGGGCTCTTTCTTGGATATAACAACCACAATTTTGTCTAAAGTGGTCACTGTGCCTTTAAGAGCTTGATATAAACTAGTGGTTTCATCTGTAAATGATCTTTCAGTGGTTCAGGTGCATATTTTTGTGGAACTTTTCAGAACTCAAGACGAGACTCCTTCAACTTCCTGAGAAGTTTGTAAAGTTGTTGTATTATTGCTGTAATACTTGCCACAGCTGCCCAGTATTGATATCCTATTGTCTGCGCGGCTGAAAGGAAGTAAGAGCTATCATTTTTGGCGCAAGCAGAGGGAAAATTGTCTTATCAATATCCTGTATCTGCACGGCTCTGCTGTGAAACGATTTCTTTAAGAAAACTCTTGGAGGGGGAAAAAACAAAAACAAGCTTCATTGGCATCGAACAAAAGCCACCGTTGTGAATCAATCTCTGCTGTGGCTTCACTGCAATCTAACACAACACTCTGGAGACTGCAGAGAGTAAAACAACTGCAATTTTCCTTCCTTCTGTTATCAAAGCTCTCTGCTTTACTCAGGTCTCTGCAGAGACAGGAGGAGGAGGAGGCATGAAAAATGAAAGCAGTGAGTAGAGAGTGATGAGAGAGAGAGACTGTGAGTCATTCAGCTGTCTGCATCAAAACACCAGCTGATCGGCTAGCCTTCTTCTTCTTCTCCTTATTTTTACTCAAGCTGGTACGAAGTGTGCAGAAACTAATGTGCACACATATACACACTGATAAATACACCCACTGAGCAGACAGTAATCCTCTCCATGCAGGCTAACATGCTGTATTAGAAGTGGTCTGAAAACACGGCTGAGATGCAGCCAGATGAATCCAGCATTGAAGCTTCTTTACTACAAGCTCTGCGGCTTGACACCCTCCTGGTATTGCCGTGGCCCCGGGACGACCTCGAGCACGCACCTGAGTGTGTACTGCTAACCTGGCTGCAGGCTTGGAGCCAGACGCCCTCCTGCAGTATCACACTCATCTGTCTGTTGCCATTTCTTTCTTTTAATGCGTTTCTGTTCTTCGGACGCACACTCAGGCAGCCCTTGTGTACTTTCTGTATCCCAGTCATTCCTCTCTCTAACACACACACACACGCACACACACGCACACACACACACACACACACACACACACACACACTACACCCTCTCTGCAGCTCTGGCTGAGATGCCAGACACGGTTAGAGTCCAAAAGCCACTTAGCACTAAGACACAGCAGCTGTTTGCTCTGGCCTGCTGTCCAATAGTGCCAACTTGAGGACCACGGTTGAAAAAGACCGAGACACACTCCTCTGCCCCCTCACATTGTTCCATGGCAACTGCGTTTTTAGGATTGTGTTTGTATGTGTGTCAAAGACAGAGCTTCCCACACAGGATATGCTTTTTATGGTTGTGTGCCTCTGGCTAAAACTTTAAAGTAGCAAGCTTTATTTCTGAAGGGATATGTCAATAAAGACCTTGATACTTTTCTTGTTTCTCTAGTTATTTTTAAGTGCTTTGTAGCGGCCGGGCTTTGGGGCCAGTTGTGCTCCGCTGCGATGAAATGTTGTCTTTGGCTGCTTTTAAAGGTGGAACTGATCGTGGTTCAGAGACGAGCTGGTCCGGGGCAGTGCCAGGCCACACACAACAAGCACATACCAGGGAGTTTTACAAGCGATGCCAGCCAAGAGGCTTGCTTTACACAGGCTGCAGCGCTGTGTGGGAGGTTGGGTTCGCATTTTTCTGCTTATATGCGTACAAAAAAAAAAAGTTGTAACAAATGAGACACAAATCTCAGCCACCCACTTACAAAACCAGACACATTCGCCTTCCTCATCTCCTCGAGAAGCCAGCCCCCCCCCCCCCCCCAAAACCTCTATCTTCCAACTCCCACTTTGCTTTCTATCTGCCACCACTCCACTCCTTTGCCTTCCCTCCTCAGGTTGCCAGGGTTATGGAGCTGATGTCATGAGAGCCTGGACCGGATGAAAGGGGGAAAGCCGACATGCTACGGCCCCGTGAGGCTGTCGGACTGACACTGCGGTACTTGAAAGAGGAGATATCTCCCTGGCCCGGTGACAAAGACTCCGACAAGCCTCGGCCACCGATGAAAGCCAGTGGCATGATTTGATGTTCCAGGGGAGCTGCCAAAAATTGCAATGTATGTGTGTGAAAGACAGAGAAAAGAAGGAAGTGGGGCCAGTTCTGAGACGGGCAGGCAAGCAGCGAGGAGTGAGGACCAAAAATATGTTGTGGACTGCAATAAAAGGCTCAAATAAAGAAGGGTTGAATGTTTGTAGAAGTGCAAGCATGATTTATGACTCTTACAAACAACTCATATAAAGTTCAGACTCCAGAAGTTAGAACTGTCCTGCTAACACCAGGGCACCCCGCAGCATCATCCTTATGTGACACCATAACCCAGACGACCACATCAAAGAATGTCTTGGGCACAGTTGGCGACAGTAGGAACTGATTTTCTCATGGTTTTCCTGCTGTTGGGGGGAGGGGTTCGGCCGTGACACACAAGAAGTCAGCAGTTTAACAGTCCTGCAGCTCTCAAAGGAACCAGAGAGGAAGTGCAGGAAAAAACTGTGTACATATACATGACACACCAGCACTTTGGAGGAGGTGTGCACATGGACTTCTGAGGCCGGCATGACCGACCTCTTTTCCTCCGCTTCCTCTGCCGCTGATATTTGCTGATTCCAGAGCATCTCTCTGCAACAGCTGGGCTGTGCTTGGACCACAGGAGATTTCGAGACTTAACCAACGATGAAAGACTTCACAGACTTTCCTCTAACTTCCTAAACTTTACTAGACTCCCTACAGAAAACTTTTGCGATCAATTGTTTTTTATTTCAAAGAGAAGGGCATGACATATTTCAGAGACAATAGTACAACAGGTTGTAGGCATTTCTCTTTAAACTAGACCCCCCCCCCACATGGCGACAACCCCCTCCCTCTTATCCCAGCAAGATCTTCAACGTTGTTACTTAAGTTTTAAACAGCAGTACAGTATGTAATAATCTAGTCTCCTCTGTGTTTAGTAGGTCAAGGTAGGTCAAGGTAAACTCCCTACTGAAAACTGATCACGCATCAAGATCTGGTAGGATCTTTTGGGTTGTCTGAGAGACACAGATGAAAACAAACAGAGTAAAACATAATAAATCTGATGCCTCTTCCCACTTATGTTCATAATAGAAGAACAGAAGACTTAACAAGCCTTGATGGAAAGGCCTTTTGAGACACACTCAACATGGGTCGTCTTTTCTTCTGCGAACACTGCAGGCAAGATTGTATCCGTTTGTTTTTCTGTCAACAATAGTATGCTAGCTAATGTTAGCCTGAGGCTCTAGAGTGTCTGCTGTTGCTTCGTAGCATAATCACTGTCCAAGATGAACCCCTGCATGGAAAACACCAACTTTAAATGACTATTTTAAAAAGGTACAGTGTGTAGAATTTGGGCCACTTTGGCCGCTTGTGGAGCTTCACCAACTGGTTGAGTGAGCAAGGAAGTGTTTAAATCAAAAAATGTGACTGTTAGATATCGCTAAATATTTCCTTTGCTACACTCTGTATCTTTAACTCTTTAATGCACAACTGGATCCAGAAACCTCTCACATAACCTGTTAATCTGGCCAAACATTGGCACCCAGTTCAAACCAGAATCCTCTTTTTACTGTCCAGCAACGTATCAAATAAAAATCAGCTCAAAACTTCTGTAGTCAGCTTTACACGAACAAAGAAGCTCCTACTGAAGGAAAAGTTGAAATAACTTTAACAGGGAACTCAAACAGTAAATCAAACTATCTTGAACACCTTCTGATGTGAGTGATTCTTGGATGAGAGAGTGAGTACTCGTTCTTTTTGTTCACAAATGTTTTCAATATTACATTTGCTCTAGTAGCTATCTGGATGACCATTGGTGCATGAGCTGAGGTTAGCCCTTTCCCTGTATTTTATCCTAATCTAAATTAAGAGGGCCGGCCTGTGTCTGGATCTTGGCCTGCTCTGAAGCACAGCTTGGAGCATTGTGTCCTCAGACTCTTTATATTTGGACATCGATTGGTGTAAACAACATTTTTTCTCCTCCAATTCTGTTTTGTCTGTTCACTGGGATTCTGTAATTGAATGGATACTAAATTAACCAGACAAGACCCCAACACTGTTGGTGGCAAAGTGGCAGCAAAGCGGAGTGGGTTCTTGGGTTCAGTCAGGGGCCAGTCGGGTAGGGCGGGTGAGGGGTGGGGGCTGCCGAGCACTGGGCCAGACCAGGCGGGGTGAGTGTGTAAAAGTGGGCATAGTATCCGGACTCGGGCTGGGCATGGTGGCCTGGCTGGCCGGGCAGAGTAAGCAGACTGGCAGGGGGTAAACACTGCACTGTCTGCCCTGGCAAAAGCGATGGTGCCAACGCAAAGCACCCAGCTGTGTTCGGACCCCGGTTGAGGGTCTGTCAAGATCCAACAATGGGCTTTCCCTACTCTAATTATAGTCCCGGCAGAATAAAAACAGAGGAAAGAGAGTGGTCAAGAGGTTAGGGAGGCTGGCTGGAAGCCAGAAGGTCACAGATGAAGGTTCCTGCCATCCTCTCTAGGCCATCGCCTAGCAAAACTTTCACACTTAGAATGTATAAAATGGGCAGCTCATTATAACTTTTTTCTCTGACGGGTCCAGTGAGCTGTGGTTCTTGGGTACTCGGGTGTCCTCGTGGCTTTGTTGGCGAAGGAACTTGCCATGTAGCCACAGTGTTCTGAATCTGGATCAATTACATCACCAGCCCCTTTCAAGTCTTTTTGTCCGTCTTTATCACATAAAATGTGTTCTTAAAAAACAGAACAAGTCAGGTTTTTAAATCTCTGCCCTTTTGACGTGAACTCCCATAAGCTATAACAAAAACAACACATCTTAACAGTTTGGTTTTGGACTTAAGTGTGAGCTTTTACCTTTAAGCAGACATGAGGAGCAAGCAAGTCTAGAGGGATCACTTTTTCCCCAAGTCCACGTTCCCACAGCTTTTAGCTTCTGAGATGTGAAGTCCTCATGTCCGACTAACATGAGTCCAAAAGCCTGGCTGATTTGATTGACAAATGGGTGGGTTGGAGCTGTTTGCCATCTGTGTTTAGGTCGACTAAAAGTTATGTTAGGTCAGCAATTCCAATATGGCGCCAACCAGAAAGCCTTTACAGAAACAAATGGGTGACATCACCTAGACTGCGTCAATGTTTTGTACAGCATATGGTTAATTGTTGACGATGTGATGTATTCCAGTTGGTAAGGGGCACTTTAACCTTGATGTCTCCAAAAGTTCACGGGTAAATCATTGGACTTGCTGGCAAATTGCACCTAAACATAACAATGACTCATCAAAAGCTCTGTCTTGTCTTAATGGCTTAAAGCTAGACCAAAATTGCCCCTGAATCGCTCTGTGGTTGTACCTTTCTCAGCAGATGTGTGTCTAACATGAGTCTGGTCCTGCTGGAGGTTTCTGCCTGTTAAAGGAAGTTTGTCCTTGCCACTGTAACTTGCTAAATGCTGCAAAGTGCTCTGCTCATGGTGGATTAAGATGAGATCAGACTGAGTCCTGTCTGTAAGATGGGACTGGATCTTATCCTATCTTGATGTTGGGTCTTTGTTAATAATAGAACAGAGTATGGTCTATGTCTTAATGGCTTAAAGCTAGACCAAAATTGCCCCTGAATCGCTCTGTGGTTGTACCTTTAATACCAGTCTCAGCAGATGTGTGTCTAACATGAGTCTGGTCCTGCTGGAGGTTTCTGCCTGTTAAAGGAAGTTTGTCCTTGCCACTGTAACTTGCTAAATGCTGCAAAGTGCTCTGCTCATGGTGGATTAAGATGAGATCAGACTGAGTCCTATCTGTAAGATGGGACTGGATCTTATCCTGTCTTGATGTTGGGTCTTTGTAAATAATAGAACATAGAGTACGGTCTAGACCTCCTCTGTTTTTGAAGAAACATAGAAAAACAGCTCTTGATGCTCATGAACAGCCTGTCTTTAAAAAAGGCTTCTGGCTTGAGTAACACACCTTCAGGACATTGAATAAAACTTTGCTGCATCTGTCTTTAGATATCAGTTATTGTACCCTTGGACCTTTTAATAAACTTTAATGTGTAAGAAGAATGAAGTCCCCATTCTAACATAAACTTCCTACCATTCAAAATCATGTACTCCTCTCACAGACTGCACAGACTCTTTTTTTGCCAACACGTACTGTTCCCATGACAATTATAGCAGCGGTAATTGGTAAGCAACAAGTTTCACCATTATAGTTTCCTTGGTTTCCCTCTGGAGCCGTTAACTGCTCCTCAAACATGGACACATGGCCTCAGGCCGTTTACTAGTGAGTGAAGCCACCCATGACACTGATGTATTCTCAGCTACAGTCAGGAGCAGTTTGAGTGCTGAACATTAGGTCAGTTTTCAGGTCTCAGCATAAGTATGCATCAGCTAGATAGCAGCAGCCATCACGGAAGAAAGTGCACCATTAGCATGTCTATACGACACAAGGGCTCCTTAAATTATGAATGGCTGCTCTCTTTCTGTCACCGGGCATGCTCAGGATAAATGAGACTATAGCCCGCCCTCCTTCTCCTCCTCCTCCTCCCTCCTGCTTCATCCTCCAGGGAATGTTGGTACATTCCATTAAGAGGAACACTTAATTAAAGCATGATAAAATACCACTCGGAGTCTCCAGAGGGGTCTGGGCAGGGAGGGAAGGGGGGGTAAGGACATGCAGGCTGAGAGAGACCAGAGAGGGACTGAGTTCAGCCTCACTCTCCCAACAATGGGAAGTAAGAATCAAAATAAAACAAAATCATCCTTCCGTGAATTGTCTCTGTGAACACTAAAGATCAAAGATAAACTCTTAAAAGGGTTTCGTTAAGTACAAGGAAGTCGCCCTTAAGAGTGTGGAAAACTGGGCTTACAATGGACACAAAACATGTCTGCTGCCAGCTAATGGAGCCAAGACATCACAGCATCCTAATGTTCCATCAGTTTAGTTGGGCCGTGGAGAGTAGTAGAACTATATACATTTCTTGTTGTTCTTGGTCCTGAAAGCTGAGG
Organism: Notolabrus celidotus; assembly: GCF_009762535.1. Lineage (NCBI taxonomy): Eukaryota > Metazoa > Chordata > Actinopteri > Labriformes > Labridae > Notolabrus > Notolabrus celidotus. The sequence continues at coordinate 6,143,468 of NC_048280.1, forward strand.
AGTATGCAACACCTAAAACGGCGATGTCTTCCTAATTTGCAAGGAATAATGCAGTATGAAACGGGTGCAATGGCTGCATCCGTTCTAAAAACCTGGTCTCAATTTACACGATTCATCACACCATGGTGTCAGAGTGACTTATTCTCAACAACAGGATGTTTGAAACAAGCGTAAGGTTCATTGAACATGACTCAATACACTTACAATGAGGGATGCAGCAGTTAGGCATTCATCATATCATCAGCATATTGGCATACATGGAAATTTTGGACATGGTACCAGCACTCAATGAGACAATAGGTGCACTGACAGAGGCACTCAAATGTACTTCCTTGTGTGAATACAAGGTGAAGGTGTTGTCTCGAGGGTAGTGCATGTTTTTCACAGCCCTCCTGTCAAATCTTTCTTTCACTGTGTCGTTTTCTGAAGATGAATTGCTGTACCTGCGTGCAAAATAAAATGACCTTTGCGAGTGTTTCCAGCAAGAGTTTTTGAGAAACTACCGCCTGCATGAACTTGAAAGACTAACTTAGCAGTTCTTTACCTTTCCCAGCACAGTGAGACAACTGGGGTCCAGCTCTGGTTGCTCAAGCTTCACCACTCCAACCCAGCCGTACTCATACAGGTCCTCTTCATCATTGTTGTTACATAGTCCCAAAGGATGCATCTGAAAAGAAGATAACAGAGATGTATAAGTATTTGTGACATAACATGGGAGGTGGTGTAACTTAAAAGGTAACCGTGAAACTCAAACACAACTGAAGAAAAAAAATAAAAAAGTCAGAGAGTCACATTTTGTGCAGCGACACAAAACAACATGTCAAGTGTTTCAAGAGAACATGAAACGCCACCCCACACGATGACAGAAGCTCCCGGCATCCTTGGCTTATAGATTTGCCGTCCCCTGCTTGCACCCCACAACCTCCCCTTGTTTGAAGGAGTACAATAATTTATAATCCACTTGTCACCTATATTCCACGATGAAAAGTAAGAGTTTAAGAGCATTAGACGTCTCCGAAGTATCCGCTGTGTGCGGCAAAATCATGCAGGATCTAAACACAGAGTGAAGCATTCCAGCAGACCTCTCAAAGAAAAGAAGCACATAAGCAAAACTGGGATTAATGTGCTTTCGCAGATCCCCTGACGAGGCAGTTTCCACAGAATTTCTACTTTCGGGAAACAGTGGGGTTCGCCTCCTTCGCCTACATCTGCTGCGAGTGATTGAGAGTGGTGCCGTTGCGGTTGTGTTTGAGAGTACTTTCACAAAGACTGGGCATGTTTTATCTCCTCTTATTGAATTTAAAAAGTGGCTGCTAACAATCAGTGCCTATCAGACTATCTTGAGTTGTCCTCTCATTACACTCAAGGCCACTTAATTGGCCCAGTTCTCTGCGCCAAAAGGCTTTCCAGAGCGAGTGCCTAGACAAGTCTTTAAAGGAGATTAAAGTTAGAGGAAGGCACACATCACAAACACCGTCTCACTCACTGCCTCCCCAAAAAAGAGGAAGTAGTAGCCTCCTTAATTGCAGTCCAACAGAAGCATTTAACTCAAGAGTACATCCGTTACTTTTCCTGACTGAGGGAGGAAGGTAAAGAAGGCTGGAGAGTAATTAGTTGGCAGATAGGTTGTCAGAGAATGAGAGTTTAAAAGATAAGAACATTTGTCAGTCTTGCGTGTGAGCTGAGCTGCACTCCCATGCTTTCTATTTTTGATGAGGTAAACAAAAAAGTCTACAAACTACAACACTCAGCTTTTCATCAGGATGAAATAATGATCTCCTCAAACATGGTGGGATTAAAACTGTAACTAAGTGGAGTCACAAAATCCTGGATCAGTTCCCTCGCCTGGCAACCGAGCAAAGACAAGCTCCTGTATTAGCATTAGAACTGGGCCAAACTGACCTGCAGGCCACTTATCCTATTAACCCAATGACCATAGCACCTCAATCAGCCAGCACCGTGGCGCCTAGCCCTTGGCTGCTCTGGCTCCTGGGCCACTGCTGATGACCCCAGATACCCTTCTCCCTGAGGTGACCCCCTGACCTTTGAACCCCACTTCATCCTGTTGGGAGTAGGTTGGTCGTGCAGCAGGCCAATTGAAGGAATACTCTGAAGGCGCCTTGTCACTTCAGTGCCACAAGACAGAGGGGTCAAGCCCCTGACCTGAGGGACTTTTGGGGAAGAAGCAGCTCAGAGTAAGGGGGTCAAATGCAAATCAGGTGGACTGTGGAAGAGTCATGGGGAAGGAATGTGGACAACGTATGCCGGTATGGAGCTCCACAGTGTGGCATCTTCTCTTACAGCCCGAGGGATGAAATCTGAAGTATCCGTTTTGCAGAAACAAGCAGACTGCAGATGCTGAGTAGGAGATATCGCAAGCTTTTAAAGCCTCAAAGTTGGAAGAACATGAAACACCAAAGACGCCAACTCCTCCATCCTGCGTTGCACCTTAAGAGAAAAGAATGCTCATCCTTGTTTCTCCTCTTCAGGCCTCCCACACACGGACAAAATGTGAGGAATCATGATGGATTGAGCTCCAGTGGTCAATTACAGCTCTTCTGCTTCGTAACAAAGCAGATGGCTCTCTGAGCAGAGTACTGCAGGTCACCATGAGTCAAGGCTACCCTGACTCAAAACATGTTTTCACAAATAAGTGCATGCAGTCGCCTTGTCTGCCTGCATTGCATCGACTCCCTGTGCGTTTTCTCTTCTAAACAGAGGCGAGCAGAGAGCCACCGTGCTCCGTGTGTGGACGACAGATATTAGCCTAAGGCTGGCAGGAGCAGTGAGGTAGCAAAGGTATACATTACATACACATTTGGTATGATAATTTCAGAGCATGCTGTCCCTCCCAGCCGTCGGAGGATGCAGAAATTGAAGGGAAACACAAAGATGAAAGAGCATAACCTCAACATGCATATCTTGACCTGCCCCTCCCTCATCTCTCTACAAACAGGAACCATCCTCAGAGGCATGCCACACACCCAAGTCAGCTGAGGTAACGTTTTGAATTTCATTTGAAATAAGCATGCTGATGGAGGAGGAAGCAGAGACAGTCAGTGTAGGAGGGGATCAACACAGAGTCTCACTCAGTCTAAAGAGGACCAGGAAGAGGAGCGCTGTGTGATTATGACCTCTCTCTCCTGCTTGTCCAACAGCTTGGATGGCAGCGGGGAGCCCCGCCTGCGCCCCTGGGTCTCGAACACTAGGCCATTGTGCGGGGGCTCTTGCACTCCAAATGGGGCAGTGTTGTTGTTGTGAACCGTGTTGTTATTTTAGAGGCTGGCCATCGCACCATTATCTCTGCCACAGGGACTTCTCTTTCTTGTCAGATGTTGACGTAGGCGTTGATGGATGTGGGGATGGGGAGCAGAAGGAAAAGGAGCTGAGTTTAGTGGAGAGACGGGGATCTAGTGAAGTGGGTCACGGCTACTGGCTGCTCCTACAAAAGGAGTAACGAGCACAAATGCAAACGTGCTCTCTCTCACACACACAAACAAACACAATAACACACAAAACCCCGACAGAGAGTCCCCTCTTGTCCTCCCAATGTTAACTTTCCCTGCTATAGGCCCCAAATCACACAAGTTAAGCCCACTGGAAACACCCTGCTGCTCCACTTTGCTCGGCTACACTGCACCCAGGGTTTTTGGGTGGAGGGTATCCGGCGCCCCCAAAGTGCCACAAGGGGGCGGCTCTTGGTCCTCGCTGCTTGTCCTGCCCCTGGGGGGGAGGCAGCCTTTCACATGAATATCCCGTTACAGAGGCGACACTCTCAATGAAATCCTGGCAGAGAATTGAACTCCGCCTGTCAGTCAAGTGGGCAACACCCCCTGATAACCCCGCCCCCTTTCTCCAAAACCACCTGTAGAGGAAGATCACATGGGCGAGGGATGGTTTCGAATGTGATGCCACCTTTAACATGCTCATACTAGAACACTTTCTTTATCATTGATCATCAAGTTTCATTCTGATTTCAAAGTTTGATGGTATTTGTTTCTTTCTGACGATGTGTCAAGTTTCCAAGGCTCTTTATTTTTAATCTTGTTAGAACATAGGAACAAAGTTTCAAATAAAGTAGCACCCAGTCTTTTAAAGTTCTCCACTCTACCAACAAGTGACCTCATAAATGTTGGTAATGGGATCAAAACAGGGACCTACTTCTTCAACCCCCCCCCCCCCATGCTCTTAAAGGAAATCAACATGCAAGTCACACCATACAACGCCATTCTTCTCTGTCTGTCTGTGACACAATTCGCTGAGCCTTTGATCACCCAACAACCTCTTCTTCGCTCCCTCCTCTTTTTCTTCTCTCCCTCTAAATTATTGGTGGCCCTGGTTACAGACCCCCATTACCTCCCCTTTCTCCCTCCCACACCTCCAAAACAGTCACCCTTCCCCTGCCCTCACAATGCCGCCTGTGCATGAAAGAGCTTGTCCCGCCCCCCCCCCCCCCCCCCCCCCCCCCCCCCCCCCCCCCCCCCCCCCCCCCCTTACAGCTGTGTATTTGTGTGCGTTTTACAAATTCTGTCCTCACTTGCACTTCCGCTCCAACAGGAAAAGTAGCGGCAGTTGAATGAAAAGTCATAATCAGCAGCTTTTCGCTGCCGTGCCAAACTTTATGAAAATGATCCCAGGCACCTCGAAAATCTTCACTTCTCCAGATGCCTGCATTTGCAAGTTGAAACACCTCCAGGGCTAAAAAGAAAAACTCTTTGTGACGAAGCAGAAATTTCAACAAATTTTGTTCCTCTTTGTGCTTCAAACACCTCGGGGGGCAGGGGAGCCTTCTCAACATGAAGAAGAATGATGCTCATGGTGTGCAAAATCTTGCTGAAACATGGCGCTCAATGTGCTGTGCATTACAATAAGGCATTGCTGGATACAACACACCAGGAGCTCAAGACATCAAAGGCAAGTGGGCGGATTGGAAAGGAAAACGATCCCTGAGCTACACGGATCCATACAGGATGCAGACGCAGACCCTGAATGAACGACCTTGAAACTAAAACTCTGAAAAGTCTATTTTAGAAAGCTCAACTCTGAGGTTTGACTCAGGAATGAGCTCCAGCACTTCTTGTGATGGCATTTAGGTCACCCGGAGGAGGAGGAGTTTCTGTTGTAACAATCAAAGCTGCCTTGTTGTCTGAAGCGTGTGCCAGCGGATGACAGTTTTTACAAGATGTTCTCTGTGAGGCTGGCTAAATGATTAACCGTGCAGGTTTGTTGTTCTTAGGGTTTCTTTTATGAATGTTGGAAGAAGGGCTGGCACCTATTTCACATGCACACAAAATGTAGAGGAAGAAAAACCTGGGCACGGCGCCAGTCCTCGCACCCACCTGCTTCCCCGGCACAGTGTATGTGTTTACGTCTCTCACTGTTTGAGCACAGGCGTGTGCAGAGGTCAGTGTGCGGACCCGAAACACATCACGGGTGACCGAGGGGTAACTCGGCGGCATCTTTCACTGACCGCCCGATCGCCGTGAACTCGTTCACCCTGGAAGAGAAGCAAACCGCCCACCTCCCGGGGGCCTTTGATTCAGCCGACCCCCCCTCTGACCTCCTCCAACGCACCCTCCCCACCGCCAGCTTCATCAACACTTTCCCCTCCCCAGCACCGCGCTGTGACTACCTGCTCCATCAGGGGAGGATTTTCTACTTCCTGGAGTAACATGCACAGTTTTGCCAACAGAGGTTGTGAGGAGTTGTGTAGAGGGCTGTGAGGATGTTCAGATCACAGGCCACAGACTGGAGCCCCATTCACACATGAACCCTGAAACTTTCCAGAAATTTATGTCCTGACATTTCCTAGTCTTGCGGAAGACAATAATTTGAATTTGAAGCTTTCTTACAAACTGAAATACTCCTTTTGGTTTAGGTAGGCTGGGTGCCTGGGAATAACATGGGGTGGTAGTAGTAGGAGGAGGATAAGTCTTCTGAATTGATGACTGGTTCTGGGTTACTATGACTAAAAGATATCTATGACTAAGGACGTTTCCACAACCCAAAAGCGAGTGGGACAAAATTGCACAGTGGACTTTGTTCGAGGCATCCTGGCAGGAAGAAGTCTGCTTAAAGTCCAGATGAGTGATTTGGAAATTTGTCTTTTCACGTGAAGCATATTTGAATGTCAGGGAATTTCTAATGTTGCAGTGCATGTGTGAAAGGAGCTTAATTCTCCTCTGAGATGTTGGGTGTTTTTCTTAGCCTTTAAATGCAATATCCATACATGGACGAAACTCAGGCAAACTCTGAAAATGTTCGGGGCACTTGTGGCCTAGTGGTCTAAGCGCCCCACGTACAGAGGCTAAAGTCGCCGGTTCGATTCCCGGCCGGTCGACCATTTCCTGCATGTCTTCCCCCGCTCTCTACTCCCCACATTTCCTGTCTCTCTTCAGCTGTCCTATAAAATAAAAGGCAAAAAGGCCAAAAATATAACTTTAAAAAAAAAAAAATTCTGAAAATGTTCAGGGTGTTTTTCCCAGTATTTCTATTTTCAGTCCCTTTGTAAAATTCCAGGGATCGCAAGGTGAGCTGCTGTGTGAATGCAGCAGAAAATATCCTGGAAAATTACATGCGACAGAGAGTCAGCACGCAAGGGTGATGTTTAAAAAATGCAACTGGTGTGAGCCTGGAAGGGCAACAGGTAACAGGGTGAATAAAAAAATATCCAAGGTTGTTGAAGAGGGAGAATCATTTGAAGACAAGAAAACCAAGATGTCTGCACATCCTTGTGCATGCACGAAGCTCTGATATAAATGCAAAAACTGTCATGGTTGCATAGCTCTCTGTTGCTTCGTCTGTCAAACATTACGCTGTAGCATGTTTTGATGTTCTATCCTGCTTCTCAAGACTCATCCTCACCCCTCTTATCCAACAGGTAAGATTTCATGCTGTAGGGACATTTGTGAAAAAGCACCGAGGAAAATTTCGAGGTCAGAGCTCCTGGAGATCTTTAGAAAATTCAAGAGTGCGTATGTGAGGTAGGCTGTAGAAACAGAGGAGCTTCTTCAGGATGGTATGCAACAGGATGAGACTTTAACAAGCACACAGGACACCCACACAGCTCTGCAGACTTACACAACCTGGAGCCTTGCAGAACATGAAGACACACACACACCATCTGCCAGCATGTTGATACAAAGAAATGATACATGCAGTTAGGGATCAATTTTCTCATGCATGTATCCACCTCAAACTGGCTTCACAATTTGCACGCTGGGCTTTGAACTGGACATTAAAGTATTATGAAAAGAAGAAAAAGGGACGTAAAGAAGATGGAGTTATCGTTTCGTACATGCGAAAGATACATAGCTGTAAAAATCGGGGTTTTCACTCTCCATGTACAACCAGTTATCCTCTTGCTAACTTGTTTGTTGATTGTTTTGGTTTGTGACCAAGCAGCAACCTGCGGTCTCAAACTATGAAGCCCATGCGGAAGAGTTATAAACTGCAATACATGGAGAATCCGCTTGAGGCTGGCTGCAGAAACACCGAAAACCACACAGACATGAATGGGAGAAAGACGATCTTTGTAGCATTAATAAACATGTTTACAGCCTGGTTAAAAAAACGGCTTGGCCCTAAGTAGCTAATCTCTCTATCGGCACACACTGTACGGGGGGGGGGGGGGGATTTTTTTCTAACGTGACGGTTCAGAAGATACTAAGATTACAAGATTATGAGTTTTTGGCCAAATAAGGACATGACTGACTGGACTCCTGGTCGGGAACACATAGCTGTTGGCTAGGAGTCTCAAACTCCGCCCCTTTACGTCACACTCTGCCTGGTTGAGTTCCGCATTTCCAATATGGCTGCCGCCGTCGATTGGCTTCAAAACAGCGCTCAGGAACAGATGGGTGACGCCACGGATACTACGTCCATCATTCATACAGTCTATGTTGTTGACGTAAAAGGTCAACCAGAAGAAGGTACAATAATAACCAGCTGAATGTGGGTATATCGCCACCTACTGTGGCGGAGGCAGACAGCAGTCCAAAGCTATAACTGTACCTTGATATAAATGGGGCGCTGCCTGCAAGCTAGTTCAGGCAGACAACTCGAGCTGCGCTCATTCATACCGACACGTCATCACCTCTCTATCAGCTGATCTCAACATCCTCTCATTTGGCGGTCCATTCAAACTGCAGGTCTCCCTGTCTCTGCCTCTGCTTTGCAAGTGCTCCTGCTGTCCTGCTCAGTGCTGTGTGAAAACTTTGTACCCACCTCCTCCCCGGCATCCACCTGTGGGCTCTGAGGGGGGTTAGTCCTATCTCATTACTCCTAAATGTCTGCATTTAAAAAATCTGAGGAGTAATGAGGTTCGGAGCCCATACGCCAAACACAATACTGTATGCTGCAATAAGCTTATCTTAAGTAAACGTGAGTTGCCTGACTGAACTGTGCATATAAACACACTGATGACTCATACATTTAACAGCCTATTGTGAGAGATTCATACTCCATCTGTCACCTCTCCATCAGCACTCTTTAACTCCCTGATCTATGATCTATCTCATGACATGGCTGTCATGTAGTCACCGCAAGTACAGAGCAATGATCCAACATATTCACAGAGGTGTGCAGCTCTCTAACGCAGCATGAAATTACACTCTAGTGTACTCTGAATCATTGAAGTATTGCGCTTGGATGGACTGCAACGTGTGATTATCTTCATGTGTGACTAACCCATCAACCCCTCTGATGTATTCACATTAGGAAAAGTGTCTCTGTGATGAGTTCTGAGAGTCCAGAGGAGGATTGTTTCCATTTCTCTTTCACAATCTTTGAGGTATTTTAACTTGACTGATGAAAATCCTCACTGTTGTAAAAATGGAACTAGTTATGTTAGCATTAAACGCACTCCTGAAAGTCTCATGACATCGAAGCATGAGGCAACCTTTTCAGCATCTTTGTGTCCTCGTCAGACTACTAGCAGATAAATGCAGGGTGAGATGGCGTCCTAATTAAAAGTATCTGAGAAACACACTTTCACACACTCTCTCACACTCCTGAATTCTTCGTGCTCTGGTCTACAAGGTGGCGTCACCAACTGTAAGATACATGCTCTGATTTCTCATCTACAAACCATTGATTCCAATAACACAGGTTTACATAGCAGGGCTCAAAAGTGCACTTGGATGGACTGCAACGTGTGATTATCTTCATGTGTGACTAACCCATCAACCCCTCTGATGTATTCACATTAGGAAAAGTGTCTCTGTGATGAGTTCTGAGAGTCCAGAGGAGGATTGTTTCCATTTCTCTTTCACAATCTTTGAGGTATTTTAACTTGACTGTTGAAAATCCTCACTGTTGTAAAAATTGAACTAGTTATGTTAGCATTAAACTCACTCCTGAAAGTCTCATGACATCGAAGCATGCTGCAACCTTTTCAGCATCTTTGTGTCCTCGTCAGACTACTAGTAGATAAATGCAGGGTGAGATGGCGTCCTAATTAAAAGTATCTGAGAACACACTTTCACACACTCTCTCACACTCCTGAATTATTCGTGCTCTAGTCTACAAGGTGGCGTCACCAACTGTAAGATACATGCTCTGATTTCTCATCTACAAACCATTGATTCCAATAACACAGGTTTACATAGCAGGGCTCAAAAGCCAGAAAGTAAACACACTAACAGCCTCCATGAAGTGTATCCTAGCTGTTCGAAGTATGTATTTTGCAACAAGTATGCGGTAAGTCACATTTGATTGACAGTTGTGAGCCAGAGGTCAAGTTTTCCCGACGTTGCGTGGCCATCTGTTCGTGTGGAATGCCTCCTCTTGCTTTCATCTCTGCAGATCGCCTCTATTTCATCATCACACCTCCCTCGCTGGCCCACAGACACACTGTCTAAACCCTGAGGGGCTCTTCAGTCATCATACTTGAAGGTCAGAGGGAAGAAATCAAAGTCTGAGAGCGAGCCTTGGTCCAAAAAGGGAACCTTTGAGGGGTCAGGTTAAAGTCAGGCTGAGGCTCTGTTCAGGGTTTGTGATTTGGTTCGGAGTCGGTGATGTAAAGCTGTACCTGCAGATCGGGGTGTGCTTGTTTTGCAGACACAACAGGAGGATTAACAGAGAGCGTCCTCAGCTTGAGACGGGTTAGGGTTACCGGCAGTCACAATCCCCAGACACACCGGCAAGAACTTGCAGCAGTTAGTTATTGCGATACTTCAGTTTGCCCATGTGGTGGCTGAGAAGTTTAACCTCAACACATCGCAGACACTCCAGCTAATAGACAAATAGAATAACCATGCTGCAAATGTCTAAGGGGAGAAACTCTCCATACCAGCAGGTGGTAGAGATCTGTGTTTGTCCTTCAAGAGAAAGCCAATGATCATGTCTTTGCACACAATTTTTGCACCAAACAGTTTTTCATAACTACTTATAAAGCTTCTTAATTGCCTGATGTAAGGTTGCAAATGGTACTGGTGTTGTCAGCTTGAGTATGGCGGAAAAATGGAACCAGAAGTTTCCTTGCTTTCCTGATTTTTATTTTACTTCTTGAGTATTTGATTCATTGAAAAATCAAACAAACGCTGCACCCATGGACTGACTGGACCCATAGACTGTATAAAATATGGACGTAATATGCGTGACGTCACCCATCTGTTCCCGAGCTCTGTTTTGAAGCCAATCAACAGCTGCAGCCATATTGGAAATCTTAATATCTTCTGAACAGTCGTGTTAGAAAAAAATTCACTCACCGTACAGTGTGTGCCGAGAGAGAAATTGCTACGTAGAGCCAAGCCTTTTTTAGAACCAGGCTGTAAACATGTTTATTAATGCTGCAAAGATGGTCTTCTTTGAATGGGTGTGTATGTGGTATCCGGTGTTTCTGCAGCCAGCCTCAAGTGGATTCTTGATGTATTGCAGTTTATAACACTTCCCCATGGGCTTCATAGTTTGAGACCTGAGGTTGCTGCTTGACTGGACCTGAAGCAAAATCAAGGGCCTGGTTTATACTTCTGCACTGACGCTACCCCGCAGTGGCTGATGCTGTCGTGAGCACTACATACTTGTGTGTTGAATATAAGTTGATGATGCGATTTCTAAGCTCGTCAAACCGCCTGTTTCCAGTTTTCAGCTCAAGCAGCAACCTCAGTCTGAGAGCATTGAAGCCAATGTGGAAGTGTTAAAAACTGCAGTTCCTTGAGTGTCCACTTGAGGCTGGCTCAGCCTCAAAAAGATATTAAGATTACGAGTTTTCCATAATTAGAGGCACAGCTGACTTGACTGACAGGTGGGAACACTGTAGCTGTTGGCTAGGATGCTCAAACTCCGCCTCTTTAAGTCACAATCGCTTGACAGAAGTTAGGTAGTGTCAGCATTTCCAATATGGCTCCTGCCGTCGATTGGCTTCAAAACAGCGCTTCAGAAACAGATGGGTGAGGTCACGGATACTACGTCCATTATTTATACAGTCTATGATCGGTGCTGATAGATGTGAGCAGCAGTTGATCATACTGCGAGAGGAGACGTCAGAGGAGATGTGGCGTACGGTTGATAAATGGCGTGACTGTAAATGTTTTCTATTTGAAAATACTGAAGCCTCTTTCAAACATGCACGATGACATGTTCTAGAAACGTAGTCTTCTTTATTTATGTTCTGTACTAAATGTGGAGATAACAGTGACCCTGAGTCCACACTTTTACTGATGGTTTGATGACACCAAGAACTCAAAGCTCTATGAATATCTTGCTGTTTTTAAACGTTGTCTCGTTTGTGATCTATGTCATTGTAATTTACCGAAGACAGTTTTCTACAAGGCGAACAAATAAAGCTTGATTCCTTGTGTATTCTTCTTTCAAGGCAAGACACTCGATCAGAGACACCACAGCGTAATGTTTGCAACGTGACGACGCAGCAGAGACCTACAGTGTGAAGGTCGTTTGTGCAGATATCTTCACTGTTCTCGTTTAGAAAATCTCCTTCTCCAACCTGACATGGTTTTATTCATCCTGTCACCGGGCTGCATGATATAAACAACATCACTCCTTCCCATCACCTGCTGAATATTTCCTGCTGCACTCTCATATCAGATCACCCAAACTTCTTGCAGAAACTTTCCTAAGAGGCTGGCAAGACAAAGTCTGGTTAAAGTCAGGGTAAAAAAACAAACAAGTAATGTTCACCCAGAGTTTTGTGCATGTGAACTTGGCTTAAAGGTGACATATTATGCTCTTTTTCATCAAAATATATTGGTCTAAGAGGTCCCCAAAACATGTCTTTAAAGTTTATTGCTCAAAAAACCACTTTGAAATCAGATTTTGGTCTGCCTGTAAGCCCCTCTTTTTCAGCCCTGCTCAGAACAGTCTGTTTTCTGTGTCTGTGCCTTTAAATGAGAATGAGCTCTTCTGACCACGCCCCCTCAGGAAGTGGATGTGCCTCGGCTGTACAGCACGTTGATCTATTGTTTACATGTTGGCTGCATAGACACGGCTGCTCACAGACCCGCGTTACTCCAACCCTCTGAATCTGATCCAGAATCTGATCCTGAAGGAGAGGCGCCTGCAGCAGGACCTTTCTGAACCATTGGTCACAGATTTTGTGTTTCTTGTTGTTTTATTTGTCAGTATGTCGATGTGTGTCCCGGTACACAGCTACGTAGTTATGTGGCTATGCTAACTTAAGCTAGCACTTTTCTATGATAAATAAAAATCATCCACTAGATCTTCAGATCTGCAGACGTGGGGAGTAAAACCGACCTTAGTGTTTATTAAGACAGCCTACAACTAGCATGCCTCCCTCCTAAGCTCCTTGTTAGCACACATGTGTGCAGGGAATGAAAAACAGAGGAGGGGTTGAGTTGTATTTTATACAGTCTATGGGCTGAACAAGCTCCGAGCTCTGACTTCCTGTTACAGACCGGAACACGTAGTGATGTAAGAAATTCACGAAAATTGGATCGGCTGGTTTCAGCACACATTTACAGAAAGGTGGAGAAATCAGAACAGGGGCAGAATGGATTGTTGTCATTTTCGGGGGGTTTGTAGACATGCTAGGGAAACATATTTCAGGTAGAGAACCATTAAAAAGGTTGATTTTGCACAATATGTCACCTTTAAGTAGGTTTTTAGGCAAAACAAGTGTCACAAAAATACTAAACTAAGCCTTTAAAGTGAGATTGTTTTCTCCTTTGTGACCTCTGCATCACACCAAGACTTCTATTTGATAACTTTCTTATGAGGAAAGTTTATAGATTGATAGACATATGAAGTTATGATCTCTGAGAAAGACAATCCTCCACTTATTAAGATTCTTTTTCAAAGTGTGGACCTCAGTTGAACTCACTGTGCTGCTCTCTGAGCTGCTGGATCAATTTTCTGCTCTGAAAATCTCTCAGTCGAGGTATTGGCTAGTTTGTTTTGGAGCCTATAAATATCATGTCTTCGGGGCTTGTTGTGAAGTTGATTCATCGACTTCATATCGCAGATTGTCAATCAATCTCTGAACTGAACTGAACTACACACACATCGTCTCTGTCTTCTTACCCTGGTGTGGAGGCTCAATGTCAGACTGCACATGGGAGGGAAACGAGTGCAAGTAAGGAGGCGGAGTTTAGAATCGCAGCCTTCTATGTATAGCATGCAGCAATAGACTCACAGACTTAAATGCATGCTCTAACACACGACATGCACGCACACACACGCACGCACACCTCCCCTCTCACTCTCTCAGTCACTCTTTGCCCCCCTCGGTCACTCTCTGCCCCTCTTTCCCAGCACTAGAAATAACTTCAAAGCGGGCTGGTAGCCTTGAGGAGAGAGAGCGAGCGGGATCCAGTTACAGTGGAGCAGCTGGGAGGGCCCTACAGGTGGGGCCGACACTCCACCTCCTGTAACACTATCACCGTAAAGGGATCCCTCTGCTTCTCCCTCGGAATAATGAAGACTTCCTCCCCTTTGTCTTCTCCTCAGGGACTGGAGGAACAATTAGCCAAGCTAGCCCCAGCATCCAGCTTTTTATTTTGGCGGTCTAAGGCGATGTGAGGCGGGTTTGTGATGCAGCAGAAACACAAAGATAAAGGTTTTGGAAATGTTTGTCATTGCTGGAGAATTCATGAAATGTTTGCAGGGATGAGCGATCTCCCCTGCGCTCGGTGCTTCAGATCCGGAGTGATGACAAACAGCTCGAGTCATTTGGACTCTTTGAAAGCTTGTACCAGAAGTTAAGGGCGTGCCCTGAGCAAGCACGCCTGTGATTTGAGCCTCAAAGCCGTCATCATCTGTCTGTTTTCACCCCCCATCACACACACAGACACACACAACCCCACTACCCGCTGTCCCCTCCTTAACCTTGCATGAAAATCACCTCCACGCCATCCTCATAGCAACGGTCAAAGCAAACAAGTGTCATGGTTTCAGAGAGAGCGGCGGACGCTGGCAGAGGACACCCAATATCATGTAAATGTCCTGATATGTAGCACAAGGCTCCGGGGTTGACAGCTTTAACACTGAGCAGGACGCCGAGCTTGTGACTCTATTAACTCTGCAAGTGCATCCCCGACTCTCAATGGTGTGTGTGTGTTTGTGTGTGTGTGTGTGTGTGCACGCTCAAAAGTCTCCCTGGTGTCACTTTCAGCTCTTCAGTCTTTAAACCCCAGAGTGACACGAACAAAGGACAGGCCGACAAAGTTCAGGGGTCAACGTTGGGCTGGATGCCACCATTTTGGAAAAAGAAGGGGGGGGGAGAGTGGAAACAAACGCGCCTCCCTCCATCCCGAGGAGATCGCAGCATCTGCGTGTGAAGATACAACGGCAAGTAAACACATTGTCCCCGTGTGTGAGAGGCTGCCTTCATTACGAGGATGATTACAGAAGGAGGTGAACACGCATAAATTATTTGTCAGCATCAAGGTGCCACACTGAATTCATTAGCACGACTGACGGTGTTACGAGCCGAGGAATACGGAGCTCATTAATAAACAATTCTATAAGCAAACATCTGCAGAGTCGCAAGTACACGAGGTTTTGTCTCCAACACATTTCTCCACACGTGTTGATCAGAAATAAAAAGAACTCAAATTTAAAAAAAGGAAAACTTGTTTTTGACTTCCTCAAAATGCTTTTTTTCAGCATACCAGAAGCAAAAGTCACAAGAGAGGGGTGTTTTTGTCCACTTTCACATTTGAGAAGCTGCAAAAAGGGGGAATTATTTTGCTTCTTGTTTGAAAAATTACCTAAAAACAAAATCATTTATCACCTGTTCCATTCCTTTGTCAGTGGACTGACTAATCCTTACTTTACATAACACTTCAGGCCTCCACGGTTTTTAAAGCAACAATAATTCTGCCAATTTCGGTGTCTGTGCCGCCATGTCCACCGCCAGCACCGCCCCAAATATCAGCGGCATCCCCGGCTCTGGCTCGACTCGCTCCTCTTCATATCTCGCCATAAAACAAAAGTCAAAGTCACGTCTTAATGAGCGATGATTAATGCTGCTGCAGAACGGCTGGTGAGCCCTGGGAGGAAGGAGGGTGCACATACCTGGAGCAGTCAGCCTGCTCCGTGTTTGTGTGTTTGTGTGTGTGTGTGTGTGTGTGCGTGTGTGTCGTGCGTTGGAGGGCTGAGGGGCTGGGGTTGCTAAAAGTGGACTGGAGGGGAGGATTGCAGTCATCAACACCTTGGCTCTGAGTGGCCTTTGATGTTTTGGCGGCGTCTTTGATGGCCGCGGCCATGCAGGAATGCTGCTCGCCCTCCCTCCCCGCCTCCAAAAGCCCCCAGAGTTGTGGAATGCAGCACAAGCTGCTGCTGCTGCTGCTGCCGCTGCTGCTCGGCCTGCTGGAATGGGATTAGAGTGCAGGGCCCATATCACCGTCACTCCCCTCCCTACCATCGCCTTGCTCCCACCCTGCCCTCTGGACTGGACAATATGGCGGCAACCTCGGACAGATCCCCAAAGTTTAGGGCAGTGGTGTGAAGCAAAGAGCTATGTGTTTCAGTGTCTTCTCTGTTTCATTCAGACCTTCTCACTGTTACCTCTAAACAGTCCCTCCAGGATTTCGCAGGATTTTTTTGTGATTGTTGCGGCCCAAAAAGCCTGAATTTGCGACAGCTTTTTGAAAAAATTGCGGTGAAAGTTGCAATTATTCTTTTTTGCTTTTTTCCCCCAATAACATCTCAGGGGCAAGTAAATATGCTAAATTACAGTTGTTTTTAGAAAGCATTCTTGATGTGGCCACTGACTGTATTTTGATTCTCTTGATTCACAGAAAAATGCCATGAAAGGACTGTATTGCACATTTACGACGGTCCCTGAATGCACCTGGCAGCGACTGATGCACAGTCAGAAATTAATCTGCATCTTTGATGACAAGGAGTTGATCAAAACTTACTGAATGTGTCTGATGTTTCACCAAACTGGATTAAATCAAGCTGTAGATGCAGAGCTTTTTACGGTAACCACGGCAACAACATCAAACATCAAATAGTAAACAGACGTCCCCTGGTTGTGTCTTTGTGACTAACGCACACCCGGGGTAAAAATCATCAATGAAGATGAGACAGATGCATGGAGGTGAGGAGAGCTGGTTCATAAAGCACACCTGCTGCAGGTAGAGACCAAGCTAACTCTGAGCCCCTCAATCTATAAATAATAACGTTGTCATGGTCACTTGTCCTGCCTGCTGTCCTCTTTTCACCCGTTCTCTGTGCGTGTTTTGTTGCTGAAACATGCCGATCAAGTGAGGACTTATGTTTATGTTCCAAGGAAGTCAAATTGATGACAAAACCGATGACGTACAGGGGCTGAGATTGAGGTAATTGGTCAAATTTGCGGGTAAGTTGCGGTGATTGTAAAAAATTGCAGGGCCGCGAAAAAATCGCGCTGATTGGTTGAATTTGCGTTGATAGTTGCGATCGCGAAATCGCAACTTCCTGGAGGGACTGTCTAAAGGCTGTCGCTTGTTCCCAGTAATTCATAAATAACAGCAGCTTCTTACCAAAGAAGTTCATGCATTTCAGTTTTATGCACTAAAATATGGAAGCGCTACAGCTAACTGCTCATAAAAAAATAAGGTAATTACCATCTTAATTAAACCATCCACCATTTCTTCTACAAATTCAGAAAACTACTCTTAAATTACCGGTTTCCTGAAGCCCATTGTGTGAATATCTAATATTGTCAGCTGACCAAACTCACAGATTTTTTATTGATGATCAAATATAACAAAAAAGAGAATATTTTTAAAATCGGTTGTATGTTTTGTTCTGTGTCCCTCCCCCTGTCACCTTCCTTTGCAGGAGCCTCCTGATTGAGGCAACAAGCTTCACCTGGCTGTGGGCCTTTAAAAGACCATAGCTGCCTGCAGTCAACGGGAGGCAGTCGAGTTGGGGACTGCTGTCCGGCTGCCTCTCCTTCAGGGGATTTGTGTGTGTTTTTGTTGTGTTGTGTCCTGTTAGACTATTTATTTATTTTATTTAACCTCTATTTAACCAGGTGAGTTAATTGAGAAGCAATTCTCATTTGCAATAACGACCTGGGCGAGAAGGCAACACAGGTGGCATGACAATAAATAAAAACAAAACCAAAAACAGAGAGGACATACAGAGAGACCTAGAGACAGAACAATACAATACAAAAATATGACAGCATTGAACAACTTAAAAGCAATTTAAAAGCAAGTACAGTGATGCTGAGTTATGGGGTGTATTAAGTTTTTGAAAGTGGCGAGTGGAATGAGAGAGGTCAGCTTTAGGGATTGTTGCAGGTGATTCCAGTCATTTGCAGCAGAAAACTGGAAGGAGGTGCGACCAAAGGAAGTCCGGGTTTTGGGTGGGATGAGTTTGATAAGGCTACTTGAGCGCAGGCTACGGTTTGTGCTGTGAAGTTTGATTAGTGACTGTAGATATAACAGGGTTTTACCAGTGAGGGATTTGTAAATGAATAGAAACCAGTGTGTTTGTCTGCGAGAGTGGAGTGAGGGCCAGTTCAGCTGAGAGTACAGGTGACAGTGGTGAGTGGTGAATGGGGCTCCACTGACAAAACGGATAGCAGCGTGGTAAATGACATCCAGTTTGTATAGGAGAGTGTTGGAAGCAGACCTGTAGGCTATGTCCCCGTAATCAAGAATTGGGAGGACTGTCATCTGAGCCAGAAGCCGACTATAGAAGACTACAGTTTATCTTTGTTGAATTGTTTAACCCTTTTTGTGGTTTTATATTAAATCCCTTACGTGTTAAAAGGTGAATTTGTGGTTTCTATGGTTCACGTGTTGGATTAGTGTTAGCCCCACAGGGCCGCGGCGTAACAATCTGGAAGCTTCAACTTGTTTGCTTTTTTCCCTTAAAATAAAATCAATCGATCAATCTTCATTTTATATATTTATATATATAGAGTCAAATCCCAACAAACATTATCTCAAGAGGCTTTTACAAACAAAGCAGGTCTAGATCGTACTTTATGTTCAATTATTAACAAAGACCCAACATCAAGACAGGATAAGATCCAGTCCCATCTTACAGACAGGACTCAGTCTGATCTCATCTCAATCCACCATAAGCAGAGCACTTTGCAGCATTTAGCAAGTTACAGTGACAAGGACAAACTTCCTTTAACAGGCAGAAACCTCCAGCAGGACCAGACTCATGTTAGACACACATC
Source organism: Notolabrus celidotus (assembly GCF_009762535.1). NCBI lineage: Eukaryota > Metazoa > Chordata > Actinopteri > Labriformes > Labridae > Notolabrus > Notolabrus celidotus. The sequence goes on from NC_048280.1 coordinate 6,162,075, forward strand.
TGCTGAGACCGTGTTGGGGTTGGAAAGAGGGATAGAGGGGATGAAAAGAGAGATGATAGTACTAATATCTAAGCTTAATCCACACATGCACAAAACTCCTAAAACATCCCAAACTTTGGGGGTTGGGCTTCACGTGCGAACGCTATCAGCTGAAATTATCATCCAATTTCTAGCTGCACTTTTACCTGCCAGCTACCGAGATCATTTCCACATGAAGTTGGGGTGAGTGGATGTGAGAAGGAGAATATTCTGTGGATGTGACGAGCTGCTGACACGTACCCAAACCCTAAACCTGTACATCATGCTCTTAATCTAATATCTCGAACACTTCAGGTGACAGAATTAATTGAAAAATGTGCAAAAGAAAAGGTTGAATTATCAAAGTGAAGTTCTCCAAAGTGAAATCAAAGAGTGCAGACTCACACATTAAGTAAATATTTATCTGTGGATGTTTCTTTTGTCTGCAGCAGGAGGTGAGAGTTGTAATCCCACTGCTCCTCACGGGGAGACAGACATGGCTTTCTGTAAAGGTCAGGTTTGTATTGTCCTCACACACACTTTGAGAATGACCTTTCACACAACTGCACAAACACCCATTGGGCCATGCATGCCGCTGTCTGTCAGGGTTCGGTGAGGCCACGTTGACCGAAGCATCCCCTGCACAGAGGGAGGAACGCTGCGTGCTCATGTTCACACACATGAATTATTTTACAGACAGTAAGAGCGGCTCCTTCCTCCCCCCACTCCTTACCGCTGCTCTCCTCCTGAGCTCAGGGTTTTAGGTTTAGGGATGAAGAGAGGGAGGGAGGGAGGGAGGTGAGGTGGAAGGGAGGCCGGCATTAGTGCTGGTGTCAGATTTCGGCCGCCTCTGACTTGTTTTCTTTAGGAAACACTTACTGAGGCTCCAAGTGCACCAGAGGAAGTGCTCACCTACATCACTTCCGGCTGGGAAGAGTAAGGTCACGCTGCACTCAGGGGAAGGAGATGAAGAGTGGGGCTCCTTTAAACCACATGTGGAATGCGTTTAGTATCATCAACAATTAACCTCATGATTGACTTCCAAATGTAGCAACCTTTAAAGGAAACACTGAGGAGTAAGTGATGAGGAGGGGTGAGGGATTGGTTTCCTTGTATAAACTAGCACTCTTTGAATCAGCCTCCAACACCTGACCCAGTGTTTTCTTTACTCGCTCGTGTTTTCACTGCCGCTCTCTTACTCTCTGGGTTGGGTGCATGGCTGTATGATCAACTCTCAAGACAACCTGGAGGGAAGAAACGGGAGGAAAGCTCCATCCAGGAGCTCAAGGCCCTCTCCAAGGAGTTAATGATATTCCAGAGAACATGAGAATATGTATAAACAAAAGCCAAGGCCATTCTCAGGAGGAATACCATGGAGAAATATTGTGGATTAGAGGCGATTACTTTGAGAGGAGTTAATCATACGAGTTTCCTTTATTAAGAGAAGACCTTGGATGAAAACAGGAGCTAGCTGGATGCTTCCCAAACTATCATGAATTTTTTTTGTGGCTTCAAGGAAACCAACATGTCACATGTGCAGACAAAAGCCAAACCAATATACTAGCAAGGATACAATCAGCTGATCGTTAGTCATCAGGGGTGTAAAGATTCAACAATCCGAACAGATTACAGATTATAACATCAAGATGCATGGGGCGCTATTGACCTAGCTGTCTAAGCACGCACCCCATATCCAGAGGCTGTAGTCCTAGTCTCTATAACTCCCAACCTCGGTCTTTTGATGCATGTCTTACCCCATTCTCTGTGTTTCCAGTATTTCTTGTATATGTCCAGCTTTCCTATCCAAAAAAGGCAAAAATGCCCAAAATAATATAACTTAAAAAAAACCCCAATAGCTTTCAAGATGCAAGCGAAATGGACTTATGCATCTGTCTTCAAGCAATCGATCAACCAGTCTTTATCCACACAGCACAGAGTCATACCGCAACAAATTATCTCAAGACAATTAACATAAAGAGAAGATTTATACCAAAGTATTTACAAAGATCAAACATTAGTGAAGATTCAATCAGGTCTGAATCTTAGAAAGTTACAGATATTTCAGAAAATCTGCTTCATTATAATTCAAAGGAAACAACAACCCTCCCATTACAACAGTCCAAATACTTGATTTGAACATAACATTGATTTAACATCATTTTAATATACACCCCAACTATGACGGGGCAAATAGCCAATCATAGTTTCAGGATTTTGGGGTGGCCAATCTGATTTCGAGGGGGTCCATTCCATCCATGTAAACCAAGCAGCAACCTCCGGTCTTAAAATATGAAGCCCATGTGGAAGTGCTAAAAATGGCAGTTCATTGAGTGTCCACTTGAGGCTGGCTGAAGAAACCCTCAAAGAAGATGATATTTACAGCAATAACAAACAGGTTTACTGCCTGGTTCAAAACAGTTGAGGTCTGCTAAAGGCTGATTTATACTTCTGCGTCTCCCCTACACAGCAGGGGCTGACACGGACATGAGCACCACATACTTGTGCGTCGGTGTGTCTGTGTCGCGCAGCAATTCTCCGCCGAAACGCCTGGGCAGTGCGGTCTCTCTGATAGCCGGCCGCCTGCTTCAGGTCCCGCTACGATCTCTGTTTACTTTTCCACAGAGTTTCAGAGCGTGTTCTGTTAATCTACAGCTGATACATGTTGCTGTTTATCATACAGACATGATTACATGAAGAATAGAGAGGAGGAGATGAAATACACGGCCGATGTGCGGCCGATGTCCGGGATCCCGGAAGTGTTGTAAATGCGGGAAAGACAAAGCCGCCGAGCGGACCAATCACAGGGCTTGCGGTCCGCGTCGGCTCTACGGGGAGTTACATTTTAGAGGAGGTGCACGTCAGCTACGTGCGTAGGCCACGGCGTAGGTACGGGAGCTATGCGGACCCCCGGCGTAGGGTACGCCGTTGATTCAACGCAGAAGTATAAATCAGCCTTAAAGGCCAGCCTCTTAACCTCACACTAGCCCGGACGTCACTAGCAGGTGACGTCACGGATACAATGTCCATTTATTATACAGTCTATGTTCTGAACACACTCCCATAAGGTGAAGCCAGCCTCCACACTGTGATGCTCCTAACTTTGAAAGGCGCACACACTCAGAAAATGAGGACATCTGATGTTACAATCATCGGTCAGATCAACTCTGTTAAAACTTGTGTGGACTCTAAAGAGAGTAAAACTTCAGCAGCAGTCAAACATGACTTTAAAATAAAGCATAACATCATCTGCAAAATGTGACACAGCCCATGTTGTAGGATGCAGTTCATGTGAAGTCCTAAAGCCTCTTTTATTTAGTCCTGAGAGGTTCTAGACACCTGCGAGGTAAAAAATGAAGCCCTTCTCACATCTGAACGTTAAAGCAGGAACCATCTCTTCAGGTGTTATCATAGCTTCACTCTGCGGTTCTGACCACTGATCAGGTTAGACAAGTACCTCTATTCAGAGCTACAGGGTAATACCGATATCCCCAAAGAGAGGGAGGAGGTGGAGGAGAAGAAGAAGAAGAAGGGGGGAAAAAATCCTATCTGAGAGATTAACTCACAGCACCCAACCGAGCCAGTGCTGGGTTCACTGGCTCACTCAGTCCTATCTTACCCACTAGTCTCTTGTTCTAAAGCAAAGCATGTCTTTGATACTCGACTAGAAGGAATCTGGAGGCGTTACAGGTTTCTTTTGTGCTTTACCCTGCACAGAGAGTCTGTGTGTGTGTGCCAAGGCTGGGATTTATTTTCTTTACTCCCCCTCCCTACCTCCTTTCTTTCTTTCTTTCTCCCCCTCTTCCCTTTGCCTTCATCTCCTGCTCCCCTTCCCCCACCCACAAACACTAAATCAGTGAATCATGAACCTTTTCTCTCCCTTTTTTTCTGGTCGGTACCACAAACTGTTATCAAAGAGCTCAAACTCTTCCTGTGAAAGTTTCAATCCTGATGCACTTGTGGATCAAAGTGCTCATATTTGGGTGGCGAGTGTGGGGTTTTGGAGAGGGATGGAACAGGAGGGGAGAGGGCTAGTTGGGGGTGGGTGTGGGTGAGGTTTGACTCCCCTTGGAGATTTTCTTAAACCCATTACATCAGCTTTTTTCTGCTTCATGGGCTCCAAGTCCAGGGCTTTTGTGAGGGTAGAAAATGACCTAAATTGACATTCAGAATGGTTGTGGTTGGTTAATTGTGGCCAGACATTTTTGGCATAAATAAAACAAGATTCCAGAGGCCGTCCTCTTTAAGCCTTTCCCAAATTCTGCCTCTTTGTAAGAGGGGCCTCCGATGAATGCAGAGCGGTCATACCCCAGAACCACGTCAGCTTTCTCAAATATTCTCAATATCAGTCCAAACGGGAGAGAGGTGATGAGAAGTGCAACATTAAAAAGGGTAACTGCCAAGCACCTACGCTATGATTCAGCTTTACAAGAAACTTTAATAGTCCTCACCAACTGTGCAGTGCTCTTCAAACAGCCACATGATCAGCCTGACAGGCACTTCAAAGCCAAGGGAAAGAAGCCCATCCACATGCTGCGGCCCTCCCTGACTTCAAGAGCATGTTTTTCTACATACGTGATTGCAGGTTTTTTGAAAATATGGCAACCACAAGCTCGTCTCAAACAACGGGAGAGCAGAATCAAGAGAAAAGTGTGAAATGAAAAATGATGCAGCACTCCTGCTAAGCTCTACCCACATATTCTAATCAAAAGGCTGCACAATGGTTGGCCTAAAAAACAGAAAGGAAAAAAAGAGAATTTCAAAAGAGGCCACTTGCTGGTGCCGGGCAAACTGATCAACAGCACATAGACTGTCAAAAGCTAGTGGGAATGTCAAAAGCACCGCTGATCTCTCTCTTTTTTACCCTAATGTGATCAAACAGGGGTTCCTTCCCTGGGGGGTGTCAAAGAAAGAGAGGGAGAGAAAGTGAATGGGAGCTTTGGTGCACTATAGGAAGCCGGCCACCAGCAGCACAACCAAGCAGTGAGCACAAAACAACACGCTGTCTCTCAAGCTTTCTTCCACTTCCACAGCGAGGGGGGAAGAAGAGGAGTTGGCTGAGGAGGAAAGTTTGGCTGGGCAAACAGTAAGGGGTAAGGGCTCAAAAGGGCCAGGTTGCCCGGGTGAGGGGGACCCGCAGCTACAAAAATGTCCACATCAAGCGTCCGGCTTTGGGCCAGGCCCCGCAGAGGTGCGCTCCTAGTGTGCTCTGAGGTCAGTAGCATGGACAAAGGGGAGTGAAACAGCTCTACCCTGGCAGAGCAGCTGGGCTCAGGGCTGAGAAGCTTAGGACTTGAGAGGAGGTGTGTGTGTGTGTGGGGGGGGGGGGAGTTGGAAGGAGAAAAACAAGAGAGAGCCAGCACAGGATGGAGAAAGCTTTCAAGTCTCTGAACACTCTCAAACTCTGTTACCTGAATCATCTCAGGTGTTTCACAAAAATGTGAGGCGTCTCTTACTCCAGACATATTTCCCCCAATACTTTAAATCAGAGTTCCACAGGGCAGAAACTCAGGGGCGTGCTGTGGAAACTTTGGGACATAAAGCCAACATCATTGCAGCCAGTGTTTAATTACTTCATCTTTTGGTATGTCACTATAGGCTCTAAAATCTACTTCTCAGTCTTGGACTATGTTGCCATTGAGAGGGAGAGAGTCAAGTATTCAAAAGTTTAGCCCACCTCATCCGTGCAACTGGAAAAGCCATACCTTCATACTTGAAGACTATTTGGCCCCAAACCTTAGAAAGGCATGACTTCTTCTACAGGCTATAACTGTCTTATTCCTAAAAACCATCTCTGGTGCCCATACAAGAAACTATAAAGCTGGGTCTCAACCTAAAGTCACTATGTGTTCCCTTTGTTGTGACTTTTTAAAAGATTAGTTTTGATGCCTTTATTTAAAGGGTGGGACCAAGCAGCAACCTCCGGTCTCAAACTACGAAGCCCAATGTGGAAGTGTTATAAACTGCAATACATCAAGAATCCACTTGAGGCTGGCTGCAGAAACACCAGAAACCACATAGACATGAATGGGAAAAAGACGATCTTTGCAGCATTAATAAACATGTTTACAGCCTGGTGAATTTTTTTCTAACGCAACCGTTCAGAAGATATTAAGATTACGAGTTTTTGCCCAAATAAGGACATGACTGACTGGACTCCCGGTTGGGAACACATAGCTGTTGACTAAGAGGATTAAACTCCGCCCCTTTAAGTCACACTCTGCCTGGTTGAGTTCTGCTTTTCCAATATGGCTGCAGCCGTCGATTGGCTTCAAAACAGCGCTCAGGAACAGATGGGTGACATCACGGATACTACGTCCATATTTTATACAGTCTATGGGTGGGACAGTGGATAGAGCGGGAAGAGAGAGTGGGGGATAACGGGGCCACAAGTTGGGCATTTCATGGTAGATGGGTTGCACAATTTAACCGTGAGCTAAACAAGAAGCCTGAAATTATGACTTTTTGATCCAAGGACCAGATATTTTCTTGCATAGTCGCTAATTCTCTATGCTTTATTTCCTATCAAAGGCTTCACAGTAGGGCTGCCACAAATCATTATTTTGATAATCGACTAGTCATTGATTATTTTTGTGATAAGTCGACTAATCGGATCATAAATTGCAGCTTATTGCACCAGCATGCAGCTGCTCTTATGTAACAATCATTCGTTTCCAGCTTGAAGTGTTTAGGGTATGTGCTAACTAAAAATAAAGACAATTAAGATGATAGCTCATGCAACTTTTAATAAACGTTGCAGCATGTAGCAGCATTTCTGACATTTTTTTAACGTGATAGTGCAAAATAAAATGAAGGCACAACTCTGGCCTTAAACATTTCTAGCTGGAAATGTTTAGTGCATTGTAAAATGGAACCAAAAAACTATGCACTATGTATAGTTGCACTATGAATACTAAGTAAATAGCTCACTGTTGACGTTAATGTTAGCAGCTAACTAGCCAATTAGCTTACCGAGACGACTGTCCCTCTTCGTCAGAAATTGAATCAGCCACGACTTGCTTCCTTTTCAGATGCTCGTGCATTGCCGTCGTACTGCCATGGAAGGCAAGTTCTGCCTTGCAGATTTTGCATTGCACATTCTTCTCTCCCACTTTCGAGCTCCTTAGCCGGCTAGCCGTGATACTGTTTGGGCATAACTTTTCCGGTGACAAAGGCAGACAAGGCAGCGGAAGGTATAGCGGCAGTTTCAAGAGAAAAACAGAGCTTAAAAAAATAAATGAAGACATCTATTATTAAATAGACATCGTGACTAGTCGACTAATCTTGGCAGCCCTACTTCACAGAGCTCCAAATTCAACCCATCAAACACCATCTATGAGGAGTTTTACTCTATGAATCCTGCAAACTCGACTTAAAGCTCCTGTGAAGCAGTTTGTATTTATTTTTGGCGCCCCCTGTGGGGAAAGCAGCACAGCCTGTTTCTTTGCTGGTTTTGTCCTGAAAATGTGCAACAGGTGTCTTTGCCGTGCTTTTGTAGGATATACAGTGGCTTTAATATTAATATCAGTCTGTTTCATAACCAGGGAAAATCTCCTCATAGGAGTTTAACTTTTTTTTTTTGCAATCTCAATTACCATAACGATTGAGCCACACCTCCTTCTGGCTACACACACACACACACACAGACACATACACACAACTCTACACACTCCCTCGCTCACTCACTGTCCCTCCACACACACACACACACACACACAGCAATAAAGGGGGGTGGGGCCGTTGTGGTGATCGGACAAACACTGTTCTTGGAACTCTGCCGAGCGGGGCTATTGTGCAGGCGTGCGGTAAAGAGACAGAGAGAAAAGGTTGGGGAGGGGTGGGGGTGGCGTCGAGGTTGCTTCAATGGCTGGCTCCATCAGCGCAGATAAAAGGCAGAAAGGTGCTAGGCCAAGTTGAGGCCTGGGCGAGGAGGTGGAAAATGATTTGGAGGGAGGGCTCGGGGTGGCAGGTGCTAGCAGGTGAGGTGAGGTCATGGGGATTTGTTTGGGTGGATGAGTCTTACCAAACTAAATGAGTGTCTTGTTTTCTGCTTTAGTGTTTTATCAATGAGTATTGCTCAATAAGAGAGCCAGACTTTTCTTTGAGAACGTAGTGAATATTTTAGTGTCAGCCTCAGAACTCGTGTTTAATTCCTGTTGATACAAGTTAAAAGCTAAACCTGAACAGAGTTGATAAGGGCTTTAACAGGATTTGGGTATTAGCAGAAAAACAGTTAACAGCTTGTTATGTGGATTATCCAGAAAAGCAGGAAGAAGTTAATGTGCAGATCTGTAATTTGGGTGAACCGACCCCTTTTCCCATTTCTGCATAAAAAAAAAAGAAGCAGAATGACTTTTCTTGCATGTGTGTATCCTTTTACAAGTCACCTCACCTCAGGGCCACATTGGCCGAAGGTCTGGGTGTGGATCCATGTCACCCGGCCATTCAATCCCCCTCATCTCCAACCCTGTCAACCCACACCGCCGCCTGAGGACAGGGTCTGTGGATTTCATACATTCCACTGTGGGAGGGGATACACTTTAGATGCTTCCACTTCGGTGGTTTGGATTTTCAAGATTTCACAAGAACTAAAAAAAAAAACACGCTTCCAAAACCACCATGAAAACAAGTTATTTAGGACGGTGGGTGCATAAACCACACTGTAAATACTACCACAACATGAGTGGCAATTAAAGGCCGGGAAAGTGGCACAAACAAGACCGTCATGCTTTTATCACAAACTCCTCAACTCACTATCAACTCAAACATGCATGGGCAACAGAACATGTGCTTTTTCTGCATCAGGAGTAAAATAAATAGTCCACAGGGGGGCAAGGGTAGAGAAAAGTAAACTTGTAATGGTGTAGAAATAATTTCAATCACCACATTGCCTTCAATAAAGGCTTATTTGTCTTTTTGATCGCCCCATAGAGTGTTTATGAAGTCACTGTGGGATCAGTCTGGGCCCAGGGGCAAGGCCGGCACCAGAATTCCTCCGAACATTTGTTTAGTAGCAGCCCAAGCGCAGAGCGGGGCACAAACACAGTATTGTTCCTCATGTTCTTGCTGGTGGCATTGCCAGAGGTAGAAGCTGACGGGGCCAGAGGAATAAAGAGGAAGAAGAGTTGTGTGGTTGAAGGCTGCAGGTTTGTAATGAGCAGACCCTTGGGATGACTGCACCTGAAGAGTTAAACATCAAACCCACTTTACACACAAGCACTTCCTGCCAACAGCGTCACCGGGGCCGCTTTGAAAAGGTAATGGCCAACTTCTAAAGATCAGATCATTTCACAGTCGAGAGGGCTGTTCCGTCTCCGAGTGGTCAGAGTTTTTCTTCCCCCCCAACCTTCTCTACTCGCTTCAGCACATTATGGCTTATAAATTATACAATCAAAGCCAACAAGTTCCTCCCACATCCATGCCTTTGTGCTGGGATATTTGGAAGAGATTTATCAGCCCAAGAGTTCATGACTCTAGTGTTATAACCCTCCAGGGATCCATGTTATTTGATTTGTTTTTTATTAGAAACAAGGAAGCACTTAGCGGGCTGTAACCTCTGGGGCATTTGGCTTCACATCTAAGAGGATTGAAGGTTGCAAGCCATTTACTGTAAACGGACAACCATGGCAAACACTGCCACTGGTGAACGAAACCATGCTGGAGGAAATATGTGATGCTAGCAAAAGGTCAGACAGGTTCTCACAAGATGCCAATGAAAGCTCTCCCTGGAAACTTAATGTTGGTTACAGAGGAATTTGCAGATTGTGCCAACTATCTGACGATCAGTTTGTTTACATGAGGTAAAAAAAATTATAGATTCATGCATTAGTCTCACTGCAATTTAACTTTAACAATGCATGTAAATGTTAGTCCAACCGAACCTACAAGATGTAGTTGGGGATCGCTTCTCTCTTGCATGTACACAGCCCCAAACTGGCCTTTGCATTAGTTGCATGCAATACATTTTACACACTGGGCTGATATTTTATCAGTAAATCTTTGCACGCCTGGTGCTAGCATGCTGGGATATGGACAGTAGCTCAGTTCAATTGTCTTATCAAGCCATAACTGTAGCTTGACTTAGCTTTGCATGTAAACATGGTGAATGAATAAGAGGCATGCAATTTGGCAGAATTTTCTCACTGAGTTTCCAGTTGATTTATGCAGCAGTCCATTTATGTGATTTATTTTAAAACCCAATCTGCAAGAGAAGTTACTATGAGCCACTTCAAAATGTTTGTGCTGAGCAGCAAGGCGTTTGTTGTGCTGGACTTTGCCTCTCTGACGGGAAATACAAGCCCTTTTGAAATCAGCGTGATGAAAATATGAAAAGGACAGAGGGAGCTTAAGGATCAGGGGAGGTCTCTCTGTCCCTGCTGCAGCCAAAATTAACATACGCATCACTGTGACACCTTGAAGATGAATACCTAATTCAAAGGATTCAAGGATGATGAGCACAAGGGGAGGATGGATATTCAAATAGCCTGGACAGTCTGGCCTATTTTTGCATATGAAATTCCTCTGCAATGGAGGGTCAGGACCTCCGGGTCCTTAAGGAAAGAATGTGCAACATGAAATGGGAGACCAAAGGGGCTACTCGCATCCCGAGGCCTCCTAGCAGCGAGGACAGCAGACGGATCAAAGAGGCTCTGTGAATCTTCAAGAGGGGTGATCGGGATAAACTCGGAGGGCATGTGAAGGGGTCGGGAGCGCTCTCACTCTTTGTGCATTGCGTGTGGAAACCCCATCTACTCCTTGGACCGTTTACAGCTTCCACTTGTTTTGTGAATAATTCAAGAAAACATGAAAAGTCCACAGCTAGCCTCAGCCATTAGAGTCCCCAGGGCGTGCTGCTAGCATGTTAGAGCGTGAGTCACACAGTCCAGCGAGCAGCGCGTCTACCTCACGTTTGTCTTGGCAAGCTGTGCAGAGCTGTATTAGAGCAGAGCGAGGTGTGATGAAACCTCTTTGGACAGCCATGGTGACTCCTTTCCTTCCAAAACACTGTCCTGTGTTTGACTGGGTGCATTAGATTTGAGGCAGCATCTGCACACCACGTCTCCACTCCTAACCCCTAAGCAAAGGCTGTGAGATTTCTGTGAGTTGATTCCTAACATCTGAGTACATGAATGCTTGATATTTTTTGATGGGGGGGATGACAAAACCTCACAAAGATGCAAATGTAAGTGCACTCTCACAAACATGCTATATATGACTACACAGGCAATGATCATTCTGCAGGATGTGACTGGCAGAGGCCTTTGTAGATCAACCCTCACTATAATTCAAGGCATGGTGCATTTTTGCAAAATGGACAAAAGATTGAGTGCAAAAGATTTTTCATCTATTAAGTACGCCTTCAAAACACTTGTAAGAAAACATCAAATTAGGCAACATTATTGTCAAACCATTCCTCTACCTCTATCATTTAAGCCGTAACCATGTAAAAAAAAATCCACAACATATGCAAACCAGTTGTCCGTCTACCTGATAATCATGTCATAACAACCTCCCACAGGTGGGGACATGGTTGGCACTGCGGGCCAGTGTGCAGAAATGTACCTGGCGTGTAACAATAACATGCGCTGGTCACAGGCTGAGAACAGAGCGTCTTTTGTGGAGAGAACCAGGATGACCAGCATCCCCCGTCGGGACTCTGCCCCTATGAGCGAGCCCAAGTCTCCCGACCTTCCAGCACCTAGACTGCCAGCCAACCAGGGCCCAGCCTGGAGGAGCCTGTCATCACTACCACAGAGGCCTCTATTCATCCTTGCAAAGACAAAGCCAAAAGTGTACAGCAGCCATCCAAGGCATCCCAAGCATCCAGATATCCACCAGCGATATCATTTTAGGCTTTTGTAAGCCTGTGCTTTGGTTTGCCCGACGGTCTCCCCCCCCTCCACCACCACCAACACCGCCCCCCGCCACTGTGTTCCCTCCATATCAAGGACCTCACATGCACTGTGTATCCTGGAGGACATTCATGAACCTTTTTAAATTAGTTCCTCACCTGGCGTTAGGTTAATGGTTCTACAGGGTGAACATAAGGTGATGCCTAAGGTGCTGACAGCAGCAACATTAGTCTGAACAATGAGTGAACAACAGGGGAACATTTAGCATTATGACCCAGCTTTCTTATTAATCACTGGCTGAACTAAATACTTGATTGTGATTGGTCAAAACCTCATGACAATGTTAATTCATTCAGAGCAGCAAGAGCAATATAGGGACAGCCTGATCATACACCTCACACATATCAAATCAATCCTCAGGAAAGAGTCTGATACATTTATAAAGTTAAAGATTTCACCTACTCCTGTTGACTATGTGGAAAAAATGTCGGATAACATGGAGGGAATTTGTGACATTGCACTAAATTTGTTTGGAGAGCACAAAACTTTAAATTTGTGGTAAATGGCTGACCAGTCACCAGGTGAAAAGGGAAGGTAAGAGGAGGAAACCTGTGCAGAGACATCCAGGGATGTTAAAACACACAAGGAGCTGAGTGAGAGAAACAGAAACATCGACCAAATTGAGGAAAACATACAAACAGCAATGATTTAAGGGCTTCACAGTCACAGCACTGGTTGAGTGAAAGGAAAATGCTAACAGGAAAGTCACGTTGAAGCAGATCTTGCACAAGTGCTGCTGTTTTCTGCATCTGTTAAAAATGCAGATGAAAAAAACGTTGATTTCAATGTTCCATTTTAACATTGCACACTGCCTTTAGCTGATAGGACTTGCTACAAAGTCCGAGTGCAGTTACCACGGCTGGAGGAGAAGGGTGACTGTCCTGCAGCAGGCAGAACTCACGGAGATGTTTCAACGTGAAGATAGTATCAGGAGATGTGTTTTGGTTTCATTTGTTGGACAGTGCTTCATCCTTGGTTATTCACTCCTGTGAGCTGCTGATTCAGTGTTGTCCTGAGACTTTATCTGACAATGGGTGTATGTTTGTGCACCAGTGATTTGATTTAAACAACCTGACTCAGCTCACGATATAGAGTTATAACTGGATAGCACAACTGATAAGCTTAAATGTCACAGATTTCAAGCTTCAGAACCCGGTTCTATCCTACTGACGTCATTCAAACAAGTAAAAAAGGCTGGTGTTTAAATGGCAGTGGGTAGCACATTGTTTAGGGTTCTCGTTTCACGTTCCCATTTCAGATCCTTCCGGTCCCTGGCCACGCTGGGCCCCTGAACTCGGTAGTGAAATCTCCACCTGCTGATAGCATCAGCTGCCCAACCGCTGTCCCCCCTCCGCCCCCTTCTCTTGGGCATGTGTGGTGGCCACTGATAAAAGAAGGGTAGATAAGAGGAAACACAAGCTGTGATGAGGAACACATTGCCGCCAGGAGAACAGAACATCAGCCCGGTGGAAAAGGAGTGAGAAGGAGAGAGAGAGAGAGAGGCGGAGGAGGGGAGGAAGGAGGGGGAGGACAAGTCGGCAAGGAGAGAAGAAAGGAAGCGGTGAGAGAGGAGAATGAGAAGGAGGCAGAGAGGGAGGGAATCTGAGAATGATTAGAGGAGAATGCTGGGTGGAAGAGAAAAACGAAAGCTGTTTTGTATCCTCAGGCTAAAAACAGAGAGAAGAGGAGGTTCTGTCAAAAAAATGGAGCAACAATAAAGACGAATGGCCAAAGAGTTATACAACCAGCTGCTCTGCACACTGTATTTCTGAACCAAAGAGCTCATTGTGACATCGGAGACGCATGCGGTTTGTCCAAAAAACAAACAAGAAGTGACTGCAATCAAGTTCGCAAACAAGTACCCATAAATACAAAGAGAGAGGTAGAATAAATACATAGTGCTGTGTCCTAACAAGGATACAATTGTGCAGAACATTGTTGTTATATTTAGCGAGCCCTTTGGCTGTATTTCTTCTTCAAGAGCTCAAGTGAGATTTTCAAGACTGTCCTGGTTTAGGAAATACTGCCAGCAACAGAAAGAAAGAGAGAATTCAAACTGAGAAGAGGTGAAAAGAGAGACTTCAAGATGTCACAAACCAAACCTCTGCAGCTTTGTTTTCACGCTTCACTTCTCTGGAAAACAAGAGCGAATGTAAATAAATCTGAGCTGTCGACATTGGGCTGAGAGTGGAGGGGACAGGTGCCACAATGACACCAGGGACCTCCAGGGGATGTATGCATCCCATAGCAGTGTCCCCTTTCAAGACGGACACCGGAGGGGGGACAAACCAGTTGGTCCACCCAGGAGTGTGTGCACAGCAGCACAGCAGGCCGCTCTGCTACAGCCAGGGGTTTTAGGCGACGCTTCACATGCATTGTTTGAGAATCTTTTGTCATATCATATAGCTGCTGTAACTTCCATGCAGATATTTTCAGTATCAAGATCAGTGAGGTCTCTTCGGGCTTAGTTTTCTTTCTGTTTTACTCAAAGGCAGAAACGATGAGCTGTGCCGTCATCATGATTTCAAGGCTAATCACAAGACACAAGCTAACACATATAGCTCGCCTGCGTTTGACCAAGTACACCCTGCTCCTGGCCTGGCTTCCTCCCATTGGCTCAGAGTCAACATAAAGTGTCCTGCTAATCCAACAGTTGTCCAGCTACACTGAAAGTCACCTCTGAGTGCGGCTGTAGCACTCGTGTCAGGAATCCACAGGCTCTTTGCATACCGAGTGGCCGGATATCCTCTGGTTAAAGAGGGCTCTCTAAGCCTGCGCCATGTGTTGGTCTACTGGGGAGGGTGACAAGAGGTAGGGGGTGGGAGGGGGGGGGGTGATGTTTTTTTGGGAGGTGGCAGGGATGTACAGTGCTTAAAAGGCCTTTGGAGTGACATCAGCATCCCATTGAGCGCACACAAACCGAGAGCAGCCTGTTCAGGTTCCATAGAAACCAATCCACTTTCCTGCAGATCCTCTGAGCCGTGCATCGCTCCGGCTAAAAAGTGCAGTCCCTCTCCTGCTCTGAGCCTGCAGATCTGTGCGTCTGTGAATGGCTTTTGTGTTGCTGCCGGGGCAGAACAAAGTGAGTTCAGGTTACTGCACTCCTCCCGTTATTGGCCCACATTGTCTCTAATTATTCTAGCAAACATTGACACAGCATGTGTGGTCTCACATTTATACCCCCTCCTTCCCCCTCCCATGCTTAACAGAGTGAGAGAAGAGAGAAAACGAGAGAAAGAGAGCAGAAAACAGACGGAGACATCTTATGAAAGGAGTGAGAGGAGTGATGAGACAATAAAATAGTGCTGTCCTCACTGTTGTGATGAAATTGTAAGGGAAACTGCTTCAAATTGCTCCGATCTGCTTTGTTGTTTTTCTCATTTCCCTGCATGGTAAGAGAACGAACGCATCCGGGGGTTTGAAATCAGTGTGCAACCGAGACCAACCAACGAGGGATGGAGAGCAAAACCCAAGAAGTTTTCTAGGATGCTATAACGGAAAACAGACAACAGCCACAACTTTAAAGCTCGATCCCACACTCTAATTTGAATTCTGAAGCTTTCCCGTTGCCCGGGCGCCTCTAACTGCAGCTTTTGCAAAACAATAATTATGACGAATGTATGCATCAATAGCTTACCAAATCCTCTGTCCATAAGCTTAGCTCCAGGCAATGCTGCAGAAAAGCTGACCCAAATATGCTACGTGTGGTTGCCAACAGGAAATGGCTTGCAGTTAGGCATAAGGACGGTCTGGTGTACAATCGAATCATGAAAATGTAGAAACAGGCGATCTTCGTTACTGTAGTAGTGGCGCTGACATGCTGTTAGCACTTGGTTGCAGTGCTAGAGAAAGCCTGAGTGGAGTGTGAGGCCATTTGCGTAAAAGTCACATGAAAGCCTGTCTGTGGAAATCTAGTGCAGATTGTTCCTGGGAGCATTAGAGAGAAAAAAATCACTCATCTGTTAAGAATAAAAAACCTGCTCAGTCTCTTCAAATGGTTTTCATGAAAGATTATGGATTCCGATTTTCCACCTCCCCTCTAAGAATTGATAAGACCATGATGTTTTGTTAGATCCAGCTCATATTACCAATGTACCCGAGCTGCCATCAAGAATACAAGAGCACTGGAGCTTTACAGAAAAGTGTGAGCTCACAAACTGTTGATAAAAAACCTACACAGCTGTGATATTAGTGGCATCCATCCCAAACGATTCCAATGAACTGATCCTGCTGGGGCTGCAAAATTTCAAAACATCAACTCAACTGCAATCAGTATTTTTTGCAGGGCGTGCCGGTTGAGCAAAAGTATAAAGCTTTTATTAAATGTGTGTGCCTTCTTGTCCCAGATTACATCTCAAACAGAATACATTTCATGCTATCTTCCTACAGCATACTATAGTGTTCTTGCTTGCTTCGGTTAGCTCCCACTGAACACAGGTGGAAGCAAGGAGCCTGGCTCTTTTTTAAAGAAACACATTCAGTGTAACTCATTTGTTTCATCACACATTGGTTTTGTGGAGCAGGGTTATGAAGCCCAACAGCATTGGTCGCCATGTTGCAAATGCTGGCTCACTGTAACTTCTAGTCAAACTAGAAAAAGAGGTATCAAAGAGGTGGAGCTCAGCGGGTCTTTACATCTACAGTGTTCTGCCTGTCAGTCCATCCAGCCACACCTCTAATTATGCAAATCCATGCAAAACTTAGCTGTAGCATTTTCTAAACAGATTGACTTTTTTTTTTTAAATGCAACCCAGCAAAGTGAAACTACTTGCTTTTTATATCTTGTGCAGCTTTTGGTACAGAACTTCACATAAGTTGAGGCATCCGTTTGGTACAGCTGTTGAATCTTGCGCCCGTATAAAATATGGACGTAGTATCCGTGATGTCACCCATCTGTTTCTGAAGAGCTGTTTTGAGGCCAATCATCGGCGGCAGCCATATTGCTGCTGTGGAGCCAGTGTGACGTAAAGAGGCGGAGTTTGAGCCTCCTAGCCAACAGCTACAGTGTTCCCGCAGTCAGCTGTGCCTCTCATTGGAAGACTCGTAATCTCAATATCTTCAAAATTGCCGCGTTAGAAAAAAATTCACCCCACTCACAGTGTGAGCCGATCAAGAAATGAGCTATCCAGACTACATTTGTCTTTTGTACCAGGCTGTAAACATGTTTATTTCTGCTGTAAAGATCGTCTTTTTCCCATTCATGTGTACGTGACTTCCGGAGCCAGCCTCAAGCGGGTTCTCGATGAACTGCAGCTTTTAGCACTTCCGCATTGGACTCATATTTTTAGACCAGAGGTTGCCACTTGCTTGCGCCCCATGTACAGAAGCAACTGTCCTTAAAGTGGGCCTTTCAAATCCCCCACTCTCTCTCCCACATTTCTTACTCCATCCACTGTCATATCTTCCAATTAAAAGGCGTTCAAATCCCCAAAGGGGTCTTTAAAGAAAACTAAAACATTACATAGGTGTAGAAATGGGGATTAGAGATAGACAAAAAACAAACAGTCTGCAGACACTTCAGGCAGCCCTGCAGTGTGGCTAGCATGGAGCAATGCTAATGTCCCCCTAAAGAATAACACTTTATCCTTATCCTAAATGACAGCAAATCAGATTTAAATCAGCTACTACAAAACCAAATGTATTTTCCTATTTTATAAATGGGTGAAAATTCCATCAAAACATGTCACAGATAACCATGAATATTTGGCAATATATATATATATATCTGCATTGTACATCAGCCATGGGTGATTGGTCGATCCAGTAAACTGCTAATGATAACTGATTCAACAACAGGAAAGGCCAGACACACATCCGCATGGTATCACTCTTCTCACCAACGAAGAAACAAGAAGTTAATTTCCCAAAATGCAAAACTTTTCATTTAGTGCTCAAGAATATATTTAGCGTCGTCTGAAGTATAAATAAAACTGCAATATACAAATTAAGAATCGTCCTTCAACCATTATATGACAGAGAAAGATGCACTCAACCGACTGCAGAGGCCACCATCCAAATCTCAGAACCACATCCCTGGGATTTGTTTACTTCGAAATGCCTGCGGGATGCATGTCACCAGGGGGGTGACAATTTGACTTTGCTATTCCCTCTGCATCCCACAGGCATGTGACAAAGGGCTGTATTGGCCCGTCTTTTTCTGTCATTCCCATCTTCTCCCACTCGATCTCTCCTCTCCCAAAACAGCATTCTGAGAAACGAGATTCTTTGACATGTCTGTGGACAAGTTATCATTAGTGAGCCAAGTGTGTTTGGACAAACTGTCCATATGCTGCCAAGGAGAGAATAGCTGAGATCTCCTCTGTGCTTTTTTTTTTTTTTTTTTTTTTTAACATTTCTGCAGCAGGTTTTACTTTGACATATGGCAGAGGGATGGATCTGAATAAAACAGAGGAGGGGGAGACTGTGAATGCACCATGACGCAAATCATGTGCTCCATCTCACTGGACTCAAACAATATATACTATATTTCAATAAAAATGTCGCCTCTGATTGTGGACCTGTAATTTCAAAGTGAAAAGAATTGCATGATGCAAAATTAATCTCCATTTTTTTCATGACAGCAGCATGCAGGGGCGTTGAGAGGTGAGCAGATGGGTTGCAAGGGGACAGAATAGGACACAGCTGGACAGGAGTAATTGTCCTGACCTTTTCTTACACACTCAGGTTCACATTGAGCCAGAGGGCTTAGAAGGTGAGGTGGATTTGCATGACAGGAAATGTCATATCTAATACCCTGATTTTGAAGACACTGTTAAGACATCCATGCTCCTGTTCACCTTTCTAAACACTTCCCTCCACAGGTTTCTGTGTTTTGAACCCTAAAACTTAAAGTCCCCTCTCAAAGTCATTTACTGTATACACTGAGTGGTTGTAGACTGTTGTGAACCTACAGGTGCACAAGGAATGCAGGGTGCAGACTTAGACAATCTTTAAAGTTCTGCATGATAAACAAATCCTGAGTCAAGCAGTTGTTCAGTAGTTTGACCCGCTTTAAGCACAGCGTTAGGTGAAACAATGACAGTTAGAAGGTTTGGACAGCTTTTGATGAGGATCCATATCAACACAATGGAGTTCAACTACAGGTTGCCTTTTAAGCAGCACTTTAGAGACACAATGTCCCTTCTAACTGTCAGAATATAAGAGGCAATGCTATTTTAAGCAAATTCACCTGAAACAAAAAAACCTTTTATAATAGTGTGAGTCTGCTACAGCGCCGTGACGCACCTCGGCTGTCATCACGCCTTTGTACTTTCCTATTGATCCTGCAACAGTGTAACATCAGCGGTTACGGTGTTGTGGAAGCATGAGAGGTGAACACACACACACACACACACACACACACACACACACACACACACACACACACACACACACACACACACACCGACCAACCTTCTCACCCCTGAGACACTTCCTTGTCCCACCATCATTCCTCTGCGACATTCACAAGGGCCTAAATATCACAACTTGGTCTGGGATCATGAAAGGGTCTAGCATCATGTTTGGAACCTGCCAGAGTGCATGTGATTCTCCGTGTTCATTCAGTGAAGCTGTTCTGCATCAGTAACAGGTCCCAATGTTGTCACCAAGTGTATCTGAGAGTTTAACAGCTGACTTGAGCTTTGCAGTGTTTCTTCGACTCCATCAGAGTCCAACTTCACTGTTTTCAGAGACGCTGAATAAAGAGATCAGATTAAGATGAGTGCGTAGGTGCATCAAGCATTCCATCTGAATAACAGAAACGGTTCCCTGCATCAGTTCCTGTGGTTAACAAACACTGCTGTCAGTGCATCATTGTTCACAATGTGTTACAAATAAAGTTAAAAAGACAAAAAAAAAAAACACAGTCACCACACACCTCTGCATGTGGCTCCTCTGCTCGCCCTGCAGCAGAGATTACATTCTCCACCTCTCTCACATGTATGACTGTTTTATTTATTCTTTGTTTGTTTGTTTTTGGCCATCAAGGCATTCAATAGTCCTGAGTTCTTTTAAAGTTTTAAGTAAAAATGTACCAGCCACAGAACATTTTTTCTTTGCTCTAGCCCAAGCAGCAACCTCCAGCTTGAGAATCGAAGCCAATGCAGAAGTGTTAAAAACTGCAGTTCCTCGAGTGTCCACTTGAGGCTGGTTCCAGAAGTACCACATACACACAAATTCAAAAATGCTGATCTTTACAGCAAAAATAAACATGTTTACAGCCTGGTACAAAAATGAGTTTAGTCCCTACAAGGGGTGATTTTTTTCATGACGCAGCAGTTTTGAAGATGTTAAGATTACGAGTTTCCATAACGAGAGGCACAGCTGACTTGATTGTCAGGCGGGAACACAGTAGCTGTTGGCTAGGAGGCTCAAAGCCCGCCTTTTTACCTCACACTAACTCAACAGAAGTTTGGTTGAGTTCAGCATTTCCAACATGGCTCCCACCGATGATCGGCTTCAAAACATCGCTTCAGAAAAACAGAGGATTGAATCACGGATACTACGTCCATTTATTACACAGTCTATGCTCCCGCCATGTTTGTATCCATTCCAACGATAACAAAGGCGTAAGCATTACGTCGCATAGAGCAGGCATGTGCATTAAGCATACACTGTATAAATATGGATGTAGTATCCGTGACATCATCCATCTGTTCCTGAGCACTGAGCAATCGACGGCGGCAGCCATATTGGAAATATGGAACTCAACCAGGCATAGTGTGACGTAAAGGGGCGGAGTTTGAGCCTCCTAGCCAACAGCTATGTGTTCCCAACCAGGAGTCAAGTCAGTCATGTCCTTATTTGGGCATAAACTTGTTATCTTAATATCTTCTGAACCGTCATGTTAGGGAAAAAAAATTCCCCCCTGTACAGTGTGTGCTGATAGAGAGATTAGCTACATAGCGCCAAGCCGTTTTTGAACCAGGCTGTAAACATGTTTATTAAAGGGGACATATCACGCTTTTGTCATCAATATATATTGGTCTAAGAGGTCCCCAAAACATGTCTTCAAAGTTTATGCTCAAAAAAACACTTTGAAATCAGATTTTGGCATGCCTGAAGAGTCCTCTTCTTCATTCCTCATCAGAACACTCTGTTTTCCCTCTGACCACGCCCCCTCCGGAAGTGGATATGCCTCGGCTCCTCCAGCACGTTGATCTAATGTTTACATGTTGGCTGAATATACACGGCTGCTCAGAGATTGCGTTACTTCAACCCTCTGAATCTGATCCTGACGGAGAGGCGCCTGTAGCAGGACCTTTCTGAACGATTGGTCATAGATTTAGTGTTTCTTGTTTTATTTATCAGTATGTAGACGTGTGTCTTGGTACACAGCTACGAACATGTAGCTATGTGGCTATGCTAACTAGCGCTAGCACTTATCCATGATAAATAAAAATCATCCACTAGATCTTCAAATCTGCAGACGTGGGGAGTAAAACCGACCTCTACCAGAAAGGCAGCAGGACCTTTTATGAAGGATTGGTCACAGATTTAGTATTTCTTGTTGTTTTATTTGTCAGTATGTCGACGTGGGTCTTGGTACACAGCTGTAGCTACAGCTACAGCTACAGCTATGAACATATAGCTATATGGCTATGCTAATTAGCGCTAGCACTTATCCATGACAAATAAAAATCATCCACTAGATCTTCAAATCTGCAGACTTGGGGAGTAAAACCGACCTTTGTGTTTATTAAGACAGCCTACAACTAGCATGCCTCCCTCCTAAGCTCCTTGTTAGCACACATTTGTGCAGGTAATGAAAAACGGGGGAGGGATTCAGTATTATTTTATACAGTCTATGGGCTGAACAAGCTCCGAGCTCTGACTCCGTGACAGACCGGATATTGTTGTTACGTAACAAAAACACGGAAGTCTGAAACGGCTCGTTTCACACACATTTACAGAAAGGTGTAGAAATCAGAACAGGGGCAGAATGGATTTTTTTCATTCTCGGGGGGTTTGTAGACATGCCAGGGACACATATTTCAGGTAAAGAACCATTAAAAAGTCAATTTTGCATGATATGTCACCTTTAATGCTGCAAAGATCGTCTTCTTTGAATGGGTGTGTATGTGGTTTCCGGTGTTTCTGCAGCCAGCCTCAAGTGGATTCTCAATGTATTGCAGTTTATAACACTTCCGCATGGGCTTCATAGTTTGAGACCAGAGGTTGCTGCTTGGTAGTAACACTAGTTTTACCCCAACCACAAGAAACAGTCTGAATCACAGAGCATAAACCACCCTTCTCAATGGGAATACATTTCTTTCTAGATGAGTTGGAGCCAATCTGTTCTGAATGACATATTTACTCAAAGCACTCTCATTCTGATCAGGCTCTTAATCTGATTATAAGTAAACATAGCAGAGTATGCTGAAAGTCAAATAACTGCAAATGAAAATAGCTCCACAACCCAATTTACGTAAATAACCTTGATTAGATCAAGGTTATTTCCCAGAGAGCATCTCAAATTAACTTTCAGAAGTGCTTGTATTATTACACTTAGTGATTACCTGAATTCACTTTGATTTAAATTAATTAAAAGTAATTTCATCCTGCCCTGTGTTTGAACCAGAGTCATTAAATCTATTAGTTGGGTGTCACAGTTAGGTTTCAACACTGTGTGATTGCGTATTGTTACTCAACAATGAAATAAGTGAGTGAGCAGATCACAGAGCGAGATAATTAGAGATTTACTTCAAATCAAAAATCACTTATAAAGAATGCAACTCTGTTGTAGCCCCACATGGATGCCTTGCTGTGTTTCACTCATTGATTGAAGAACAGCAATGATCTGGAGGGTCCTATAAAAGTCACGAATGCTAGACCCTGCATACAAGAAACAAGCAAGTCTCCACTTTTACAACCAGCAACAAAGGCTTTGTGCAGCAAGCCTCAAGAGTTCCCGTTCCGACCCAGGATGCAGGACTTAAAAGGCTGACCTCTGCATGAACTCCA
This sequence comes from Notolabrus celidotus, assembly GCF_009762535.1. NCBI lineage: Eukaryota > Metazoa > Chordata > Actinopteri > Labriformes > Labridae > Notolabrus > Notolabrus celidotus. The sequence goes on from NC_048280.1 coordinate 6,184,967, forward strand.
AATAAATAAAAGTGAAGCTGTTTACTGCTGATTTAACATCAAAGGGAGATGCAATCACCAGGGTTCGTACACTTTTTTCATGCTCAAATTCAAATACTTTTCAAGGACTTTTATGGTCAATTATCAAACTTTTCAAGACATACAGTAAGAGAGGAATGAAGATCTGCACTGGGTGGGCCAAATTAAATCAGCTGTAGTCATTTTAAGACCTTAACAGGGCACATCAGCCTGATGCTTTTCTAAAGAGAAATCGTTTCATCTTTTCTTCTGTTAAAATTGATATTGTGGGGCGCTGGTGGCCTAGCAGTCTAAGCGCCCCACATACAGAGGCCACAGTCCTTGTTGCTGGGGTTGCCAGTTCGATTCACAGCAAGTCGACCATTTCCTGTATGTCTTCCCCGCTCTCCACTCCCCACATTTCCTGTCTCTCTTCAGGTGTCCTATCAAATAAAGGCTAAAAGGACAATAAAATATAACTTTAAAATTGATATTGTTATTGATATTGTTATTAATAAGCCTTTAATATTCAGACACAAGCAGCGGCCGCACCGCTGTCACTCGCCGGGTGTTTGTAACTCGGGGCCGGTCACTGCATGCCCGTTGTCGGTCTGTGTCCAGCGGGAGAGCCTCCCACTCCACGGTCACCGGTTCAGGCACGACACTGTATTTTTAGACTAGGCTTGTTGCCGACTGACCGCTGTCATGTGATAACCTGCCCCGAGCTACAAACACCCTGCTGGTGACAGCGGTACGGCTGCTGGGAATCATCACACCACCTACACATTATATGCATTGACTGTATAAAATATGGACGTAGTATCCGTGATGTCACACATCTGTTCCTGATCACTGTTTTTGAAGCCAATCGACGGCGGCAGTCATATTGGAAATGCTGAAGTCAACCAGTCAGAGTGTGACGTAAAGAGGCGGAGTTTGAGCCTCCTAGCCAACTGCTATGTGTTCCCGACCGGGTGTCAAGTCAGTCATGTCCTTATTTGGACAAAAACTTGTAATCTTAATATCTTCTGAACCGTTGCGTTAGAAAAAAATCACCCAACGTACAGTGTGTGCCGATGGGTGATTTTTTTCTAGGTCGGTAGACCCAAGCCGTTTTTTGAAACAGGCTTTAAAACATGTTTATTAATGCTGCAAAGATCGTCTTTTTCCCATCTTCAGCCAGCCTCAAGCGGATTCCAGATGAACTGCAGTTTATAACACATCCGCATGGGCTTCATAGTTTGAGACCGGAGGTTGCCGCTTGGTTATATGGCACAGTGCTTCTACATCACACATGCCTAGCATGTAGCATAAACAGGCAATTAGCATCAACAAGTAAAACGCTAATTAACGTGTAGGGCTAACGTGGTGTCGCACTGTCCTCTTGGGGGCGACGTCACGTCACGCATGACAACAGACCAAGGGAGAGGTTCCGGTGCCCCCTGGTGGCTGGCTGCAGTATAGGTCAAAAAATCCGTCTTTAAAAAATAAATACACGTCGTACAAACGTTTCTCATATCCGTATGCTGTGGTGATATGTAGTTAGTATTTGAGTGTTTTGTGTTCAAGGCCTCTTATTTCTGAAAAGTTTCTTTTTCGTTAGTTATTAGAGTTTAAAAAACGGGGTTCTACTTCCTGTTTCCTTTGATTCACAGCCGCCGTAGAGGCTTCAAAGGACACACAGCGTCTTGTGACGTTACGCTGTAGGGCTGAGCTTATTACAGTGGCTTCACAGGCTCTGGCTGCACAATGGCGGCGCCCAGAAGGGGTATTTTTTGGCTTCAGAACAGTACAACAGGAAGAGGCGGAGCAACGCTGTCCATTTTTATTTACAGTCTATGCAACAGACCAGTAGGTTGCACACGAGCCCATCAGGGAGAGCGGCTATTTTCTTTTTTTAACATTTGACTATTTTATTTCTCTCCATTTAATCCATGTGTTGAGTCAGATTGCTGTTAATAGTGAAATATATATGATTCCAATTTCAAGCATTTACAAGCAGTGAGACCCAAAATTCAAGCATTTTTCAAACCTTTTAAACACAACATTAAAATGCAATCATTTTCAAGGATTTCAAGCCCCCGTATGAACCCTAAATCACACAACAAGGGCGAGGAGCACTTCAATCAGAGGCATGCAAATAACCTTTGGCAAACCAAATTCAACAACAGTGAGTTATTGCCGAGTGCTTTCAGCGAGGGAGATACTTTTCCTGCCGTGTGTGCCTCTTAACTGTCATGAGAGCTGTCAATGAGTTATCAGCCTGATGATCATGGGGGCACTTTGAAAGAATCCGCGGTCATGCTTGGTTTAACACACATTACAAGGGAAGTGCATGTACACACTCTTTGGCTCACACACACACACACACACACACACATGCAAAGACCCTGTATAAACTTTACAAAGAACACTGTCAACTCTGTTCCACCTGTTGTGTACTTTAGAAACGCCCAGTGGATTAGCCTATCTGCTGAAATCAGATAAAAACCCTTTCCCATTCCAAGTCCTCCATCGAAAACCTAAATACAACTTTCTTTTTCAAAGCAACAAGAAGAGGACTGAGGTGTTCTGAAGTCTCTGTCTTCTGAACACACTCAAAGTATTTTTCTCACCGCGCTTGTGCAAGGGAACACCTCCACCTTTATTTGTATGGGAGCGGATTTAGCTCCAAGGCCTGCAATTACATCATCGTTCAGTTTTGCAGCGCTACATATCAGGGCCGGCATTACTCAGAGAGGCCTTTGAAGAGTTAGGCCCAACCCTCACGCTCTCTCTTCTTCCCTCCTCCCCCTCCACCTCCCCCCCTTCAGTGCTGCCTTTGATGTTAGCGCGTGGAGCTGCACCGAGCGTCGCGGCCTCTCAGGCCTCCCCGCCTCGCCTGATCCTATCTGCTCAGGCGGCACATTCATGTGGTTTACACCCGCAGCACGACTCCCGGCAGCTATTCACCCAACCCTGCAGGCCCCTCCCTGACCAGGGTCCAGGGGCTGGAGAGGGACGGAGAGTAGCCTGAGCTGCCGACAAGGGTCGAGGGGAAGGACAGGAGGAATTGTGGAGGCTTTACCAAAGCCGGAGGCTATGCTACAGAGCTTTTATTGGCATGGTATGCAAGTGAAGCTACTATATTTGTAGAATCATGAAAGGAAAAGTTACACCTGAGCCTTGGGGACTTCTCTCAAGAGCTGAAGTGGAATGTGTTGGTGAAGGTGTGACTCTAACAGCTAGAAACAAAAGCCTGCTCTTACTTGGGTGCAGCTGCACAAAAGAGCCAACCTGCAAAAACAAACGCTCCACTTCATGCTTGTTTTCTTCAGCGGCAGACAAAAAATAGAAACCCTGTGCCCCCAATATCTTCAGTATACCCAAGGTACAGGGACAACATAAGAAGAAAGACAATTTTTCATTTCACAATATCTAGGGCGCATCTTTAGCAACAGGAAGAGGAGGAGGAGGAGGAGGGGAACAGATGCAGTGATGTATCTTCTCTCTGGAGCTACAGGACGTGCAGCGCTCCACCAGAAGAAAAATGAGGAGCTAACACAGCTTGTTCTCATCTGGCCAAGCATGTCCAATCCATCATAAGTGTGGCCCCATTGTGTTAAGGCGCAGACCTTCCTCATTACCGGGACGACTACATTCACACACTCTCACACACACACACACACACGCACTTGAGCAAGCAGCCTTTAGATACCAATACAGGACGTGATGAACACGATGGAGTCAGAGCTTCCATCTGAAACTGACTTGTCCCCATCTGGTGCCCGTAAATGACCTTTACCATGATGGTGTTGGGACCCATAAAAAAAGGACACGTGAAAAATATCTGACAGGTGGAGCCTCATGAGATTAAAATGATGCATTAAACCGAAGGGGAACATGTGCTCAAGAGCAGTAATGGTTTTCAGAGAAATTGCAATGTGCACTAAAAAGACATCAGTATAAATCAAAACGACAGGGCGGCAGGATTGTCTTCCATTACATGCACCGAGATATTTTATCATGTGCCGGGGGTAATTATGTAATGATGTACACAAAAGAAAAACCTTTGAACCCTGTCAAAGTGTAAAAGCTGTTTGATAAGACTTTTCCTGTCATGACAACAAATGCGAGTTGTAGGAGGACAGAGGGTACAAGGATCTGAGGATAACAAGAGAGGTACGAGGAGGAGAAAGAGGCAGATGGTGTGTAGTGCTCTGAGTGAAATGGACTCCCTGCACAGCTACCTTCCGAGTCTATTGGCTAAAAAAGTACAACAAAAGGGGAGGCTGGCGTTGTGGCCTTCCACGGTTAGTCAGCACATTCCTGGCTGACAACAAAGCATGCCTCTGCCTGGATGAGCCACTGTGAGCATTGTCATTTCATAACCCTCGACCCCTTAGCCTTTGTTTTGCAGACCCTCTGTGTCAGTGGATAAAAATATGGGCTGAGGGGATGGACTGGGCCTTTCAGTGCTGTTTCATCAAACACACTCCGGAGGCTAGTCCCAAAGCAACCCACTCAGGACACTTTTTCATCTTTGACTCTTAACATGTTTCAGAAGTAACCCCCGAGTGATGACAGGTGCTGTGCAAAATGACTTTTTTGTTGTCACAGTGTACAATTATCTCAGGATGCATTTCCCAGCACTCATCACAGAGGAATCACACAGCCTCAGGGAAGGGCCGAATTAACATTTCCTCATCACTGGAGTGTAAAGCAAAGGACAAACACAAGGCATTCATACAAATGAGCTCAGACACATAATCAATAGCAGATCAGGAGGAGAGCGACGCTGGGGAATAGGGCTCTCCTGGGAAAAGGCGTGGATGCCAAAGAGAAAGCAGGAGCAAGCACTGACTGCCTGCTAATCTCTCTCTGAGTGCAACATCAAAGATCGGCTGAGCCACTCAGCCCAGTGGAAACTAACATAGCTACTGGGGCCACCAGTACCAACATGCACTTGTTCCAGGTGGAGCTGTGCAGTGAGTGGGAATGAGACGCTCAGAGTAAAAGAGCCGGGTGCAGGAGGGGGAGACAGTTTAATCATCAATACAAATGTCCAGATGAGTATTGATAGATCCAACTGGAAGTTCAAATTGACAAATACCTGAACATCCCTTGATGGCACTCAGAGCATCCAGTTCAATGCTAAAATAAATAGTTTTTCATGCCTGCATTTTCAATATTCCATAGAATTAAGGGCCTGTGTCCACTAGCAGCATTTTTTTGCTGGTAGCGCTATTTTATACAAATAAACCAATGCAATAGCTTCTTTAGCGCACTAACAGCCTTGGTACCTGTTGTGTCTTGTGCTTCTGTGGAGAATAGTTCAACCCTCAGAACACCACCATGCTTGTTGATGTTGCTTCTTCTTAATTGACCAAATTAAAGCAAGGGGCAGCAGCACTTTGTGTATCAACTTTGTCAACAATAACGGTGGAGGAGAAACAATAACTGTACTCGTTTTTTTGAGGGCATAATTTTCAGATCTATAGCTTCTGCTAATACCAATGCTGATGCTATTTTTTTTACATTTCCATTGTAAAATATCCTTGAATATTAATCATTTAAATAGTGTTGAGCAATTAAAAAAAAAACATAACAGTCACTGTGAGACGGCTTTCATAACCTGGCAGTAGAGTGAAGCAATGAGAAGCACTCTGAAGTTAAGGTTGTGGGGGGCGCTGGTGGCCTAGCAGTCTAAGCGCCCCACATACAGAGGATACAGTCCTCGTCACAGGGGTCGCCGGTTTGATTCCCCACCATTTCCTGCATGTTTCCTCCACTCTCTACTCCCCCCATTTCCTGTCTCTCTTCAGCTGTCCTAGCCAATAAAGGTAAAAAGGCCAAAAAATATAACTTAAAAAAAAGAAAAAAAGGTTGTGGACACTGCCAGCACAAACAATGGGGCTAATGAACACATACCCTAATTTCTGAACAATTATTAGATGACTAGATTGGTCCCTTAAAGTAAACGTCATCAAACGGAGTGGTTATTTCAAGCACTCTTGCAAGTAAAAGTGCAGATTGATGTCTCTGAAATACAAATGTTTGCAGAAATTGATTCTTAAAGTGACAGGTAATGGGGGCCTTGGCAGCTTGCCTTGTACCATATAAATAAGAGTCCCCATTGGGGCAGCTCTGTCCCTTTGCTGCATGTCAACCCCTCTCCCTCTCTTCTAATAACCCTCTCCATCTCAGCTGTCACTATCTCAAAGGGCAAAAAAGGCAAGGACAAAAAATTCAAGAAAAACAATACTGTGGATATTGCACTTGATGGATTTTTGCAAAAAAAAAAAAAAAAAACAGTGCAAGGTAAGACTCCTACACGCAGCGATCATCACTTGCGGTCATTCACATGCGATATACGATGCATGACAAATTTTGGCAGAATTAAAAAGACCAGACTGGAGGTGGGGGGTGAGAGTGTGTGTATGTGTGTGTGTGTGTGTGGGAGGGGGGTGTTGAGCAAGAGAAAGAGAAAAACAGTTTAGTCTGTTCTATTCCGAAAAGGGGAGAAACGCAGCCTCAAATTACTTTGGCTGGGACATGAAAGTGAAACCGGGTGGCGGTTAAGAGACGATAGCACTTAAAATACAGCTGCGACCGCCAAGCCAATAAATGGAAAAAAGTAGGGAGCAGCACTTTTAACCTTTTAAACCAGCATTTGTGTACTGCTACTGTTGCTTTGGCGCTGGGAGTGGCCCGGTCCCTGGAACCTCCCGTCTGGGGCCGGCCCATTATGGCCTCTTGGGGTTTCCAGCCTGTGGTGAGAAAGCGCGCTGGATGCCTTAAACCACTAAAGCTCTCATTATAGTCTAAATGCAGCGCGACACAACTCTTGCCAGCTCCAAGGTAGGAGCTCCAGTATTTAAGCTCATCGTTGTCTTAGCTCGAAACCGCCACTTTCCCCCTGCACATCCAGCCGGAGAAAAACTGCCACTTTCAAAGAACCACATCATGAAGTCTCCCCACTGTAGTTACAGGCACTTCATGTGCATGGGGATGAAGTTCAAAGGTGAGGCAGCTCATGGGTGTTGGGAAGCCATATCCTCTTCTTCCTGACACTGGATTCAGAGGATGTCCCCCTATCTCTGCGTCCACTCTGAGAGGAAGCTTGCAAAAGCCACGCTATACCCCTCCGGGTTCTGGACGGCTACGCTGCGAGTCCCATCTGGTCCTCTGTGTGCCCCTGCCACGTCCCTGCCTCAGCTCCTCACTCACATGCTGACAGCAAAGGCCCGCTGGAAATCAGAGGCAGATGTGCGCTGATGCACTGCTCATCTCACTACAGGAAAGGCGATTTGGCGTCAGGGAGACAATGGAGAGTGATGAGCAGCAGATGGTGTTTCCCTTCATATCAAACTGGCAGAGCCTTGTGCGCACCGTCAACTATGATGGGAATGTGAAAAACATGATGGCAGACATTATGTGTGTCCTGCATCTTCAGGGCATACCAGAAATATCATCACATCAAAAGAGACAAAGCACAGCAGGCTCGCTCTACCATTGCCAAGTAAGGTGTGACCTGGGTAACTCTTCAGGAGACGGTTAGGTCGTGCCGTCATAGCCCTGCTTAAACAGGATTAAGCCTGGTCATACTGCTGTGGAAAGGTAGTGCAAGTCTACACCAACTTTCAAGCTATTAATGTGTGATTTTGATGTAAGTCTAAAGCCTCAAATTAGAGTTTCCCTTGGCTCAAAGCGCTGCCGGTATTCAGCGAACCAGGCCGTCAAGGAAGTGCTTAAATCTAGGTGAGCACAATTAACTACCTGGCAGGACGGACAACATGCAGTGCTCTGGCTGCCAAGAGCAGCTCTTAAAATCATCTTGGAGGAATGCCTGTTGATGCACACACATACACATAAACATACACACAGTCGCATGTCAAGACAAAATGGTTTAAGGAGACATTGATTACCTTTCTATTACAGAGTTAAACTGGAGCAATCGTGGAACTGGCTTTGGGGAAGCCTGGGGTTTGGCTCTGTGGCCAGATCTGCGTTGTCATGCTTCCCCCCCCCTTACAGCAGAGCAAGTTAACTTAATTTATTATTTTTGGCCCCAGCAGTGTTTGCCACTTTTCACACTCTTCAGGCAGAGCTGAGCGGGTGATAGCCTCAGGGAATAAGTAAAGGCCAGCAGCGAGGAGTGCTGATTTTAGTCGGGCCTTTGCTCAGGAGCGTTGCCAAGCCCCTCGTTTCCCCTGCATTTGAACCCATACCTGCTGAGGTCTGGCCACTACTGAACACACAAGGTAGCGCAAACCCCTCAGGGCTCTGTTCAAACAGCAGAGGAAAGGAGCAGAAGGCCTCGTAAAACCTCAGGCGGACTAAATCAAGCGCCCCCATTCACCGAGCAGAGAACGGCTCAAACCTTCACCCTAAAGGAGACAAGTGCGATGGTTGCAGAGGTCACTGCGGACAAGAGAACGCACTACCTAAATATTTGTGTTCAGCCTGATTCCAGTGTAAAACTATACCCGCTACAACACCGCAGCAATTTCCCAACACGTTGCTGCAGTGTTATTTCATAAGTATAGAATCTGCAAGTGGGGAATTTGATACCAGCTTAAAATTATACTCCTCAGGTTGTACGCTTGTCATTCATTGTCAGCGTCAACTTTCATAAATCTTCGCTAGAATATATGTTGCAAGAAATTCAAGACAGTACGCCGTGCTGGACCGACTGCCCCTCATTATAGCCTGACAAAATATAAGTTGCCTCTAAGTGGTCAGAAGCTATGTTAGCAAAGAAAGCAAACCCAAATAGATGTGGTTTTCAATGTAAAGCTGAGGTCCGGCATTTCTGTGTGGTTACCGAGTGGCGCCAAATGGCCATCACTGTGAATAAACAGGGGCCATTTTTATGCTGAGTATCCCCTCCTTTGATCCCCACATATCTCTTTCAAAGTAAAAGTCTTCATTTGTGATGAAAACGCACGCTTGCACTGGAGGATGCTGCTGTGTTGTTGATGCAGACATCGCTGCGATGCACTGGATGGATGGAGAGGAAAACTGCGTGTTTACAATCGGGTGTGTGAGTATGATGAGGAAGACAAACATCTTAATGATTCTTGCCTGCACCAGACATCCTGCGTTACAGCTGAGGTTTCTTTTTGTAGCCACCGACCGGTATGCGCTCGACACAACGTGGTGAACTTGATTAAACTCAAAATGTGTATTTGCAGCATTTAAACACCTAACCCCCCCACCCTCTGCCCCTCAACTCTCTCTCACTCCCTTTCTCTTCAAAGGCGGCATTGAAACCTGGCCTGCCACCAAAAACCAATGATCTCATGGAGCTCAATGCTTTCTTCAGTCTGAGGTCACACTTCAGCAGCTACTGGCTTTTAACACAAGAGACGAAAACAACAACACAAGCAGCATCTCATGAGGGATTGTTTATGCACGGGCTTGCCTATCTTCTGATCTTGTGATGATCCAATAAATAGAGGAAGATGAGAGGAAATCACTCCTTCCCAGACTCCTACTATCACTTATAAGTGGTTAAACTTCAAAGTTTGGACACCTGCCATTTACAAAGCATACAGAGAGCAGTTTGTATGGCCACTACAGATAATAACAGAAGTCCCAGCCAGAGGTCAGTGAATACAACATGAGACATATCTTTGTTACAAGACTTTCTTCGCTTCACAAACAGGGGGCCCAAGAACTTCAAATAGACACTTCTCTGTAGAGAAACCATCATATTTAGAGACCACTACTCAGTCAAAGCTGGGAGGCTAACCAGCTCCAGATCAGCTCATGTATCACATGTGGGGTTCTATGAAACATGGAGGACTAGTTACTTCATTCTTCCTCATTTTGAACCCAGAGAGTTAAAAGAAAGCTTAAACCGAGAGAACTTCAAAGGCAGCGTTGAGGACGGCAACATGGAGAGGCTCCAAGCGGCGGGACGTGTGGGTGAGGTTACACTTTGGGGACGGTCAATAAAAACAAACGTAGAGCTCTTTCTAACTCACATTACGGATGTATTTGTGCTTAAAGTCACATTTTAAAACAGATAAAGAGTCGAAACTGATCCCACAGAGAAGCCTTGGAGTCGTGTTCCTCCACAAATGCGTAAAGTACGCTCGCTTCAACAAGTGAACTAAACTTTCTGGGTTTCTGGAGGCGGGTGCAGTCCTTCCAACTTTTTAGGAAAACACTTCCCAAACAGCGCGTGCTCCCGGAGAAGCGCAATTAAGTGTAACGTGCACTGAAGGGAGCTCAGACATCAACAAAATAACCTGCAAGAGCATGTTTTCCCAGTGAATGAATTCCACAAGATAGGAGCCATCTTGTGACCGCATATGCTTGCAAGCCTAGTACCATCCTCACACCGCTTGCCTGCACACACACACGCACACATTCACACACCATACACACACACACACCATATACAACTCTTGTCAACCCCCCAGCCCCTGTGGAAAAAGTTTTAAGAGCAGCAGCGATGTGAAAGTACACCCTATGTTCCGGTTCTGCGCCGCCTCTCCTGTCAGAAAAAAAAGACACTTTACACGTACTTGAACGATCTCCCCCTCCGCGCTGATAGTGGCTCCAGCTTTGGAGAACCGTCCCTGCAAGCCAGTCGTGTATGTAGTATAATCTCCATTGGGACTGGACTCGAACAGAACCACTTCCACAAAGGCAGTATCCTTGGCGAAAACGGTACCAAGAAGAGAAGCGGCAACCGCGAGGATCACCAGGACCACCGAGTCGGGCACACGATCTGAGCCTCTCCTTGGTAAAATCATCATCTTGCCGGCTGGATCTGCGCCGATCGGGACATAATTTCACACGGATTAATTAATCGGGTGAAGGTAATTGAAATCAGGTCTCTCCGCGTTCCGTGCGATGCGTCAGAAGAGTCAGAATTGTGCACCAAAAGCTGCGCCCGGGCTGAAGCGTGTTTATTTCACCACTGCAAGCCTTGTCAATTACATTGCCTGCAAACGCTCTCTCTCTTTCTCCCTCCCTCTCTCTCCCTCTTTCTTTCTCACCCCCCTCCTCCTCCTCCCCCTCTACAAAGCGGATCTCCTTTGATCTCCAAACACGTGATTTTTTTTTTTCTTTTTTTTTTTTTAGTTTTTTTTTTCTCTCTCCCAAAAGGGTTATATCCCCACCCACCAATCTTTCTGACCCTCTCCTTTGCACTCCCCACTCCGGAGTGCCAGCACTCAGTTAAGGAGGCACCGTGGACATGGCTGCGCTGCGGCTCGGAGGGAAAGCGGGGGTGCTGATTGTTTATAAAACTTACATTTACGCACCAGAGTTTGCGCACATGTATTATTGTTTGTGAGTTATCCAAACCAGGATGTATTCGTAGTCACTGCTGCAACCCTGGACTGCATGGTTGCGCTTTTTTCCTGAGTTTGACACGTTTTTGGCTGTCGGTCCACCTTAAAACAAACACTTGAGACGCTTCATGACTTAACCGGGCTAATTTTTCAATCTGATTCCGATTTTCTCACGTAGGTTACAGCGCTGACTGTCGGTTTACGAAAGAAACATCTCATTTTAACTCGGATTACAAGTTTTTTCATCTTGTTTTTTGTTTGTCCTCTAGCAGAAACAGAACCAGGAAAAGTTTCTAAACAGGAAAATCATCAAAACCATTTATAATATATCATATGAGGCCCCTGCAGGGTGGTCACTAGGAATTCTGGGTCCCAGGGAGAGATATCACTTTGGGGCCCCCCTACCACACCCCTGCACAAATGCTAAACTCACACCTTGATTACTCGGTTTAAATAAATATAACTTTATGATAGCAACTTATTTATTATTATTATTATTATTTTATTACTATTATTATTATTATTATTATTTTAAATTATTGTCATTGTTATTATTATTCTTTATTTATTATTATTATTTTTTAATCACTATTCATTTTTTTTAATCATTATTATTTTCATTGCACATACGTTCTTGACCTTACATATGGATTATGGGGTGGGTTTGGGGGTCTTCTTATTTTTTTTGTAATTTTAATTTATATTGGTTGGTAGGAATTCTGGGTCACTTTGGGGCCCCCCTACCACAGCCCTGCACAAATGCTATACTCACACCTTGGTTACTAGGTTTAAATAAATAAAGCTTTGTGATAGCAACTTATTTATTATTATTATTATTATTATTATTATTATTATTATTATTATTATTATTATTATTATTGTATTATTATTATTACTATTGTATCATTATTGTATTATTATTATTATTATTATTATTTTAAATTATTGTCATTGTTATTATTATTCTTTATTTATTATTATTATTTTTTAATCACTATTCATTTTTTTTAATCATTATTATTTTCATTGCACATACGTTCTTGACCTTACATATGGATTATGGGGTGGGTTTGGGGGTCTTCTTATTTTTTTTGTAATTTTAATTTAAATTGGTTCCAGAAAAGGAACCAGGAAAAGTTTACAAACAGGAAAAATCCATTTACAATATTTCACATGAGGCCCCTGCAGGGAGGGCACTAGGAATTCTGGGTCACTTTGGGGCCCCCCTACCACAGCCCTGCACAAATGCTATACTCACACCTCGGTTACTAGGTTTAAATAAAAATAACTTTGTGACTTTGCAACTCATTTTTTTATTATAATAATTATTATTATCATTATTTTTAATATAATTATTTTTTTATTATTATTATTATTTTAATTATTATTTATTTTTTATTATTATTTTGTAATCATTCATTTTTTTAAATAATTATTTTTATTGCACGTATGTTCTTGACCTTACATATGGATTGTGGGTTGGGTTTGGGGGTCTTCCTATTTTTTGTATTTTTAATTTATTCTATTTTTTTATGTCCAACACTTTGTGTTACAATACCATTATATAAGAGGCACTTTGCAAATAAAGCCGGATTGATTTATTACACTCTAATTAATCAACAATACTCAATAAACACAATAGAGAAAGTTTGATATTTCGCCAGCAACATCTGCAGTCACATTTATTTTTACAAACACAACTTAAATAAATATAGAGAAGTACACTATGTTTCAGATGGATAGATAGATAGATAGATAGATAGATAGATAGATAGATAGATAGATAGATAGATAGATAGATAGATAGATAGATAGATAGATAGATAGATAGATAGATAGATAGATAGATAGATAGATAGATAGATAGATAGATAGATAGATAGATAGACTATTGAAAAAATGCTGCAGTATGCATGCCAGGCCAGTAGTTGGCGGTATAACTTTGTGATGGAACACCTCTGAGGAATACCACACACCTTCGCAAAAAGATGACGATGATGAAGCGACGATGCAATAAAATCAACAGTGCTGTAGTCTGCCATTCCTGTCACTGTCATTGTAATGTAACATATGGCTGTTTCAGTGGGACTGTAAGACTCATGTGCGAATGGGGCTGTAACGTCACAGACCGGCGTATTGCCAGTTTACACAGCGAAAGCTCCTGTGAGGAGTTTTTGGCTGGTTATGAAATTGACTGAGATCCTTACTGACGCCACTATTCGAGCAACAAAAGCAAACAAAACCGTCAGCAACAAGACTTATTATTCCCCTGTATCTATTTCTAATGCCTGAAACTGTCGCTGGGGGGGGGGGGGATAGGTGCCAGACGGAGTGATAAACAGCACGCTGCAGGGAGAGTAGTTTTATTCATTTTTCCAGACAAATATGAACAGTGACAGTTCTGAGAAAGCAGGGTGAGACTTTCTTTAAAGAAAATAATGCAGGGTGATGTTTTGTTTTGATCTTCCCACCAGATCTTTGTACGGTCCTCTTGCGATCCACTGCAGTCCAGCTCCGTTCCCTCTTGTTCGTCAACACCCACCGGCTGCGTTTCCAGAATGCAGCACAGAGCAGGAACGCCGGACAGCTGATCAAGGTTTTCCCGCTGTAATTACTGCATTAATGAATATCCTCCTCCTCTCCTAATCTAAGTTGTCTTTCTGGTCCTCTGAAAACCTCTGACCTGTTGACTCCAGGCCTGGCTCCGCTCATCATGACGGTTTGTTGTTGTAGTGAAGTGAAATACGATCTGGTGATAACACAGAGTGTTTTATTCTGAAAATTAACCGGATGTTTTCATTTTGTTTTGGTGTCTGTCTTCCTGTCCCGCTCCATCTGCTCTGTTGAGATTGCTGAGTCGTGCTCCGGCATCCGGCCAAAATAGAAGACTTGCGTATCTGATCCGGAGGGCTCTTAACTCCCGGTTCAGAGACACAGCCGGAACGCAATGATGCAGATCCAGTGGAAGTTAACACATTGACTAGAATAGAAACTTATCAACACTGGTGCTGTGACAAATTAGAGACGGTGTGGAAACAGATTCGGTGGAATTTGGCCATAAGAGTTCCTTACTGTAACTTTAAAGATGCATTGAGTAAAGTCCATAATTACAATTTTAGTAACAAGGTTTTGATCATTAATGTCTGTTACGCTCTTCAAAGATTGAGGGAACTCCTTCATATCTCTGTCAAATCTTCTCTCAATTTTCCACCTTCGCAACATTTCATTAAGAGCTGTTGTACTGCACATGCATTAAAGGCAATTCACTTGCACGTATAATTGCACACCAGTCTTCAGACAGATAGAGCTCCAATCAACGGTTGCTTTAGATCTTCAAAGGAGTTGTCGTCATCTAAACAGGCCTGACAAGCTAATCATACATCATTTCAGGCATTTTACAAACCTCTTAATGATTAAATGTAATTTGACGTAATTTCTCTCTCAAATTAGTGGCTGGATTGAAACGTTATAATTGTGAGCGAGTTTATGAATCATGACGCATTCTCTGAGAAAAATCCGTTCCAATATCTGCCTCCTAAAACAAACTGTTGCTGTTATTTACTGAGGAGGAAGAAGATTGTTCCTCAGTCATTGTCCACGTAGAATAAAGAGGCCATTGTGAAGCTTCCTTACTCCCCGGTTCCTGGGGAACATCTTCTGCCTGGTGCCTTTTCTTTCACTGTCAGACTGTTCATTATGTGTCTGCAAATAAGCACACTGTGTTGAAGGCGTTCTGAAAGAATAGATAAACGTACCATCTTTATCTGTTCCTTCCTACAAAAGACGATGATTGAACAATTCGTGTAAAGAACTCACAGTACCATGCAAGTGATTATGATATTGTGCGTGCGTTGTTCTGTCTTCAATGCAGAATAAAGGACTCAAGAGTGACAGAAGTGTAGTGTGCAATATGAAGTTTTAACTAAACTATTAAAGGATGAATGAATGCAAATGATTAACACGACTTTGAAAAGGCCTGTTTCTAATATTTCTTGCAAAGAAAACACAAGAAGCTCTGAAGTGAAGGGCGAGCTGTGCACGGTCATAGATGTCCAAAAGAGCCCAGAAAGCAAAGCTCTCATCTTGCTGTCAGCTGTGTGGCAGTGTCATTATGAAAACCAACTGTGAGGACGTTTTAGGTCAAGAATGCAGCAGCCTCCTCTGGAAGAAAGTATGATGGTCAACATATGTTCGGACTCAAAGTGAGGGAGGGGGGGGGGAGCAGGGCGGAAAACAAAGTCAAAGCTGAAACTTAAGAAGTTCTTCAGCGCCTGAAGCATGACTATAACTTACAGATCACATCAGATGTCACTCTGTTTTTATGAATCCTGATCCACACCACATGGCCCGTATCTGTCCTCTGTCACTTTCTCGTTCTCACGCTCGCACATGTGAAACGCACAGATCATGAATGAAGACATAAGAAACTGACACAATGTCTGCAAGCTTAATAAGGAAATTAAATGAGATTGACTCTATCAGTTTACTAATGCACCACATAATGCATTAGGTCAACGAGCTGCAGTGATCCAATTACTCTCAGAACATCTTGTTCCTCTTCTGTTGCAAGTCTGCCCTCTGCTGGCTGGTGCATGTCTCTAATGTGAAGCAGCTGCAGCTTATTTAGTATATTCAACATGTTGGTGAGTGTTTGGTGATCATTTGACCTTTCAGATCTGTTTAAAAAAGACACACTGTCATCAAAAATTGGCTGTTTTTTATCTTTTTTATCTCCTCACAAAATCCCCCCTCCTCCATCTCTGTGTGGTTTTCTTTCCACAGCAGCTGTGGATCCTCTCCTGACGCTCACGTCTCTCTGCACTGATGTCTAAACTCGGGCCACCCTGAGAAGAGTCAGCTGTCTGCTGCTTGTTTAAGCTGAGAGAGTGCCAAGGATGAGGATGATGATGATGGTTGTCTCTGGAAACAGACTGGATGTCTGTGGGGTTTTTGTTTTTCTAGTTGAACTTCTAGATATAGGATTTATTGGGCTTCTTCAGGACATTGTCTTTGATTTTGAAAATGTGCACAGCTTCTTTATTTTGTCGTCTTTTTCAAATTAAAGCCTCTCCTTCTTTCCCTTACACAAAGCTAAAACAGATGGTTGAATAAATAATAGTCCATCGCTGCAAATAACAACAACTGGTAACAATTTTGATAATAGATTCAAAATTTGAGGGTTTTTTTGGACTGCAAGCAGGGCAAAGAAAAATTAAGTGAAGCCACCGTCTTCAGCTTCATGACATTGTTATAGTTTCACTCATATTTTGTAGATATTAAACAATTCAATTAATTGGGAAAATAATGCTCAAATGCACAGAATAAGGAAAACTTAGCTGCAACAATGTACTGCAGCTTTCACTCAATGATAATAATAATAATCTTTATTTATGTAGAACTTTTCAGAACAGGGTTACAAAGTGCTTTACACATAAGAAAGAAACTAAAAGACAATAAAATATAAATGTGTGGAAGACAAATAAAAGGGAATAGAACAATATTGGAAGAAAATAAAATAATAATAAAAGATTAAAACAATCAGAAATATTAAATAATAAAATAATAAAAATATTAAAACAATTATAAAATTTAAAAAGCCTGCCAGTGCTACTGCCTAAAAACAATAAAAGATTAAAACAATGCAAAAACTAGAAACATTTTTTTTTAAATATTTAAAAAATATATTTAAAATCCTGCCAGATACTGTTAAAAAATAAAAAAAGATTAAAACAATAAAAAAATGAGAAAAAAAAAATATTGTAAATATTTTAAAAAATTATAAAAATATAAAATCCTGCCAGTGATACTGCCGAAAAAAAAAAAAGATTAGAACAATGAAAAAATGAGAAAAAAAATATATTTTACATATTTAAAAAAATATATAAAGTCCTACCAGTGAAACTGCCTAAAAAATAATAAAATATTAAAACAATTAAAAAATCACAAATATAAAATATTTAAAAAAGATTATAAAATTATAAAATCCTTCCAGTGATACTGCCTAAAAAACAAAAAGAATTAAAACAATAAAAAATCAGAAATAAAAAAAAAATTACAAATATGAAAAATTAAAAATATATATATATCAAATTATAAATTCCTGCCAGTGATACTGACAAAAAAATAATAAAATAATAAAAACATCTTGATCCAAACACCCTCAGGTGACATCTCCTGTAAAAGCACAGATAAAAATGTGTTTTTAAAATGTGATGCAACATGTACCATCAATTTGTAATCAATTTTGTTGAGAAAATTATCCCATTTATGTTCTTAATTTCTGATCACACAAGACAAAATTACAATCCTGTGTTATTTGTGCAAATTCTAATATCTGCTCAGCAAACGTTTCTATCGTGCTGTTTACATCATCAAGCCCTCACATGTCCGCCCTGCTACTTCACTCTTTTACAGACTCCTATACATCATGATCAGATAGTTGCAGTGATACGTGTTGTTTCTGTAACCCTCACTCCAGTCTGTCATTGTGAATAAGAACGTGTCCTTGACTGACTTGCCTGGATAGATAAATAAATAAATATGAAATAAACACAAGATCACGGGTTGCTAATAATACCCAAAGGGAACATTCGAACGTGTTTGATGAGTCCTTCAGCGCAGCACTATGCGTACCAAGCGAGCTCCCAGTCTCTGTGAATTGTCCCTTTGTTGGCATGGTGCTGACGTTATGTTTTAATGAAGAAAGGAGATGATGAGGAGGGGGAGCATTTACATTCATGGCTCCCAGAAGAGCGCATCAGTGCAGCATATTATTACATAAAGCAATTAGGGGGCCCTGTAGCCCCCAGATTATGGGAGATGCTTTCCCCATGATGACACAGTATGGTGATGACTATTGACTCCAGCCGGATCGGGGCATGTTGCATGTTTGCAATGATGTCACTGCTCAAACCCCAGTGGGAAACTCTCATGAAACGTCCTGCAGTGATTTATAAGTTGAGGAGAGAGAGAGGGAGGATACATGCCAGCACAGAGGGAGGGCTGGTGGAGAGCTCTTTGATAATAGTGATAAAAACTTTATTTGTGGAGCTGCTTTCCAAACAGATGAGCTTTCATAAAGATGTGGAGTTCAAACAGCCGTAATTGATGTTTTTATAGCAACAAAAGGACAATGTGGAAGGTGTTTTTTGTAGAGAATTGTCATCTGAAGCTCATTGTTGAGCTGTCCACCCTGCAGTTTGACTGTTTTGGTTTGCTCACAGCGTTCTCTAAGTGTTGTTTTCAGTCTAAATGCTCTGGAAGCCCACTGTACAAGAATGGAGCATTTAGCAGCACATGGGCAAAATGTTTCATCAGGAGGTGGCCTCGTCTTTTTCACACATGCACTCCTGGAAATTTCAGGACAGCCTGCTCCTGACATTTCTTCAAAGTTTCACATATCTCCCTCACAGCTTGAAGTCTTCCCTGTCAAATGATGGAGGTGGGATCCAACAAAGCTGAACTTGACATAAAAAGGAGGCTGAGTGATGTTGACAACATATCACAGATGGGAAATGAAGCAACACAGTCCAACGCTAAAATAACAGACTCTGACTTCCTATCAGTGCTACGTGCTATTGCGTTATTCAGAGTACATGCGAAAGACTTCATCACCAACATCCTCACCCCATACCACACATCTGCTCACCACAACTTGTTGCAGAAATTTCGGTACTGAAAGGAAACAATCTGGATAAAGTCGGGTGAAATATCTGACATTCACACATGCAGCTCATCTGCAGAAAGGCGTAACATTTTCAGGAGATTGGTGCGTGTATCAATACAGCTTCAGATTAGTTTATTCAATGAAAAGAAGACAAAAGATAAGGTGGGAAATACACAGAATAACCTCAATTATTAAGCAAATATTTAAAAATTACTGTCATGATAATCATGTGTCAAAAAGCAGGACCAGGATCTGTTGATACTGACTGTGAGATGCACTAAGTGAAATAAACTAAGTGGACAAAGAGTAGATTTTTGGGTGGACAAACCTTACTATCAATCAATCAATCAATCAATCAATCAATCAATCAATCAATCAATCAATCAATCGTTATTTATATAGCGCCAAATCACAACAAATGTTATCTGAAGACTCTTTCCAAACAGAGCAGGTCTAGACCGTACTCTATGTTCTATTATTAACAAAGACCCAACATCAAGACAGGATAAGATCCAGTACCATCTTACAGACAGGACTCAGTCTGATCTCATGTTAATCCACCATGAGCAGAGCACTTTGCAGCATTTAGCAAGTTACAGTGGCAAGGACAAACTTCCTTTAACAGGCAGAAACCTCCAGCAGGACCAGACTCATGTTAGACACACATCTTGCTGAGACCGAGTTGGAGAGAGGGATAGAGGGAGATGAAGAGAGAGAGAGATGATAGTGGTGATACGCTGCAGCTGGTGTCTGGCACGTCCACAGCAGCAGGACGTCTACGGCAGAGATCCAGAGGAACCTACGAGACAAGGGAGCTCAGGGACTCCAGAAAGGTCTATGGTTAGTAACTTTAATGGAAGGGCGGGGGGTTATAACAGCATAACTAAGAGCTGGTCCAAGCCTGATCCAGCTCTAAGTATAAGCTTTATCAAAGAGGAGAGTTTGAAGTACAAAGGGTGTCTGCCTCCTGAACCCTGACTGGTTGATGATTCCAAAGGAGAGGTGCCTGATAACTGAAGGCTCTACCTCCCATACTACTTTTAGATAGCAGTTAGAATTAGAAGTGCTCATGTATCATGGCCAGACATGATTTAGATTAATTTGCTTCTCTTCAGTTCATGTTTTTGACAGAAGCTTGTTTTGAGTCATTCTTGTTTCTTCATTTTGCACCAAGTTCTTTTAAATCTTCTTACGCTTTGTTCCCTCCTTCATTTTCCTGTGGGTTTCATTTGTGTGTACTCCCCTCATCCCCTAACAATATTCGAGGAATGTAACAGGCAAGAATAAAAAGTCTTAATGGTTTTCCAGCATGGCAAGGACAAACTTCCTTTAACAAGCAGAAACCTCCAGCAGGACCAGACTCATGTTAGACACACATCTTCTGAGACCGTGTTAGGGTTGGAGAGAGGGATAGAGATGAAGAGAGAGTGATGAGAGTGTTGAGATGGATAGTAGTAGTTGAAGCAGCAGGCCGTCTACGGCAGCGACTCAGAGGAACCTACGAGACAAGGGAGCTCAGGGACTCCAGAAAGGTCTATGGTTCGTAACTTTAAAGGGACAGGGAGAGTTAAAGATAGGGATTTGCAGACTATTCATAATTGTATACTATTTCTCAAATATGAACATGGCATTTGAGGTTTACCGGCATTTGTTCAATATCCATTTATTACCTGGCTGTGTAAAATACCTGATTCTGATTGGTCGAAATCCCATGACAATGCTGATTAATTCTCAACAGCAAAAGTTACTCTATGGACAACCTGATCACACACGACATATCAAATCAATAACAGCATATTTTACCCCTGCCTGTTGACACTGTGGCAAAAATGCTAGTTTATGTTAACATCCTAAATCAGCAAACACTGCCTCAGGATACTTATTCTCAGAACCCTCCGCTCATGTTACTTTATCCCTTACATAAACATTTGTATGAATATCATGAAAAATAACATCTCCCTCTAAAGTTTATCCAGCAGCACTTTATAAATGAGTTTATTATGATCAGCGTTTTAGTCAAATGATGATAATTACAGTATAACCCCTGCAGTAGACAAATGACAGCATCAATCACCTACGTTTTCAAAGCGTGCTCCAATTTTCAAACAGCTCATAACTAAATGTTACAGGCTTTGAAGTCCTAACTATTCGAGCCCTTTCCTGCTCGGACCTCCCCCTCGGATCTGGCTCGAGGGTGAAAGTCGACTTTGAAGTGCAGACTGGACCGGGGGGGAGGTATTTCAATAGGCTTCTGGTTCAGTCGAGGGGTAAAGTTGCAGCCGTAAGAAAGGGGGGGTGGGGGGAGGGAGAAAATGAGAGACGACTAGAAGTGAGGGAGAGAAAGAGAGGAGGAGGGTTTGGAGTCTTTTGAAATGAGGCACCTGTACATTTGAGGCTTGCAGGAACAGGTATGTTCCCAGGGGTTAGGGGGCTTTGGAGAATTCAAAGTGATTCCAGTCTGCCCCCAATGCTCATAATCTGCTCTGAGAGGAGAGGACGATAGGGGGGATATGATGTTGATACACTCACACAGGCGTGAACATGTTCTCAAAGGCCTGGATGGATGGATGGATGGAATCTGCACTCACACTCACACACATCAACAAGAGAAAAAAAAGAAAGAAAGGGAAACTTGAGAGAGATTTAAAGATGTTTTTAGGCTCACTGTACTTGTCTTACACCAAACAGAAGCTAAAAACAACTGAGAAATGTAGAAAAACTTGAAACACAATACACCAAAATGAGAGACAGGAGAGAAAGAGGGTTACTGGCTGATGTCCTTGTCGATGATCAAAGGGTAACAGAGGGTATTACTTGTGGCGACATGACGGGAAAGTGGATGAGGAAGCAAGACTGGAAACAGGAGATAGATGACACCCCTCAGGACAGCCTGTGTGTGTGTGTGTGTGTGTGTGTGTGTGTGTGTGTGTGTGTGTATGCACAACAGCAAGTCTGTTTTCATGTCTGGGAACTTCTTTGACTTTACTGTCTCCACTGTTAAAATATTACTGGGCATGAACGCCTCTTTCTGTGGTCACTGCCAGTAAATAGTAACTTATTAGAGGAAAAAAATAATAGTTTGACATTTCAGGAAAAACAAGAGTAAGATCAAAAGTCTTCTACCACACCCGTATGACCACTGGGAGTACTGGTAGTAAGAATATAATTCACCTTAGGAGAAAGCAGCCTGTTTCCCTCTGTTTCCAGTCTTTATGCTAAGCTATGCTAACAGGCTACTGGCTGCTTCAATTTTAAATGACAGATATCAGGATTTTTTTTAACAATAGCCAATAAAGAATTAAAATATGACTCAGCAGTTTTTTTTTGTTCTACTTTAGTATCCTAGCCTAGCATTGTCAGACTGATTTGCAATTTGTCGCTTACTCTAGACTTTCTGAGTCTGGTTTTTTATGCTTTCTTGAGAGAATAGGACCGTGGATAGAGAAGGAAACTGGGAGAGTGAGTGGGGGGCAAGGGGACGCATGCTGGATTCAAGCCTGGACCGCCCGCTTTGAGGTCTATCCCCTCTGTACATACTGTAAGGCTTGTGATTTAACCTCTAGGCCAAACTGACCCTGCATTATTGATGTTAAAATATATTCATTATTTGTAATCTATTTTGGTTCAAATCATAAATCCCCTTTAACAGTAACATCAGACTTCCACCAGATTCATGTCCGGTCCATCTCCGATCCTCTGCAGTCCGGCTCCATGCTCTCTCGTCCGTCAATACCCACTGGTTGTGTTTTCACAACGCAGCTTTGAGCAGGAACACCGGACAGCTGGAGTCATGTGACTGAGGTTTTCCCGCTGTACTCACTGAATCCACGATTATCCTCCTCCTCTCCTCATCCATGTTGTCTTTATGGTCTTCTGAAAACCTCTGACCTGTTGACTCCAGGCCTGGCTCGGCTCGGCTCATCATAACGGTTTCATTTTGTTTTGGTGCCTGACTTCCTGTCCAGCTCCATCTGCTCTGTTGAGATTGCTGCGACGTGCTCCGGCATCTGGCAAAAATAGAAGTCTTGCGTTTCAGGGCTCCAACCTCCCGGATCAGAGACGAAGCCAGAGTGGATCCAGTGGAAGTTAACACATTGACTAGAATAGAAACCTATCAGATCCGGTGCCGTGATGGATCGGAGACTGACTGGATCTGGTGGAATTTAGCTCTAAGTAGTTTGTTGACATAAACAAAGGAAA
The DNA here is from genome assembly GCF_009762535.1 of Notolabrus celidotus. Lineage (NCBI taxonomy): Eukaryota > Metazoa > Chordata > Actinopteri > Labriformes > Labridae > Notolabrus > Notolabrus celidotus. The sequence continues at coordinate 6,208,121 of NC_048280.1, forward strand.
TTTACCAGCCTGGATTTATAGATGTACAACCGTACAGCCCAGTAAGTTTTTGTCTTGTTGTCACTTCAGGCTGTAAAAGAGGAAATACCAAGTTTTCTTCCCACCTCACATATTTTTTGCCTTTTCACTCTATGTAACACTTTACCTCACTTTCTCATCTTCATTCATCTCCTCAATGGCCTTGCCTCCGTCTCTGCTCTTTCTTCCCCATCACTCTCTTTGATGGTTCAATGTGTTCCCTTCGATTGCTCCCTCATTGCTTCAGACTGCAGGCACAGATCAGCACTCTGCGGAGGAAAAACAATGAGTCAGAGCGCTGATTCCCAAACGACTAAATCCCCAAATGAAAAGCCGGTCTGCACATCACACGGGCCGGGTTGTTTGGTTTGCGTGAGAGGTCGTGCTGACACTATGCCACATGTGCCACCCGGTGGTTGTGTGGCAGCAGAGACGTGAGGACGGAGGGGTTGGAGTGAAAAATGAGTGCAGAACTGGTCGGGGAGAGAAATGTGGCTCACCATGACTGAAAACAGATCATCTTCCCTCATGGGTCTCTTTGATGTCTGTGAGACTTATTTTGTTTTCTGCTGATTTTGTGGTAATGGGAGCACACGCACATGTTCAGACTCACACACATACACGCACACCAGGGCAAGATCCAGTTAAAGGAGACTTCAAAGGGACTTTAGTTCAAGCTGGTAGCCAGTCAACACAAATTCAATTTCTCTTGATAATCAGATCTTTCTGTGAAGCACCAGCTTATTGAATAATTACTTTACTTTAAATAATAGGTTCACTCAATTTTTAGCTTAGATGTGGACCAAAACTTTATTGGGTTGTAAGAAAAAGGCTTCAAGAGAGAGCAGTATGACCCAAAAACATGGCACGACGGAGCACAATTTATTTAACATGGCTTAACATGAGATCTCAGAGTCTGTGGGTGTGTCACATCAGTTTGCTGGGTGTGGCTAACGTTTGTAGAGCCAACACCACCAGCCTTGGGTCCTCCTTGCAGGTTAATATCCACATGCTCATGCTGGTGACATATCCCAGTTGAAACAGACACAGCTTACGTACAACTCAAGCGGCATCCTCGAGTGTCCACTTTATATGCTGCCTGATTATTTTAGCAATTTTAACTGTTATCTTATTCTGTTTTTATTTATCTATCTATTCATTCATTTATTTATTTTATTTATCTACTCAGTTTTTATTGATATTTTAGCCTTAGTTTTATTTTCAACTCTTATCCTTTTAAACCCTATTTTAACTATTTGAATTCTTAATCAATTTTGATGCTTTAACTTATTTTAATAACATATATTTTATTTTTGGTGTGCATTGGTTTCTATTTTAGTCTCTATTTTATTCTATTTTTATTTTTATTTTTATTAGTACTATTTTTATTATTATCATTATTATTATTTTCCCTTAATATGTCTTGCCATTGTTTTACTTCTGCTTCTTTCTTGTTATTCAATCACTGTAAAGCACTTTGGGTTGCATTTGATTTGTATGAAATGTGCTATATAAATAAAGCTTGATTGATTGACTTGAGGCTGGCTGCAGAAACACCAGAAACCACATACACACCCATTCAAAAAAGAAGATCTTTACAGCAGAAATAAACATGTTTACAGCCTGGTACAAAAAACGAGTGTAGTCTGGATAGCTCATTTCTTGATCGGCACACACTGTACGGGGGGTGAATTTTTTCATATTTTGAAGATATTGAGATTACAAGTCTTCCAATGAGAGGCACAGCTGACCTGATTGACAGGCGGGAACCGTGTAGCTGTTGGCGAGGAGGCTCAAAGCCCGCCTCTTTACGTCACAAATGCTCAACAGTGGTTATGTTGAGTTCAACATTTCCAATGTGGCACCCGCTAATGATTAGCTCCAAGCAATGTGCAGCCAGCGCTTAAAGAGTCAGCTTGGTCAGAGCATATGTTGGTATTTTGAGCTTACAATAATACAAGTATTACTAACTAGTTTAACCAACTATTAATTCTGGTGCCAACAAGGGATGGCAATGGTTGATAGTGTGCTCAACTAAACCTGAACATCACTAGTCACAGCCTGGTCTCCTAAGAGGCAACATATGTTTTCCCTACAATAGAGAGAGATCTGAGAAGCTCAGCATTAAAGAGGGCTATGATTTCTATCTGCAAAGGTGGTGTCACATTTGTTCATACTGCATTAAGTATAAAGAGCACAAAGTGTTAAAACCTGGACTTGTATTAATTTGTCCTCTACAAATACCAAAACTGTCCCCTTAAACTTAAGGGTTGACACATGAGGTTTGGTAAGGTGCCTCATTTACATTTATTGGCAAGATTGAGAGATTTCAATTTTTGTGGAGACTTAAAATACATCATAAAGTAGTCTACTCATGAATTGTTAATCTTTTGCAAGTGTTAAAAAGGTGATTTACAGCCTACAGAGGTTTTAAGGGTCATTAAAGGTCATTGTGGAAAACAAACACAGGCTTAGTGGGGGCTGCTGAAGTCACCTGACCTTGTTATGGTTAGTGTATGTTACCTTTTAATGACCGGCAAAGTCTTCGTGCTCAAAAACATTTGGTGCTAATTTGTGAAGATTGTCTCCCTGAGAGCTTGTCTCAGCTTCTGAAAGCTTTAAGCCTGAGTCATCCCAAATGTTGGTGAAATTACTGCTTGAAATGTGTCATGTAAAATAAAGTAAGGCTGTTGTTTAGTACTTTTTGAGTACTACCAGAAGACATAAACCCAGCTTAGTAGAATGTCTCAGCTTCCTCACCTGTCATTTAACATTCCTAATACTTCACAGATCCTGGACTAGAGACTGGACTGACTTGTTGGGTGTGGGAATGCATTCTTCAGTTCACCACAGTGAGGCAGAAATGAGCTGTTGATCATGAAAGGCTTTCCAAGTTTAACCAGTTTCAATGTCAAATCAACTACCGACCTTTTTATATCTGATTTTGGAAAAAACAAAAAGCTTTGGGGCCTTAAATGTGTAACTCTGCAAAACAGGTAGTTAAATTTTTTTGATCTTCTTGTTTTAACCACAATCAAAAGGAATGAACCATATTTCTCCTGTTTTAGTGTTTTTGCACCGGCTGCCTGTAAGTTTTAGAAATGATTTTAAGCTTTCACTGATTACTTTAAAGCTCTCCATGGCCTTTCTCCCAGTTATCCTATAGCATACAAGACGGGGCATATGCTGAGATCCTCGGGCAGATGTTTACTTTGTGTTCCAAAATGCTAAAATTAAACAAAAGGGGAAAGAGCATTTCAGTGAGATCAGGTCTGCTGAGTCAGTGATCTCTTTTAAATCCCTTCTCAAAACATACTTTTATCTTTCCTGAATTAACCTGAACTCTATTTTATTTAACTTGAGTTTGATTGTTTTAAAAAATATACATATAAAAATAATTTTACTATTTAGAGTTATTTTAAAGGAATTTAATGTCTTTTAAAATATGTTTTATTTCTGTATCTTGCCTCATATGATTTTATGACCTGCTTCTTTTATTTTGCTGTCCATGCAAAACACTTTGTAACCTGGTTTTCGAAAAATGCTCCATATATATATAATAATGATAATAATAAGAAGAATAAGAATATTAATATATATTAATGTAAGCCTTATCAAAGCAGGAATACACCCTCATTTTATATGTGGTCAAATCAACTGAAAAAGGACATCCAGAGAAAAATAACAATCATTGTAAAAAAAAATATCAAGCTATGACCAAAGTATACATGTTTTCTTTTTCACTGATGATTGAATCAAAGTAAGGAAACACACAGTTTGTTAATTATTAATTAATATAATAATTACTATTATTATTATCATTATTATTATAACTATCATTATAGTAACATTATTATTTTTATTTTTATCATTATTATTATTGTTTTTGTTTTATCATTATTTAATAATAATAATAATAATAATAATAATAATAATAATAATGATAATAAAAATAATATTCAGAGTAATTATTATTATTATTATTATTATTATTATTATTATTATTATTGCTGTTGTTATTATAATTATTGTTATCTAAACTATCACTCCAATCCAATCTAATCCAATCTAATATAAAAGTAAGGTAAATTAAGTAAAGCAATTTAATTAAAGTGAAATAAACTAATCCTAATAAGCCTTATATGGATCTGGTAAAACAATCTGGAAACATCTTGACACTTTGGTCAAAATATGAAGAACATGAAGAGAATTTGATGTTGCACTAGTCGGCAACAAATTAAACATACAGAGGCGCCGCCTGCACATTAAGGACCCATGTAAATCTATCACACAAGGCCTCACTACTTCACTACCATACATCATCTTGTGCTTTGTCAGTCACGAGCCTTGACGAGTATTTCTGCTGTTCACTTTGCTGTAGCGAACACCAGAGGGCAGAGTGACACTTGACTTTAGCGTGGGCACTACATGTCAAACTTCAACAACAACAAAGTTCTGAGTGGGAGAAGTCAGGTCAAGGTTAATGTCGTGTCAAACAACACTCTCATTGTAGGATACGAGTCTGACCCTCACAAAGCGAACAGACAGACATGAAGAAAGACGGCGGTTGTGATGAACAGAAGATTAACTTTGGTTTCATCAGCTTGCGGCTGGACTTCTTCTTTCTTGCCTCAGTGTTGCATCAGATCCATGTTGCATCAGGGATGACAGATCAGATCTGTCCACGTCCATAGAAACCAAGTCCATGCATGTTATTGTTCAATGCAGAGGTATGCTGTTCAGAGGGAGTTTTGCTCCAACACAACACAAATCTATAAGACTGATTTTGAATTCAAAGCCTTAAATGTATGGCTTCAAATAATGTAGGACTCCACTATCCCTGCATGTGTGTTTGTATGCAGAAGTCACATTCATCACATCTTATGTGGTCAACTTTCATCAAAATATCTTAACTCCCTTGAGTTAAAAAAACGACCATGTGAGCTCCACAGCATCAACAGGTTACTACAAGGCTGCAGCACAGTCTTGCCTCTCTGTATCTGAACATTACAGTTCTGTCAGCAGGGTAAATAATGTTGTTGTTGTTGTTTGTTAGTCTGTCAGTACAGTGAGAGCAAAGTTACCATGAGCCATGAAACAAAAAGAGCGCTCTGTCAGCTCTCTGTACTAACAAAGCACGGCTTATCTGTGCGAACAAAGTGCTCGCAGAGACCCTTAGACAATTACGGAGAGGACGGACAACAAGCACTGTTCCACTGGCTGGATTTAGGTCAATTTATAGTCAAAGATGTATTTGGTTTGATTGTTTTATTTCCCATGATGCAGCTCAGTTAATTAGTGCAGAAAGTGTTTGATGGATTAATCAAAGACAAAAGGGATGTCTTTGATCCAACAGCTGGGAGAGCTACATGCTGCAAAGAACCGTTGGTGTGTTTTTTTACTGCCCTTTCATAGTAAATGTATATGCAAAGTTGTGGATACGTTATCGGTGCATTGGCTTGGACACATGCATGTGCACTCACACACATGCAGATAAAGAACCAAGTGATAGCAGAGCGGTGTGGAGATAGCAAAGAGCTGAATGAGCTGCTGCAGCATCATGCACAAGTGTCAGCATGGTGTGGGACTACAGCAGGTCAACAGCGCTGCTTTTGCAAAAATGGACCTGAAATGTGAAATAAAAACAATATTTAAAAAACTGAACAACCAGAGAAGGTAAGGCTTAACGACAAATTAATAAAAGAGGAAATGAAGGGAACAGAGGGACATTAAAAACAACAGAGTTAGAGATAGAGCTGGAGGGTGTGGGAAGGGCTCAAGGCCGGACAAACACCCCAGAGGATCGTGGGTATAAGGAGTGACTTATGCGTTGAGGAGGAGGTGTAGGCAAACACATCGACCCGCCGCCCCCTGCAGCTGGCTGCTGTCCCAGGGTGTGACCCCGCTCACCCCCATTGTCCAGCCTGGCTTTGCCCTCTAAAACCACTGTTTACAGCTGCACCCAGCCCAGTGAGCACACACGGGTGTTTCTGTTTACCCTGCATGCCATGAATTTACTAAGGGTGGGCTGACAACATCCTCTAATTAAATACTAATGAAAGTTTTGCGTTCAAGAGGTGTCGATCAAAGATGCAGAGGAAACAACATGAGGTGCAGTTTGGGATATGTAGTTAATGTTACTGTCAGCAGCTAAAGATAAAGTAGTCAATGTTTTTAAACCAGCCAGCTCAACCCAACACAGTCTGTAAACAACATCTGTATGTTGTTTTAAATTACAGTAATTACTAACAAAACACATGAAGTGTGGAAATCAAATTACACTTAATTGGAAGTTATATACATTTAAAGGTTACTGCTATCAGGGGCTTCTTTGATATATATCTTGCATCAGCAAATCATTCATTTGCATGTGATGAAACCAACCAGATCACACACATTACGTCAAACCAATACCATGATGGGAGTTTCAGCACATTTCACCTCTGCCTGTTGACACTGTGGCAAAAAGGAAAGTGGAGACAAGAGGCGGCTGTGGCTCAGTGGGTACAATCGGTCCCCATCAATCGGAAGGTTGGTGGTTCGATCCCAGCCCCAGCAGTAACGTGCCGAAGTGTTCTTGAGCAAGACACTGAACCCCGAATTGCTCCCCCTGTTGGTCAGACGTGTGTGAATGTGAATGAATGAGATTAGCTAACACTGATGGTCCCTCCCTACATAGCAGCCTCTACCATCAGTGAGTGAATAGGTATGAATGGGTGAATGTGACGAGTAGTGTAAAAGCGCTTTGAGTGGTCAGAAAGACTATATAAGTACAAGTCCATTTACCATTTACTGCTTCACACTTCAGGGTCCTGCTCACCCTGTTGGGATTCTACTTTTCAAAACCCACATCTCACTGTATTTTATCCTGTACTCATTTGGATGCAAAACCATCATACTCAGAGTTTAGTCAGCCTTCATCATGTTGTCAATGTGCAAAATTGCAGGTACATTTGGAGAACGGTATTTGCCAAATGCACCTATTAGGTGTTGTAAGCTGGTGGTGAAACAGACTGAACTTATTCTACTTCAATATAAAGTACATTTAACCGTCAGAAGGGAGGCTGATTATGTCTGTATAGTTATTTTGCCCGTCTGCTCTGCAGCGAGGGACGTGTGAGATGAGCCCTTACTGGAATTTTTAAGAACAAAGATTCACAAGACATGTTATTAAAGCAGGATTTTTTTGTCAGACAACAGGACTTCATAGCTTTGAGAACAAATAGGAACATATCAGCTAAGTCTATATTTGCATGCTAATCAGCAGAGATACATTGTCCTTTGTCTACAGGGGGCGCCAATATTCACACAACCTGAAAGTTCCTCATAGGAGCTTAATATCAACAGGGAAGCTGGAGACTGATTGGAATTGTAGAGAAGACAGACGGGATGATGTGCTGCAGTGTTACAGTGTATGTATAAATATTTCTAGACAAATATAAAAGTAGCAGACAATGATCTAGCACAACAAACCTAGACAGGATATTAAGTCCACCCTCATTCAGCTATTAGGGTGCAGTTTTAATCTGGAAGGCCTGCTTGTATCTTTCGTCACAGCTCCGTCATCATCTGGAACAAATAAATGCAATTTATACGCCCTGAGATGTTTCTGGGGTGAGTCCATTTGGAATTGCAGTGTGAAGGATCCACCCACTTTAATAACAGGCTCCAACTGTGAGCTCCGGGGTGTGTGTTTGTGTGTGTGTGTGTGTGTGTGTGTGTGTGTGTCTAAGTACTGGTTTAGTCTAGTCTAGCAACCACTATACTTGGTTTAGCTGTGCACACAGTTCCTCTCAGAGCCTCAGTGCCTCCTATGAAGATGATCTGAATCCAGGATGTGTTGCAATGATTTCGTACAGACTTCAAATGAGTCAGTTAATATTAAGAGTAATACATTTTAAAATAAAGTGAGTAAATGATGAATTAAAAAAGTGACACAGTAAGCTCAAATGAACCTAAGGAATCATAATACACTTTTGACTTCACATATTAGTGATCACAAGCTTTTAACTTTTAGTTTAAAAAGCAAATTTTCTGATACAGTTGTTAATCTTTCTTCATCACCCAGTTCTGTTAAATACTTGATTCTGTTGGTTTGCCATGTTGAGAGCTCATCTAGTCTGTGATTTAAGACTCTGCTGTGCCTTGTATACAAGTCTGTAGGAATGTGTTGAAGGATTGGGAGGTTGTTGAAGGATGGATGTGTTAATTTTGTGTGTGTGGGAAAATGTGATTAAGATGAAGATGTGATACTTTATTGCTACTACTACTTACTTTCTTTAAAAAAAAAAAAACTTGATTCTGATTGGTCAAAACCAAATAAAAATGGTAATTAATTCTTTAGAGCAAAGGAATGTGAGAGACAACATAACAAACATCATATCAACTCAATCTGCGCAATGGAGTCCAGCAAATTTCACCTCTGCCTGTTGACACTGTGGCAAAAATGTTGGTTTTCGTCTCAGGCTGGTCTTCAGAGTTGGAAATATTAACAGCAGGCACAGATATGAGAGCAGCCTGAAGAGTTACTGGATCCAAACCATCTCTGATTTAGAAAAGTGGATCAAAATCCAGTCCAGAGCTGATGAGAGCATTTTCAATATGCCGATTGCGAGAAAGTAACTCAAACTGAACCCTCCTGTTATGTTCGTTTCTCAGGAACAGCACTAATGTTCCTGGGTCAATTTGACCTTGGGCCTATTTAGTTATCCAAAAGTGTCAGAACCCAAAAAAATCCCAAGGGAGACATACAGATCTAGGAAACTCCAAATCTCTGCCACACTGTCCCAATCAATACACTGAAAGTCCCTTTAGGCCAAAAATCTATGATGTGGACTGAACAGGTCTGTGTGGGTACAATTTGATGCAAGAACTAAACACACAGATCTGAGAAGTATGAGAGAAGTTTTTTCTTTTTAACCCTCCTGTTATGTTCGTTTCTCTGGAACAGCAATAATGTTCCTGGGTCAACTTGACCCAGGGCATGTTTAATTATCCAAAAGTGTCAGAATCCAAAAAATCCCAATACAATTTTTTCTAAATCTCATTATCAACTCCATTACTAACCATTTAAATCAATATTTAGTACAACAGTGTTCTTTAATCCTCACAGATCATGGTTCAATGAGGATAACTCACTCGTTTTTTCATTAAAATTCATGTTAAAACTTTTTAAAATGTACATTGGAAAGACCTAAATATAAATACCATAGTTTTACATGAAATATTTTTTTATTTTATTGAAGTGATGTTGATAAATTAACATGAGACACCTCTTCTGTCACATGCTGCCCAGATTTTTAGATGTTTTTTAGCTGGTTTGGAAGGCATATATTGCCTAAAATGTGAAATGAACCATTTTAATTGTATATGTTGATTTCGCCTGTTAAGCCAAGTAGAAGATGTTCATACCAAATAAAATACTTTTAACATTTTTTTAAAGATTTTTGAACTTTAAAAAGGGTCAATTTGACCCGCATCATAACAGGAGGGTTAAGTGATAGTGATAAGAGCAGCAATTTTATATAGATTGTGCCTCATTATGTTTAGGAGAGCTGGTAAAGATGTTTTTTTAGCTGTATAAGTAAATCATGCTTATATTCTGGGTCCACACAGTTCACATTGTGGTCCTACTCAGCTCCTGATGGGATTCTAATATGCATAACCTCCCGTTCCTTATAATAACTCTTATACATTATACTTATATTCCTTAAAGTCTTAGAATCCTGGTTTGAAGAAACGTTTTCAGGCTTTTCCAGTTCTTCTGCTAATAATATACAAACCAACCAAACAGAGTGAGTCTATTTGTAGTCATGCATCCGTCTTTGAACATTTGTTTTAATAGAAGCAGGAGTTTCAAGAGGCCCTCCTCAAGGCCAAACACGTCACAGTTCAAGCTCTCGCTCAAGTATTCTCCCAACGCTCCTTAAACCAGTCAGACAACAACAACCTTTACATGTAAAGTGTCTTCAATCTTCTTGTCTCAGGCCGTACTCAGTGGGCTGTAGTTGTTTGTTCTTGCATTGTGTTTTTACTCCCAGGTAAGCACATCATGTTTTAAGAGGATTTTCATTAAGTACTTACAGATTTACAGACACTCGGCTCTACACGTTCCTACTGAGGCCTGAGCCCTCAGGGACGTTTCACTGTGAAATGTTTCGAAACAATGTGGACTGAACATGTGATTTGCATTTAACATGAACAGAACAAAAGAAAGTATTTGACTTTTAACTTATGCCTCGCATATTTGTTCACAGTTAGATTGACGATAGATCTACGTATGTGCTCATGACAGAATATAATACGAGTTAAGAATGACACACAAAAGAAAAAATCCCTCAAGCTATTTGACAGAAAGGTTAAAATTCTCTAGAGTTGTTTAGCCTCTGTCCCACCCTGGTTTTAAAATACAGAAACCACAAGAGGGGAAAAAGAAGACAACCATAAATTCCTTTAGCCACTTGAGACTGGCTCCAAAAGTGAGTTAATAATAATAATAGTAATAATAATATATTTTATTTATATAGCGCTTTTTCAAAAACTCAAAGACACTGTACAATTGTTAAAATCAATACAAGTAAAATAAACAAATAACAAATAACACAGATCAAACAAAGCAACACAACAGTACAATCACAAATGAAAAGCTAACTTAAAAAGGTGAGTTTTTAAAGAGATTTGAAAACTGAAGGGTCAGAGCAGTTTTGTATATGGGAGAGGAGTGAGTTCCAGAGGGTGGGGGTGGCTACTGAGAAGGCTCTGTCCCCCCAGGTTCGGTGCTTGGTTCTGTGAGGTGGGGACAGGAGGTTGGCATGTGAGGAGCGCAGGTTACGGGAAGGAGTGTGATGGTGGAGGAGGTCAGTGAGGTAGTTTGGTTTAAAATGTCCAACTTTAAAGCAGATTCACTAGCAAGGACCACGCCACACAAGGATATAAGTTGAACATTTAATGAATTAGTTGTGCGTGGTGTGCCCAGCAGAAGGAGACTCAGGATGGGGGTTCCGTCTCAGCGTTATCCTGCCGGAGCTGATCTTGACCCAGGTTGTACCTGGAAGTAGACAGGGCATAGAAGGAGCGAGCACGAGTTGAGTAGGAGAGGACAAGGAAATAGGTTAAGTGCAGTAGAGTAAGGTGAGGGAGGGTGGGTTGAAGAATCACGGACAAGCAGTTGGAGTAGGCTGGCTACGTTTAAGAAGGCTTGTCAGGTGATTGAGGGTGTGGTTTAGGCGTGGTCCTGCTCCCGAATCTAAGTTAACACCTTAACTTCATGTAATGCAAAAGAACAAATATTTAATCACTTCATTTCAACTGTAAGCTGAAAATTAGCATATAAGATACATTTAATTAAGTCTTAAAAATGTGCATATGTAAGGGCTGACAGCCTTCAGTGACAGATAGGTGCTGCTAGCTGGTAGATGCCACCTTATATGATTGATCAAGCAGCCACTTGATCAATTATTATTACCTACAGTGCCAAATCATAACAAATGTAACTCAGGACACTTACAGAGCACTAATGGAACATTCTCTTTGTTATACTATTTTAGAAAGCAAGACTTAAATCTCTTGATGGTGACAGTGTCCTGGAAAAAAAACATTCTAGGGCCTGTGTCCATTAACGCCATTTTTACACTGGCAGCAACTTCTTTCAGCGCCGTTTTCATTTTCAGTGTTCAATGTCCTAAGCGCAAAAACACCTTCAGCATCAGCTGTTTTTGGTCGCTGTGTTCATAATGCTCTGAGTTCAACTTTTGGACCCCATCGTGCTCATTACTGTCACTTACTCATCACTGGCAAATCCAAATCAAGAATGGGCGGGACTTCTGATATCAACTTTTTCAAAACAGCAATAGAGGAGGTCCTCACGATGGAGAAAGTCACCCTGACTGTGTTTTTCAATTATCAATTTCAAGGTTTAGAGGTAGTGCTAATGCTATGACTTGAAATCTATCAGTTGTTTTTCAATCTTCTTTGGAAAAATGAAAGAAAATATGAAGCATACAGACCATTTTAAAACAGACTTAATGGTCACTACTAAGTGAACGAAGGGTGCAGTGAGAAGTAACTTTTGCTACGTAGAAACACCAGGCAACTTTTAGGTTATGGGTGCTGCCAGCACATCACATCACGTTTAAGTCCTCAGTCCCTGAACAGGTAGAATCCCTGAGCAGAACCGGACTCTGTGGTGGACAGACATCTGAACGTGGGATTTATATTCCTCTGCCAACCCGACTACGGCGTCCAATGTTCTCAATGCTGCCATAGCCAGACTCCAGACCACCAGAGTGCCATCTTCCTGAACTCCAGAGACTTCAACCATGTATCTATTTTCAGCATAGCCTATTATTGTATTTGTATAACCTATTGTGTATTGAGCAACTGTAATGACTGAATTCCCCCCCCCCCCCCCCTGGGATAAATAAAGTATTTTCTGATTCTGATTCTGATTAATGTGACTTTGTTGTGTTTTGTTGTTGGTTCCTTTTGATCCAAATATCAGACTGATAGTGGCTCTTTGTGTCATTAAAGTGCTGACAGACCTTTCAAGTTGTCTACTCTTCTGTTTTTGTTTGCTCCCATTGTTTTATTGATTGATTGCCTGTGATCTCAGAGCACTGGTGCATTCTGTATAGCTTTGATAATAATGTGTTAGTTAACCTTTCACTCCTACCAGCTCCCCCGTCTCATGCAAATACACTCACTCTTAAGTGTAAGATGTCCAAAATGGTACTCTCGTCTTCAAAACATAACGCTCACCAACAGGTGATATATTCATGGTGGGATTTCCACTTCTTTAAACAGTCTGTAGGTTGGAATAACTTGAGAGCTTAACAAATATAGAAGGCCGCCTACTGATGACAAATGTGACACTTCTGAAGGGGAGATCCCCTACCAGTTGAAAAATAGCTTACTGCATTTCGTCACCAGTCGAGAGAAAAGTGTAACATGAACTTTTTTCCCCTGTGAGCTCTCTTGACGTACAGAGACCTGAAAAAGGAAATGTTCAGTCACATTTCCCTTTTATACTTCAAGGCTTGTAACTTAAGGGCTATGGGAGTTATCCCTACATGTAATGATGTTTGAAATAAAGGACATCCTGTATTTAAATCCTGTTTGCTTTCTTCAATACTAAAACTCCACCATGACACATCCATAAACAACCATCATAAACAAGTGCTCTTACTTTCTCAGATGTTGATTCTGCAATGCCAGTAAAGCTCAGCAAACAGGCCTGTGTTTGCTCGGGCTGCTGCAGTTACTCCCACTGAGGTGACAGACGACGGGAGCAAAGGGCTACGAGCTGTAAACAAGAACACCGGTCAGACACTGCAGAAATGTGAATTCCTGTTAAGGAGACAAATAGGGGGTTACTTGTGAACTTGCTTGAGGTGTTTCGGCTGAACAGCCTCTGACAAGGCACATTTACTTTGGGGGAACACTTTGTATTGTGAAAGTGGATAGGTATTTGTTGGTAAAATACTTGCAGCTACCTGAGGAGTTTTATTATGATGGCATGCATTATTACACAATCTCTCATAGTATAAAGTTTTATTATGAGGCTGTAAACTCTTACATTCAGATTCATACTTATCAGTTTGACACGCACTATTCAACACATGTTGTGAACTGAGAAACGTCACCTCTTGTTTTGTTCAAAGTTGATGTTGTTGTTCCTACATTCAATTTTTCCCTTTTGTTATAATTTCATGAACTACTAGTTTTGCCTCATTTTTCAATGAGAATTAACATTAAATAAAACCTCATGAACCAGTTTGATACAATACTTCCAAGCCAACTTTACATTTAATTCAAAGTTGTAAAAAGCTGAATCGTAACGTAAAATATGTCGGTAACACTTTATATTAACTACACACTTTTAAGCATTAGTTAAGCATGAATTAATACTTAACTCATCATCTGTAAAGCATTGTTCATACATTAATACTCATTTATATATCATGTAAAAACACAGTTATAAATGTTTTACTATTCATGAATATGACTCTCTATAATGTGTTAACTAACTCTTTGTTCATACTCTATAAATGTTTGATTCACCAAATACAAATGAGCTATTATGGTCATTATAAACCAGTTATAAACAAATGTACAGGTTATGATTCTAACATTTCATAAGGGTTAGTGAACACCTTATTACATAGCAAATTATGATTAATCAAGGTAGTCACAAAGGACTTATAAGCTGCTTGTTCATGGTTTTGTGAGCTGATCTAAAGTGAGGACTTAATATGCTTTACAAATAATTCATTAATGAGATTTAAGACCAGCAGCATCTTAAAACACAGAAGTCACAGATATTGATTCAACAGAATAAAAAAGTGTGTAGTTAATATAAAGTGTTACCAATATTTCCAAGCTAGCTTCCAGTGCTGTTTTTTTGTAGGGAGGTTTGGTGTGTGTGTAAATGTTGTGGAGCAAGGGGGGAATGAACTCTAATCTGGTGAGGATTGTTGCTTGTAAGAGTGAAGAACCATTTTTTCTGTGACCTTTTATAGGTCAGGTTTTTGTGGATAAGAGGAATGGACTGCAAATCTCTCCTTCATTTCCCAGCACTTCTGTACATAGCTAACTCTAACTATTCTGCGCTTCTGTATAGACTTTATTTTATTGGTATATCTTATTTTATTCCTTCTTCTTTTGATATCTAACTTTCTCACATACTGTTTATAAGAGCTCTGAATTTCCCTCCCCAGGATGAATAAAGTATTTCTGATTCTGATTCTGATCTGAAATCAACAATGCTCTGCTGGATGCAGGAAGATGGCGAGCTAACTTGAACAAGAACTATAAAATAACTCCACAGCCTCTGGTAGGACAAATTAATCACCATTCTCCTCAGGATGAACTCCCCTCATATCCCATTCAAGAATTCATCTCCAGCCTTCCCTGTCAGAGGAAAAACAGACTCCATATTTCAATGTTTTTTTAAAAATATATAACAAGTATATGTCTTGTATTTCATAAACTATTGTAAGCATTATTAGCACAGCAGAAAATGCTAAAGGGTCACCAGTATCAGGACATTGCACATTTATCTTGGACACTGATAAATTCATGTTGCTTTAATCAAAGTAAATAGACTTTAGATTACTGTAACTGCTGCACACTACAAATGCTATCACATGCCTATCTTAAGCCTGTTTTAGTCGCAGAGGAAAAACTGACAATGAGCAACTAACAACCACTCAATCATTCCTTTACAGGAAGTTTAAAAAAGGCTTTCAGGGAAAGCCATCAGAGTGGAAAGGCTTGTTTTATTTGTTTGTATTGTTCCTTGAAAGAAATGAATGCGGGTCAAAAGCAAGAACATGCAAGTACTGGAGCATAACATGTACTTTCAAGAAGCCTTGTATCTCTAGAACCAAGAAATAAAGAATAACTCAATGGATATTTTGTTGTCCATTTGTCATGTTTAACCTTCCAAGTAGGCTATTTGTGTTTTTGGGGTGCCACATAAAAAATATTCTTTATCATGATCTGATTGAGTTAAAAAATAGATGCCAGATGTTTGAAAGTGACAAAAAGCGTTAGTGTTTAAGCTTATGTGAGGAGTTTTTGTATTGAAGCCCATTTCTGACAGTTTAAAAAAAAAAGAAAAAAGCCCAAATTCAACATGCTGTCATAGCTATGAGATAAAAAGTCAAAATTATCAGTAAAACTCATAATTATGAGATTTACTTTATAAGTATTTGATAAAAGTTCATAATCAAAAGTTGAAATTACGAGATAAAAGTTGTAATTAATTAGCCAAATTAATATTTTTTAAATAAAGTCCTTACTATGACAATAAAAAAATGTAAAAAGAAAATGTAATATAAGGCAAAAATATGAGAAAAAAAATCTAATTATGACAGGAAATTTATAAATACTTAACAAAAAGTCATTATTATGAGAAAAAAGTTTTATTATGAGTAAGTCAAACTTTGGAGAACAGTCATAACTATAACACAACATGAATAATAAAAGTAGATAGGAAGTCATTTTTTATGAGATTTTTAAAACCAACAGAAAGTATGCTGGTGTTTGTCTGTACTTGTCTGTATGGGGGGAGACATACAGATCTAGGAAACTCCAAATCTCTGTCACACTGTCCCAATCAATACACTGAAAGTCCCTTTAGGCCAAAAATCTATGATGTGGACTGAGCGGGTCTGTGTGGGTACAATTTGATGCAAGAACTAAACACACAGATCTGAGAAGTATGAGTGGATGTTTTTCTTTTTAACCCTCCTGTTATGTTCGTTTCTCAGGAACAGCACTAATGTTCCTGGGTCAACTTGACCCAGGGCATGTTTAATTATCCAAAAGTGTCAAAACCCAAAAAATCCCAATACAATTTTTTCTATCTCATTATCAACTCCATTACTAACCGTTTAAATCAATATTTAGTACAACAGTGTTCTTTAATCCTCACAGATCATGGTTCAATGAGGATAACTCACTTGTTGTTCATGTGTGTGTTCGTGAATGGGGTGAAATATTTCACACAGTTGCATAAGAAACAATTATTATTTGACCCTTCTGACTCCTTTTAGCCTCCACTTTGACTGCCGGGTCAAGTTAACCCACGAACAGTATCTGTGTAATATAAACATGCAGGGGGGGTTGCAAATGTGTGAAATGAACCATTTTCATTGTATATGTTGATTACGCTAATTAAGGCAAGCAGAAGAAGTTTCATACCAAAAAAAGACTTTTAACATTTATTTATTTTAAACTTTGAAATGGGTCAATATGACCCGGAACATAATAGGAGGGTTAATTTATTTCAACAATTTATATTCTTAATGTTAATTTTACGCTTTAACTTATTTAAATTACACATGTTTTATTGTGTGCAGTAGTCTCTATCTTAAATTTTTGTTTTTTAATATGTCTTGCCATTTTTTAAATTTCTGCTTCTTCTCTCTTGACTGCTGCTGGCATTATAATGCACAATATACTGTATTATAATTATCTTTACCATATTACATTATGTTATATTACATTATTAGTGTAACTACAACTCACGGTCATATTACATACCCATATTTATTTTTATTTATTGCTTAATTTGTCATTGCCAACCATAATCACACCATGTCAACCTGTCACTACTGAATCATTTTTAATACTGCCTGCAATTACTTCTATTTAATCTAAATTCCACTGTAACATTGTATATATCTAAATTGTATTCTAGCTTGATTTATCTATTTTTATTTGTACTTATTTTATTTTAATTTTATTTAATTATATTCTATTTACTTATTGAAACTTCTGCTTGATTGTACTTATGTCTGGGTTTCTGTAACAACTGAATTTCCCCCCCGGGGGATCAATAAAGTAATATCTTATCTTATCTTTCTTGTTTTCAATCGCTCTAAAGCACTTTGGGTTGCATTTGATTTGTATGAAAGTTGCTCTATGAATAAAGCTTGATTGATTGAATTTGGTTTAATGGTCCTATGCTGATAGATTAAAAGAAAGGAGCTGGAATAACTTGTTGTGGCTTTAAAAACAGATATTGCATCAGGTACTGACTGGAAACTACACTTGGAAGGAACTCTGGGTATGTTACTTTGCAATCAGGGAGAAACTTCAAATGCAAATGACATCAGCAACCAATCAGAGCCCACAAACGGAATACGTCAGACACACCAGCAGCCAATCAACGACTACCACGATAGTAGAAAAGATCGCAGGCGCAGCTGATCTGGTTCAGCAGTTGAGAATCGTCGGGGTTTGGGGCCACTAGGAAACCTCAAGGTTTCCACTGAATTAAACAAGGATACCCGACTTTTTCTGATTTCACAGCGCCGACAGGATATACCAGCATGGTGGTGGTAGCAGCAACAGGGACTGGGGCAGCCCATAAAGTGCTCCTGATATCCGGGAAGCAGACCGGCTCATCCAGCGGCTCACAGGCAGGCTTCAGCCGGCCGATCTCTGTGGTGTTACCGTCTGCGCTGAGCCAGGCGTCCTCGGACTCAGACTCCAACTCTTCTGCGGGGCCCCCCATACGAAAGAGACAGAGACTCACACACCTGAGTCCGGAAGAGAAAGCACTTCGCAGGTCAGTTGTGTTTTATTCTCTATGTTTGAGAATATAAATATAAAGGTTTCTAATGAAGGCGCACAGCCGGTCATTGTCCACGGCAGGGACACGCCCAAACATATTGATCCCTCTGAGGAACAATAGTGAACTGATTTCATGTTTAAACCCCCCACAGAGGAAGTAGGGCAATGTTGCATCATCTAATATATAAAAAAAATAAATAAATAGGCCATGCTATCTGTTTAAAGCGGCCCTTTGAATTAATAAGTCACCCACGCGTCCTTCGTGTATCACCTTTGGACTTTGCACCAGCTTGTCAAACTACTATCTGAGTGATCTGCCTGTCCGTGGACCCGCCCGGCTGCTGTTACAGAGCAGGGACACTGATATCCTGGTATGCCTGCGTGGCAGGAACATGGCCGGTGATTGCGCAGTACAGTGAACCCAAGTCAGAAGGGCTTAGTCAGCATCATGGAAAGAATCTGACATTCCTCCTCTAATTTTTTTTTTTTTCTTCCATTTCCTCCTTTAAAAAAAAAAAAAAAAAATCCAGGAAACTGAAGAACAGAGTCGCAGCCCAGACAGCCAGAGACAGAAAAAAGGCCAAGATGGGGGAGCTGGAACAGCAAGTCCTGGAGATGGAGCTGGAGGTACATTTTTTTTTTTTAAGTCATATGTTGAAATGCTGGATCCCTCATTCATAAAAAAAATGCCCATCCCTTCTCCCCCCTCCACTTTCCTCACATGCCTACATAACTAATAAGCCATATGTGATATTGTGCAAACATGTGACCCAGCATTCTCACACTACAGCACTGACATTAACAAAACACTAGAATTAAACATGTTAGTGTTGCATATGAAACCAGAGTGCATTCCTAGTTTTAACCTCGTTCACGTCATGCATCACTCCCCTACAAACAGCTGCAAGTTTCAGGTGCAAACGTCTGTTTTTTTCTCCCTCCTGCAGAATCAGAAACTTCACATTGAAAACAGGCTGCTTCGGGAAAAGACGAGTGGCTTAATGACAGAAAACGAGGAACTGAGACAGAGACTGGGGTTGGACACCCTCGACACAAAGGAGAAGGTGAGGATTTTAAAGCCCAGCGTAGAAGCAGGTTCAGTTTCAGTGTGCAGTGAGACCTGAATTCACCCGATTTATCTATTTTGACCACAGGTTCAGGGTCTGTTGTCCACCGGGAACGAAACAGGTTTGGGGATCGGGTCTTCTGAGTCTGCAGCACTCAGGCTACGTGTGCCTCCGCAGCAGGTGCAGGCCCAGCAGTCCCTAAATCTGAAGACTTCTCAATGGATACAGACAGTACTGACTCTACAGACAATGAGGTAAGTCTCTGATTTAAATCCTGGTCCTAAGACAGCTCTGTAATAACTCTGAGGCGGGTCATGGGTTAGTGGGCTAATCTTCTGTTCTCCCCCCCCCTCCTCACTAGTCTGATTTGCTGCTGGGCATTCTGGACATCCTTGACCCAGAGCTGTTCCTCAAGTCTTGTGAGCAGGAGTGCCAGGAGCCGCAGGTGCTGCTGGTCGGAGGGGGGAACCCAGTACCTCCCACCACACCTGCGTCTCTGGGGACCCCACCAGTTAAGCTGGAGGCCCTTAATGAACTGATCCACTTTGACCACATCTACACCAAGCCCGTGGAGGAGGTGAGCGGTGGGCTGTGCAGCGACTCAGAGAGCGAGACAGACGAGAAGATCGAAGAGGAAGACTTGACCATGTCCGAGGAGGTGGTGGTGGTGGTGGAGGAGGAGGAGACGGAGACGGAGACGGTGTGCGTCAAAGATGAGCCAGAGGAAGTGGTCATCCCCAGCTATGACTCTCACAGCGAGGTGGTTGACTTTCTCTCTGCAGAGTCCTCCCCCGCCCTCAGTGGCCTGGACAAGGAAGCCTGCCTGGCGGATACCTACAGCGACTCCGGATACGAAGGGTCCCCTTCCCCTTTCAGTGACATGTCCTCTCCTCTGTGCTCTGAGAGCTCCTGGGAGGACATGTTCGCTAATGAACTCTTCCCCCAGCTTATCAGTGTCTGAATCCATCCCCTCAACCCAATAACTTATATTCTATATACCCATAAGAGCTATTGTGTAGTGTTCAATAACTACAGATGCTTAATAGTAACTCAGAACACCTCCAAACCCGCTCGTATCATGTATAAAGCTAAAATTTAGCAAATAATCTCCTTTATATTACAGCAGGTCTGTACCACTGGCGATGCTGCATTGACTTGTGGGAGATGGAGTTCACGACAGCTTCTATTGGCATCAGGATTTAAGATTGATTCCAAATCTTTCACTCTCTATTCAAAATAATTGTGGGTGGAATCCAGTATTTCTGTAAATTAAAGAGGGGGACGGGGACGATCATTTAAATACATTTTTATTTATTTGTTATTCTGCTTCGGAGTCGTTGTATGACGTCATGTACAAAAGCTTTCTTCTAATTTGTTCTCGCTCTCTATGTAGTCTAATTACTGCATTAAAAAACTTTTTGCATCGCATCCTGTCTTGTTGTTTCCGTCCTTACAGCTGCTCACACAAGAGGACTGATATCTGACATTTTCTTGACTGTTAAAAAGAGACTTTATCACTAAGGGGGTAATCTTTCCTGGGATATGCAAATGAAACAAGGTTGTAGGAGGGGGAAAAAAGCAGGTTATTGTAATGTAACTGGAATTGTGCATCAAGGCTGCTCAGGGTTCCCACTCTTTTCCAGGACATTTCCAGTGATGATCAAGCTGGTATGACAGTCAAAATTGAGTTCCTAATTTAGTTCCTAAATAGTCTAATATGTTCCTCTCAGTGGAAGTCTACATTGAAAGACGTGCAGCCTATGGCTATCCATGAAATCATCTCTTACATGCTTAAAACCAACCAAGTAACAATGATGGCCAACTCCCAACTCAGCTTTCTCTTTTCTCAAGAAATATAAAATTAGCCAAGTAAAAAACAAAAGAGCCAGCAAAGTTCTCTGGAAGCTGCCTTACTGAAATAAAGACATAATAATAATCAGAGGATCAGTGCATAAATTGATCTAAATAGATCTGAATGACAAAGATGGCCACACATGTTGAACGGGGATGTGTTTTTTTTAACCTTGTCAGGTCCGACGCAGTCATGTTGGAATAATTTTCCAGGACAATCTGTGATTTTCCAGCACAGGGAACCCTGCTGCTGCAGCTGATCAGGAGGTCTAAATGACTGAAAGTGGAAAAACTGGCTTGGCCCCTCTGGTTTTATATGATCAATTTTGGATGCACTTACAGGTGCATTCAAAACAATAAAAATAATGTAGAAAAAGTTCTTTTTTTTTATTCAAAAAGGTAAACTTGCATTCATGAATGCTATTTTCAAAGACATTTTGAGCTTTATTTGTTAGAATTTCAATGCTTATGGCTTAAAGCTCATGTATATAAAAAATCCAGTATCTCAAATGATTAGAATTTTTCCTAAGATCAATTAAAAATAAGATTTAAAATACAGACATGTTAATTTTCTGAAAATTAAATCAATAAATCAATCTTTATTTATATAGCGCCAAATCACAACAAACGTTATCCCAAGACTCTTTACAAACAGAGCAGGTCTAGACCGTACTCTTTGTTCTTTAATTAACAAAGACCCAACATCAAGACAGGATAAGATCCAGTCCCAGGACTCAGTCTGATCTCATCTTAGAGCACTTTGCAGCATTTAGCAAGTTACAGTGGCAAGAACAAACTTCCTTTAACAGGCAGAAACCTCCAGCAGGACCAGACTCATGTTACACATACATCTGCCTCATACACTCAAGGTGCGGCATCAATGGCGTGTCAAAGGTGATCAGCATGTAGCCTGTAGGTTGCTTTGATAGCAGCCTCTAGCTCATCTGCATTTTTTTGGTTGAGTGTTCTTCATCTTCCTCTTGGCAGATATCCCACAGATTCTCTTTGGCATTCACATCAGGCCTGATCTAAGCTAGCTAATCAAACATGGTAGTATCACTGTAGCAAAGTGTAGCAGGCGCTAAATCCTAAGTCTGATTACATCAAATTTTCTCAACAACCCCCTCAAGGCTGCGGTCATCCCTGTTGCTTTCCATCAATACGCTCTGATGCAGCACTCTGTGAATAGCCGGCCTTCTCTGTTATGACCTTCTGGGGCTTACCCTGCTTGTGGAGGGTGTTAATGATCGTCTTCTGGACAACTGTCAAGTCAGCAGTCTTCCCCATGATGTGGTTGTGTGCAGAGAACAAGATGATATGTATACCGTTCAAAAGTCATTAAATGAAACTCAAAATGAAATATTCTAATCTTTGAGATGTGGAGTTTTACATTTTTCACACCTCCTTAAATCCCTAAAGTAAATATTGAACTAAATCCACGACATTTAAAGTTTCCCTGCTGACTAATTCTCACAGTTGACAAACCTATTGTTGGTGTTTGTTCTGTCTAAGATGCTATCAGATCAAACTTAAACATTCACTTCAGGTAAGAACATCACAAACACACACAAAGATTCATTATAACAGGTCACGTGACCATAAATGCTGCATTCGAGGAAACTTAGCAGTAACATATAAAAGTGAGAAACTTCAAAAAGTGCTCAAACTGATGTGGTTAAAACATTAAAGGCACAAATCACGGCCTCTACAGACCTCTTAAGGCTAATATTTGTAAAGACAGGGTCCACATCACAATATTTATGGACTTGTAACTCCTAAAATTCAACTCAACTCAACTCAACTTTATTTATAAAGCACCTTTCATACATATAAACATTCAGCCCAAAGTGCTTCACAGAATAACAGACAGTCAGAAAACAACAGCAATAGTAAAGTTATAAAAGGCATGACTATTAATAAAATACTTAAAAATAAAATAAAATCAATACAGTAAAATTAATAAAATAAGTAATAGTGGAAAGAAAAGTTTAAAATAAGGTAGAGTTAACAAAATCAGATGAATACAAGAAATAAATAGATAAATAAGAGATAGATACATATATGTTAAAGCAATGATTAAAATAATAATGATTAAAATAATAATACAAATAATTCAAAATAATACTAAAAGTAACATGTTCAAAACATTCAGTCAAACTTCTGCCTTCATCACTTACTTTAACTCTGCCTGTCCCATTAAAGTTACTAACCATAGACCTTTCTGGAGTCCCTGAGCTCCCTTGTCTCGTAGATTCCTCTGAGCTGCCGTAGACGTCCTCCAGCTGATACGGACGTTCTGGACTCCAGCTGATACGGACGTTCTGGACTCCAGCTGGTACGGACGTTCTGGACTCCAGCTGGTACGGACGTTCTGGACTCCAGCTGGTACGGACGTTCTGGACTCCAGCTGATACGGATGTTCTGGACTCCAGCGGCAACAGCTTCTACTACTCGTCTCATCACTATCACCTCTCTCTCTTACTCCCCTCTATCTGTCTTTCCAGACCCAACTCAGTCAAGGCATGATGGCTGTCTAACATGAGTCTGGTTCTGCCTGAGGTTTCTGCCTGTTAAAAGGAAGTTTTTCCTCACCACTGTAACTAGCTAAATACTGCGATGTGCAATGCTCATGGTGGATTAAGGTGGGGTCAGACTGAGTCTTACCCTGTCTTGAAGTTGTGTCTCTGTTCATAATTTGACATAGAGTGGTCTAGACCTGTTTGTAAAAGCGTCTTGAGATAACGTTTGTTGTGATTTGGTGCTATACAAATAAAGATTGATTGATTGAAAATGATTTTCAAGAGAGAAATAGAATATTTTAGTTTGTTATTATCTCACAGTCAAAAACACATGAGCAGTGGGGTCACTTTCACTGCAACATATAGAGTTAATACACAAATGACAGATTTGATTTTTAAATGTTCAGTCTGAAGGGTCAGATTTTTGCAAAATAAAAGTCATCATCTTCTAATCTGACTGCTTTAAATTCATAACTTAATCCGACTCCTGAAAACAATGTGTAAGTTATCTGCTCCATGTGCAGACACAGTGTTTATTCTCCCTATCTCACGTGTACCAGCACAACCTTGCTTTTCTGAGAAAGGGGCCTGCTTGTGTTACATAACACTTCTAATGTAACCGGGAGTTTCCTGGGAGTCTAACCCGAGACCAGTTTCAGTCTCCACATCCTGGCGGAAATAGGTCAGCGTTGGTATTGTTGGTGTTTTGGTTCGGTGCGAGGAGAATAGGGTCGAATAAGGAACACACCTTTCCCCTCAGGCCTTTACTCTAATCACAATGAGGTCTCCCTCTGTGTGTTAGAGGACACTGTTGCCTCTTTACAGTTACCTGAGGCGGTGATTGGGATGACCACCTATTTAACAAAAGCTCCCAGAGTCTCTGTTGTTGTTTAAAGCTGATTAGATCAGGTTGTTAGATGAAGTACCGACGTAATTGATTGGTCTGTCTGTCCCTGTAAGCTTTGGCTCCCGTTCACAGATTACAGAGCTATGTGTTGGTTTTTGAAGTGGATTTGCATGATATCAAATTATCTAGAAGAGGTGTAAGAGATAGAAGAAAACGTCTGCTCAGCTGTTTCATTGTAATTTGAGCTCAATGTTTTTCTCTTGTGGTCGGATGAAGGAAACCGCACCAGCCTTTGACGTATGTTCGACTCAGCTACTCGAACAGAGTGTGGTGAGATTCACCATTTCCCGTCTCGTAGGAGTGAAACCACTTCATAATTTGAATCGGCCTGACAGCTGTGGAGCTGAAACTGAAAAATTGCTGATGTTTCGATTTCAGGCTGTAGATTTTGTTTTGTTTAAAGACACCAGACACATTTCTGTTTCTATTCTGCATGTGCATGCCAGTCCCTTTTTTTATGCAACCATAGGTGAGGTAAAATACATGATCAGAAGTTCAAACAGACGCTAACTTTACAAGCGTTATCAGATTATACCTTCACCTTTCAGAGCCCATAAGACAGGCCTTACAGTCCCTTAGATGTTATTGCTTTTGCACTATTTTCTGCCTTCCAACAATTACAGTGTTACAGTGTTACAATGTCATTTAGCAGACGCTTTTATCCAAAGCGACGTACGTACGAGAACAAGAACAACACAAGCAAAGATCTAGACAAGAGGAAACAAGATCAGTAAGAGTAACAAAGTGCTTCAAGTCCATTTGGGTGCAGGTACTGCCAAGCAGTGTAAAGGCAATGCACAAAAGTAAGTAAGGAATTTATTTATTTATTTATTTATTGTAAAATAAGGAACATCTACAATGAAGCAACCAAACCTTTTAAGACTTTCCTTTATCATCATCAACAATTAACATCACCACAATAATGACCAAAGTACCAAGTGCTGGGTCCATCAAGAGCTGAACATAGACTCCCAGAGTAGAGCAGGACATTGTGAGTCAACTGTAGCTGGACGACATGATCTGCCACTGGGGACAACAGTGGAGAACAGTCTAGCTAAGTGCATATTGCTTCCTAAAGAGTTGCGTCTTTAGCTGTCTTTTAAAAGTAGAGAGGGACTCTGCAGATCGAATGGAGTTGACCAATTCATTCCACCATTTAGGAGCAACAGAAGAGAAGAGTCGAGCTAGTGATTTTGAGGCCTTATGTGCTGGGAGCACTTGGCGCTTTTCAGAGGCTGAGCGTAGCGGGCGAGAAGGGCAGTAGACCTGGATGAGGGGTTCCAGGTTCCAATTCAGATAAGTGATTCCTGCTGACCTGAGACTCTGCTTGAATGTTTGTCTAAGAGAGATAAAACATTTTCCTTTCACTACAAACTTTAAGGTCAAATGTGTGGCCTCACTCTGTCACTTTTACTGCTCTCACCGCCAAAGATGTCACGGTGACCCTGTGGATCTGCACACATTTAAACTAATCTTGAACCGACCTTCAGGAGAACGATGCATACCAGTGTTCAGGCAGTGCTGCAAGGTGGCTGCATTTCTTATTGTAAGAAAAGAGGGGAAGAAAAGTCTTCTTTTTTTTTACTTCTCCAACAGAATTGTTTAACTGATGGGGGTAAACAAAAATACACTCCAGCATCTACAGCTCAGTCAGTTGGAGTGTAAGCCGGACAGGTTCTGTCCCACAGTTGGAGTTGTGCACTGATTTATTCCTCTATAAGGTGTTAAATCAAAAACCCTGATGTCACAGATTTATCTTTAAATAAACTGTTCAATAACACGGAAAAAAGGTGAGGACAATAACTGCGTACTCAATAGTGCTAAAAGACAACCATGATCTCACCACGGTTATGCAGCTAACTCTTGAGGAAGTAGCTACAACCCCATATGACCTCTTTGTGAGAGTATTTCACAACATCCGGTTTGGATTGTTTCAGTCAAACTGTTTCATTTAGCAACACACATACAGTATGGTACAAAAAACAAGCTATCTTTTTATGCTGACGATCATTCAAATCTTACCTGCTTGAAACTCTTAAAACTGCCGTGTAAACTTTTTGGAGATATCTGAATAAAAGTGCACACATTATTTTCATTGATATGATTCTACTCTTGCATGTTCTGTTTCTATCCTGAGTAACACTGACTTTCAGGTGAATTTTAGGTGCAAAATCCTAAACTGTGGATTGGATATTTGCCTTGGCAGGGGCAGGGCTTGTGTTTAAACTAGTTCTTTAAATTGTGACATACATGTTTTTTTAATATTAATAATAACAATGATCTTTATTTATATAGCACTTTTCAAAACAAAGTTACAAAGTGCTTAAAAAAAAAAAACAAGTAGTAAAAAGAAAAAGACGATCCTGAAAATGCACAACAACACTATCTTACCACTTTAACATCCTTGTATATATGACCTTCATTCCCAGCTAATTTTAACTATCTGCACTTCTGTACATATTTTATCATTATTACTTTATTTTATCTTTATATCATCTTTATTCTATCTTCATTTTATCTTTATTCTATTGTATTCTATCTTTATTTTATTTTATGTTATCTTTATTTTATTTTTATTTATATAAAATATAAATATTCCTTATTTCTACAAATATTTTGACTTTCTTACATACCGTTTAGAAGAGCATACTGTAATAACTGAATC
Organism: Notolabrus celidotus; assembly: GCF_009762535.1. Lineage (NCBI taxonomy): Eukaryota > Metazoa > Chordata > Actinopteri > Labriformes > Labridae > Notolabrus > Notolabrus celidotus. The sequence continues at coordinate 6,235,229 of NC_048280.1, forward strand.
TCCCCCCAGGTTAAATATGAGTATTTCTGATTCTGATTCAGACTTTAAGAGCAAAACAACATTATTACACAGTTATAGAAGCATTTTTAAAAAGAGAATGTTTGAAGAAGGGATTTAAAAGGAGAGACAGATGCTGCTGGATTTCAGCAGGTAGGTCATACCAGAGTTTAGGAGCTTGGACTGCAAAACCCTGAAAGCCCTTAGTCTTCAATCGGGCTCTGGGTACAACCAGCAGACCCATATCAGCTGATCTGAGAGCGCAGGATGGCACATAAGGAGTAAGACAGTCAGTTATGTTCTGAGGAGCCTGATCATGTAGAGCTTTAGAAGTTATTAATAACATTTTGGAGACAACGCAGTAATGAAAGGGAAGCCAATGCAAAGAAGACAGAATTTGACTGATGTGCTCTGATTTGAGTCCTTAAAGCTCCTGTGAGGAGTTTTTATACAGTGATGAAACAGACTGAATTTTATGGTAATGCCTTTGTATGACCTACAAAAGCAAAGGAGACCATCTACAACAATACTGAGAACTTCTATATCTCAATTATAAATGGCTGTAACCGCTGCGAGGGGGTAGGTGTCATACCACATGTTATTGTTGTTAATGTCAAGTTATGTTGCCATATATTTAAGAGTCTAAAGACATGCAGACATACTTCATGCCACCCCTGAAAAGTCAGTGGCCCATTGACCACCCAAGCCTTAAAACCTGGCTCCACCCTGCTGTGAAGAGTTCTGATACCGAAACCAGTATCAGTATCTGGTGCTGCCTAAAATAAGGGAGTAAGCCACTTAATTCAAGGTTCTGATACCATAATTTATGAGCCTCCTGGAACATCAACAGATTTGTGTTACACAATCAGTGTAGTGAGGTGCGTTTGGAGAGTGTTGTGTTAGTCAAAGCCTGAACACTGTCGCTAATTAGTCTTTGGACATCTACAGTTTGATTTTTTTTTTATCCTGCTGGTACTGGAGGGATGACAGGTGTTGGCTGGTACTCAAATGTTGGTACTAGAATCTGTACAGGAAGATAAAAAGGTCATTGCCTTGAATCAAAATAGCTTTTAATTCATCTGTTCTAAGAGAGATTTGCAAATTGGTGCACTCAAAATTGGCGTCAGACCACTATGAGAATGTTAGTTCCAGCATCCTCATTAAATAGTATAGGAAGGAGGAAGTATGTATTGAACAACCCATTTAAAGATTCAAAGGTTGGACATTTGGGATGTTTTACTCACTATGAATTATTGTTTTTTTAATGATTACATTCACATTGATAAAGACAGGTGTGTCTCAAATCCAGCGTGAACCCAAACTGGATGTCATTCTTAAATTAGAGTCAGATCTGTCTTGCTAATGTGACACAGTCGTCATCTATGAACAGATCCGGATTAACCCTCCTGCAGGCCTCGAGTTACTTCCCTCGGCAGTGTTATAAAGGGAGTTGCTGAACCTACACTTGAACATTTGTAACTCTACAGCTAGTCTGTGGCTGTAAGCATTTCATGACAGGGTACAAAAAAATCAGTGTGACAGAAATATTTCTAAATGCTGAAATAGCTAAAGTTAGCTTTCCAACAAGGATTCTGAGAAGTGAGGGGGAAAGAGAACGTGCCAGGTGACCAAACAGGATGATTTATGCGAGCCGTGTGTAAAGTAAACAAAAGTTCAAGGCAGCAGTACGCATAATGTGGCTCGTGACAGTTTTCTCATGTGAGAGGTAACAGTGAGGGTTAGCTGCGGTCACACTGTGTGCAGGGCGCTGAGCCTCAGAGGCAGAGCGACCTCCATCATCTGACACGGAGGGGAAGGAAAATCACTCAAACAGCTCCCTCTCTGCCCTCTTTAATAAATGCTAACCAGCGGCTAATCACAAGCAGGGCAGAGGAGGGGGCACGGCCTTGGTATTTAGGGCACTTTATGAATGATTCAGAAGGGAAAGAGTGAGTCATCGTCCCCCCCGTCATTGACAACAAACAACATCTGTCTGGTTCAGTTAGTGGACGTGGAGGAGCATGAGTCACCGGCGTGTTTTAAAGGTGACATATCATGCAAAATGGACTTTTTAATGGTTCTCTACCTGAAATATGTTTCCCTGGCATGTTTACAAAAATGAAAATGAAAAAAATCCATTCTGCCCCTGTTCTGATTTCTCCACCTTTCTGTAAATGTTTGTGAAACGAGCCGTTTCAGACTTTCGTGTTTTTGTTACGTCACGACAATATCCGGGCTGTCACGGAGTCAGAGCTCGGAGCTTGTTCAGCCCATAGACTGTATAAAATACAACTCAACTCTCCTCCGTTTTTCATTACCTGTACACATGTGTGCTAACAAGGAGCTTAGGAGGGAGGCATGCTAGTTGTAGGCTGTCTTAATAAACACAAAGGTCGGTTTTACTGCCCACGTCTGCAGATTTGAAGATCTAGTGGATGATTTTTATTTATCATGGAAAAGTGCTAGCGCTAGTTAGCATAGCCACATAGCTACATGTTAGTAGCTGTGTACCAAGACACACATCGACATACTGACAAATAAAACAACAAGAAACACAGAATCTGTGACCAATCCTTCAGAAAGGTCCTGCTGCCTTTCTGGCAGAGGTTGGTTTTACTCCCCACATCTGCAGATTTGAAGATCTAGTGGATGACTTTTATTTCTCATGGAAAAGCGCTAGCGCTAGTTAGCATAGCCACTTAGCTACATGTTCGTAGCTGTGTACCAAGACACACGTCGACATGCTGACAAATAAAACAACAAGAAACACAAAATCTGTGACCAATCCTTCAGAAAGGTCCTGCTGCAGGCGCCTCTCCGTCAGGATCAGATTCTGGATCAGATTCAGAGGGTTGAAGAAACGCGGGTCTGTGAGCAGTCGTGTATAATCAGCCAACATGTAAACATTAGATCAACGTGCTGGAGAGCTGAGGGCACATCCACTTCCTGAGGGGGCTAGTCAGAGAGAAAACAGACCATTCTGAACAGGGCTGAAGAAGAGGGTTTTTCAGGCATGCCAAAATCTGATTTCAAAGTGTTTTTTTGAGCATAAACTTTAAAGACATGTTTTGGGGACCTCTTAGACCAATATATTTTGATGAAAAAAGCGTGATATGTCACCTTTAAAGGCCAGCCGGTGCACTAAATCACTCTTTAATGTTCCAGAAATAAGACCTGCCAGTCGTGTATTCCTGTTTCAAAAGGGAGTGTTTCTGTACTCTTAATTCATGTATGCTTGGGTTGTTTTTCCGGATTCCAAATGATCCCCAAACATGCAGTAAATCATTTTAGAGAAAGAAGCCATCAATCAACAGTCGCTCAACTGCATCATCCTGCTCAAGCTGTTTTTTTTGTCTACAGACAAGAAAGCAGCAAAGGCACGACGATCCCAATCCTGTTCTGTCGCGGCCAAGTCAACCGTTTCCTAGTTGCATCACAACTTGAATGTGTCAGCAAACAAAAAAGATCTGCACACGTATGTGGCCTGTGACGCACACAAAGCGGCATGCACTCACACACAGACGCACACTCGGCTCTTGTGCTCAGTCAAGGTGGCTTTCACTCGAGCTGTGAGAGAGATCGTTATCCTCAGTTACCAGGGGCAACAAAGGACAGCCAGCCGTGTGTGTGTTAATGCATGTCTGATCCACGGCACTCAGCCAAAGCCCACTGAGGGAACACTGAGGGTACTTATGGGAGACAGATGTGCTACAGAAAGTCAGAGGCTGCAGGCATCGAGTTTCCACATCAGGCTTATGTAAGCTGGGTTTTGGTTTGGGTCCAAACTACTTGGGATGTTGCAAACCGCTGCATGTACGTGCAAGTCTACGGCTCAGATTTAAAGCTCCAGTGAGGAGTTTTTAACTGTTTATGAAATGAATACTACCTCTGATGATGATCTTGGATTTCTTTTTATGACCTACAAAAGTACACAAGACCCTCAGTGACACGATTTATTATTTCTAGACTGTATTAGGTGATTAATGGCCCAACCACGTTCTGATAGTGAAGCCAAAACATTCAGAGCTCCCCCTGGTGACTGGCTGTAGTATAGGTCATAAGCCCCGCCTCCTCTATGTTAACAGATGGAAAAAGGGTAAAACTTTAAAATCCAAATACACGTAAAGTGATTGCAAATAAGCCCTAATAACTGAGAAAACCCAGTGAAGTCAGCTCGTTTTTTAAGACGGTGTGGGCATGACATGACTTTTTGTTGACATTCCTCCTCTTATGCTAACCAGTCATCCTTAGCATGCAAATATAGAGTTAGCTGATATGTTCCTATTTGTGAGTGCATTGTGGCTTAGTGGCTTTGTAGTATTAGCTGCTGCTATGTTAATACAGCACAACATTCACTCTGCAGACACTGAACACCCATTACCCGAAATAGATAGTCAACTGTAATCTGTTTAATTTAGTAATTAGACACTGCTGTGGCTCGTGTTCCTTTGGTCACGCAAAGACTTCTGGGAATTAGTTTTCTTGTATGTTTTGAGGAGGGCTAAGTCAGTAGCTGAGACGTTAATGAATGACTCTCAAATCAAACAGCATTAGTTAGCGTGACTTGACATCAACAGTGGCAAATAGGCGACTGTGAGCGCTCAACACTTACAGGCGTCAAAAATCAACAGCTATAAAACATCAAGCATGAGACGCTGCGTGTGATTGGTTTGCAGAATAAACCCCAATCACACGCAGCGTCTCAATTAATTGTGACCTGCCAAGGGACTGCAGATGTAAATTAGCTTTAAGCTAACTCTGGTACAATGCATCAAATGGTGACATTTATGTTAAATATTGTACATGGTCCCTGTACAAATAAATCAAATAAATAATTAATGGTATTCAAAAGGATCACAGCTAAACCATGTGAAATTGAACTAAATGTAAGGAGAGTTTAAAGAGCTTAATTTACAGTTTCTAAGATTTGGACTTTAAATCTGTTCAAATAGCTAATCACACTAACACTTCTGTTTTTTATTTAGGTTCACAATGACCTTATATGACACCAAATGGAAAGGCTAATAATAGGAAGAACATTAACATCTATTAGAATAAAGAAATAATCTCTAATCATTTAAAAAGACCACCAAACCTTCTTTCTGTGTTTAATTGAACCTCAACATGTTCTCCTGTGTGAACCTGAGGTCAGCAATGTGGGAAGAATAGAAACATTTTGTACGATGGCTTTAAGCCAGTTTCCTGGAGGGATATTTAACAGGCACAAGCTAATGCAAGCTGACGAAAAACTGGGGTAGCAGATTACACAAGGCTCCATTGCCATGGTTTCACTTCCTGTACTCGTGGCAGGTTTGCAAGAGGCAGCCTGCCTGCTGCAAGAAAAACATTCATCACCAGGATTCCTCCCACACGGCACGGCTGATTCTCCCTTTGAAGACGTCTCAAAGGCAGAAAACCCACAAAACAAAGATTCAGAGTGGATTAAGAGGATTTTTAAATGCACACCATAATATCTTTTCATATTATCTCAGTGACTTTTGCTCTCCTAACCTTAAAACAGCTTTGCATTTTACATGAGCTGCAGTCTAATTCAGATTCTGAGGTCTGCAGTGACAATGCAAACCAGAACGTCAAGACGGCCTTTCTCCTCTCGCTCATACCAGGTCCCTGAGGTTTGAGGTCTCATGCGTCAGACTGCAATTACAGAGTCTGCCCCACCGTGATCACAGAGCACAGACACACAGGCATGCACACACATACGAGGGCTAAGCACGGTAATTTAGTTTTTGGAATCTCATCCCTCATGATCGTTCATCAGGACCACCTACGCTATCTGAGACAATAAACAACACCGGGGCCGTCACAGCTTGTTCTGTGTATGTTGTAATATTGAACACTCCTGCAGTGACCAGGTGGAAGAGTCAGAGATCAATATTAATGCGGTCAGGGGGGAACTTTGTACAGGAAGTTACATTTATGGTCGGGATTTTGCTAGACCGTAATAAAAAGAGTCGCTTTAGCTCCTCTGTGAGACTTTATTTGCAGACAGTGGAGCTGTGAGCTGAATAGTAACGCTGGCATGCAAACATGCCGTGCAGCAGATGTTTTGGGGGGTGTATCAAATATTTCCCAGCATTCTTCGTTCCCCCTGATCAAATTCTTTTTAGCAGATGTACAGAAATCTCACATTCGCTGATGATGTAATCCTCTCTCCTTTCACCTGCATATAGTGTATACCAGGGGTGTCAAACATGCGGCCCGCGGGCCAAAACCGGCCCGCCAGAAGTTCCAATCCGGACCGCGGAACAACTTTGCAAAGTGAAAAAACTACAGAGAAGACATTAACTGCTTTTTTCAATAAAAGTAACTACTATTTAAGATTTGTTTGCTGGGGGTCGCATAAAATCATAGCGCTGATGGAGCGCACCTGAACAGCGCTCTGGGACTTTTTTTCTCAAAGCACTATAAGATGATCCAATTAGCACTAAAGTTTACATATATGTAAACTTATTACAGCAGGAACGGTGGATCCACAATCTTCAAAAGGAGCCACACATTTTACGCATGCTTACCATACATGTGCATGCCTTACAGGTGCACTCAGTCACTACTAACACTAGCACTATCCCTTCATACAACACTGTCCAGCAAGCAGACTGTTCATGTTTGAGCTGAGGGGTCCAAAATAGTCAACTTTACCTTGTTCATTATTATAGTCTCTCTGTTCTTTTGCAGTAAACATGTGTTTGGTGTGTCTGCAGCAGGTTTCACGGCTTTAAGAGTAAAATATTTGGCCCCACTATGAGACTCAGCATGGCAAAAACTACAACAGTTGTTTCTGTAGAAAGATAATTCATTAAATGTGAACATTTACAGAATGTTCTTGTACTTTTGCACTAAAACAAAGGGAAAAATGAAGAGTTGTCATTATTTATTGGTTATTATGTTATGATTTTACTGGTCCGGCCCACTTCAGGTCAACTTGGGCTGTACGTGGCCCCTGAACTGAAATGAGTTTGACACCCCTGGTGTATACGAACAGAGAATTAAGCGACTCAGAACAAAACCATTCTTTGAACCAGGCAGTAAACAAGTTTACTTCTCATGTAAACTGTCATTTTAATACGGGTGTTAATCAAGCGGCAACCTCCTGTATTAAAATATGAAGATTATGTAGAAGTGCTGAAAACTGGGGCGCCTTTGGCCTCGCGGTCTAAACAAGCGCCCCATATACAGAGGCTATAGCCCTTGTCACAGAGGTCGCAGGTTCGATTCCAGCCTCGGCTATTTACTGCATGTCTTCCCCCTCTCTCTGCTCCCCACATCTCCTGTCTCTCTTCAGCTGTTCTGTCCGTTAAAGGCAAAAATGCCCAAAAATATAACTTAAAAAAAGAAGAAGTGCTGAAAACTGCAGTTCATCGAGCGTCCACTTGAGGCTGACTGCAGAAACACTTAAGACCACATACACACCCAATTATAAACATGTTTACAGCCTGGTTCAAAAAACAGTTTAGGTCTGAATAGCTCATTTCTCTATCAGCACACACTGTACAGGGGGTGATTTTTTAAACTCAGTAATTTTGAAGATATTACACCTACAAGTTTTGCCCAAATAAGGGCATGGCACCTTGTAGCTGTTAGAGAAAAGGCTAAAGGCCTGCCTCTTTACCTCACATTAGCTCTAACAAAGTTAGGTTGTGTTCAGCATTTCAAATATGGCACCCACCGACGATTGGCTTCAGAAACAGATAGGTGACGCCACAGATACTATGTCCATTTTTTTTATACAGTCTATGGTGTTAATGGGACTTCCTGGGCCTAGCCAGCATCAAACAGACACTTTCTGCTGTTTTTGCACTTCATGTTTGAAGACCAGGTCACTGCTTGGTTAGCTTGCAAACATAAAGCTAGTAAGATGATAACAAGTTAAGTCATTTGGGATGTCTTTGGTTTTGCCGATATCTTGTTGGTCAGTTCTAGAACATTTGGAGGGAGGGAATCTCCCAAGACACAAGGAGTCATTGTCTCATAGTGATGAGTGTTTGAACAAATATGTATTTTCAGCCTGGTGTATGATGGGATATTCCAGTTTGGATCAAAGTGCTGAGCCAACAGACTCTGCAATGGAGCGACACACATGGGGAAAAAAACCTAACAAATGTTTATACAAGGGGAGATGTGGTTAGAGAATTTTCTCTGTCTCTGGAAAGTTGTCAATAAACTTGCCAAATAAGGAGTCAGACTGCTAAGGTATCTTCCTTTCATAAACATTAGCCTTTGTAAAAGAGAAAGTTTAATATCAGCAGAAAATGATGCAATTCAGGACACAAAAAATTGACTCTAAGGGAAGTAAAGTGATCCCTCAAAGTGTAAAACCTAGTTGAAATGCAGTGCAGTCACTGTCAGATATGATATCTTTTCTAGGGACAGCAGAGCAGCACACTTCCACCACTGTACACCACAACAGGTGGTCTCCCTCTGCTGTAAGAGTGTCATATCTTTTTAAAGCTAACGCTATTTCAGTCAGCGGTGTAGACAGCCTTTAGCAGTGTGACAGCGTGACAAGTCACCCTGAACTTGAACGAAATGACATTTGTCACAGTGACAAGAAAGTCCAACAAATCACTACTTTTTGTCCCGATATCTGGACTCCTGGACAGAATATGTGGGTTGAAAATTCAAGTGTGAGTGTGACTTTGAGAGGAGCACATGCACCATGAATTGTTTGAGCACTGATAAGAGAGAATGTGTGCAAAGGGATTTATCAGGAGGACAAAGTGCTGGCCTACGGGAACATGGAGTAGGAAGACACTATAAAGAGACTGATAACGACCCATCACATAAAGCCTTTACAGCTGTTTGTCATATTTCAGGAAGTTGGCTCTCACATGCAAACGAGTGTAACTACAAACAAGACTCATGTCCTATTTTCAAGCTGCAACAAGCAAAAAGAAATGATTCACACTGTGTCAAATTTCTGTAATACCACCGCCAGGCTTGAATTTCCCAATCCCTCACATCTTAATTTGAAGCTGATTCCAGTCCAGCTCCGCCTTTTTACGCAAGAACTTTGACATCCAGCTTTGGATTGCACAACTTTTCCCCGCTAAGCAAACACTTCTTCTCTGTTCCTCCGCATGCACGCAGCCAAATCGAATTTCATAACTACACGAGCATGAGGAGGCCGCTGCCAGTTAACTGGAGAGCAAATATTGAATTTTCCTGTAGGCGTCGTTTAGGATTTGGTGGAAAGAACACAAAGGTTTAAGAACAGGGCAGCTACACCTACTTCATCCTCATCTGAATCCTGAACCTGAAGACAGCTTGCTCTGTCATTGATAATACAAATACAGTTTCTTGAACATTTGAACATTGATACTTGTGACAATGTTACAATGATGTGAGGAGAAGCCTTGGGTTTTTGTCCTCTGCTGTTAAACCTGCCCAATCTAGGGGTCCAAATGGGCCGGGCTCTGAGCCTGAACCAAGCATGCCGGATACGGCCCTGGTGGTGAGGCTTTCAGCGGTGTGACTGCCCCCTGGTGGCTGGCTGCAGTATAGGTCAAAAAATCTGTCCCCCATGCAAATGAATGGGGGAGCAGTCAAACTTTAAAAAATAAATACACGTCGTACGAATGTTTCTCACATCTGTATGCTGTGGTTATATGTAGTTAGTATTTGACTGTTTTGTGTCCAAGGTCTCTTTTTTCTGAAAAGTTTCTTTTTTGTTAGTTATTAGAGTTTAAAAAACGGGGTTTTACTTCCTGTTTCCTTTGATTCACAGCCGCCGTAGAACGAAACTTCAAAGGACACACAGCGTCTTGTGACGTTACGCTGTAGGGCGGAGCTTATTACAAAGGTTTCACAGGCTCTGGCTGCACAATGGCTGCGCCCAGGAGAGGGATTTTTTGGCTTCAGAACTGTACAACGGGAAGAGGCGGAGCAACGCTGTCCATTTTTATTTACAGTCTATGGCCTGAACCAGCATGTAAATAGTTTGGGTCGATCTTCTTTCTGTCACTTAAGAAATATCACCGTGCTTTTAGTGCTAACGCCCCGCGTCTTTGGAACAGCCTCCCCTCCTCAATCAGGGCCGCCCCGCTCTCCTCAAAACACACTTTTATATTTTAGCATTTGAGTCCTCTAGTCCTGAATAGGTTCTCATTTCCAATGCTGTGCTCTCCTTGTCATTTGTTTGTCTCTTTTTAAATGATTGCTTGTTTGGTCTTGCATTGTGTGTTTTTTATGTATTTTACAGCACTTTGGTCAGCTTCTGCTTTGTAAATGTGCTTTATAAATAAATTTGACTTGACTTGAATTTGACTTAGCAATGCTTCCATGAACCGCCTACAAGTGGTCCAAAATGCTGATGCTAAGCTGTTGACCAAATCATCTAAAAGGTCTCATGTTACTCCGATCCTCATGTCCTTGCACTGGCTTCCAGTTAAATGTATGATCCAGTTTAAACTTCTTGTTTCTGTGTACAGAGCGCTCAGTGGTCAGGCTCCAGTCTACATTAGGGAGCTGCTGAAGCCTTATAACTCCAGCAGGACTCTGAGGTCCTCTGAACAGGGTTTATTGGTTGTGCCTCGTACCAGGTTAAAAACTAAAGGAGACTGTACTTTCAAGGTTGTTGTTCCTAAACTCTGGAACAGTCTCCCACTGGAACAGAGAACTGTGGACACTGTTGACAGGTTCAAAAAGCAGTTGAAGGCCTATCTGTTTAGACTTGCCTTTGTTTAATCTGTCTGTTTTTATGTCATGTTTTTCAATTGCAATCTCTGTTTTGCCTTTTAATGTTTTCCTTTTGTTGTTGTTGTAAAGCACCTTGTAACCTCTGTTCTTGAGAGGTGCCATATAAAGAAATCTTACTTACTTACATACTTACTTACTTACCTACTTACTTACTTACTTACTTACTTACTTACCTACTTACTTACTTACTTACTTACCTACTTACTTACTTACTTACTTACTTACATACTTACTTACTTACCTACTTACTTACTTACTTACTTACTTACTTACTTACTTACTTACTTACTTACTTACTTACTTACTTACCTACTTACTTACTTACATACTTACTTACTTACCTACTTACTTACTTACTTACTTACTTACTTACTTACTTACTTACTTACTTACTTACTTACTTACTTACTTACTTACTTACCTACTTACTTACTTACATACTTACTTACTTACCTACTTACTTACTTACTTACTTACTTACTTACCTACTTACTTACTTACTTACTTACTTACTTACTTACTTACCTACTTACTTACCTACTTACTTACTTACTTACTTACTTACATACTTACTTACTTACTTACTTACCTACTTACTTACTTACTTACTTACTTACTTACCTATTACTTACTTACTTACTTACTTACTTACCTACTTACTTACTTACTTACCTACTTACCTACTTACTTACTTACTTACTTATCTACTTAGCTACTTACTTACTTACCTACTTACTTACTTACATACTTACTTACTTACCTACTTACTTACTTACTTACTTACCTACTTACCTACTTACTTACTTACTTACTTATCTACTTACCTACTTACTTACTTACTAACTAACTTACTAACTTACTAACTTACTAACTTACTTACTTACTTACTTACTAACTTACTAACTAACTTACTAACTTACTTACTTACTTACCTACTTACTTACTTACTAACTTACTAACTAACTTACTAACTTACTTACTTACTTACCTACTTACTTACTTACTTACCTACTTACCTACTCACCTACCTACTTACTTACTTACTTAATTACTAACCCACTTACTTACTTACCTACTTACTTACTTACCTACTTACTTACCTACTTACTTACTTACTAACTTACTAACTTACTAACTTACTAACTTACTTACTTACTTACTTACTTACTTACTTACCTACCTACTTACTTACTTACCTACTTACTTACTTACTTACTTACTTACCTACTTACTTACCTACTTACCTACTCACCTACCTACTTACTTACCTACTTACTTACTTACTAACTTACTAACTAACTTACTAACTTACTAACTTACTAACTTACTTACTTACTTACTTACTAACTTACTTACTTACTTTGTTGGTTGCAGTATTTAAGCCGATTGAAATGTTTTACTCAAGGAAAAGAATGAAAAACACACAGATGCCTTAGATTATTCTTCTTCTTTACAGTTCCTCTCTCATGTACAGTTATTTCTGCCTGTTGCTGAACCATACATGTACCTATTTCTTATGCAACAATGTGCTCTGTTTTTAGATAAGAAAAGAAGAAGTAAAAGTAAAAAAAAGGACGAGAGAAGGACTCTTTCCCTGCTGAGCTCTTCTTTTCTACTTTATCATCAAGTGCACTTGAGGAGATTACATCTGGTGTATTTGCACATTAACTGAATTCACTTAAATTAAATTTGAAGCTGCTTTCACACTTGCAGTAAACTGCAGAAAATTTCCTGACATTTTCAAATGAGCTGAATGTGTGAATGCAAATGGCTGAACTTTTAACCCTGTCTTTACACTAACTTTTCTTTGCCAGACCTCGAGAACATCTTTCCACAAGAGGTCAAGGTCAGCTTACAAGTTAGGGGGCTGGAGGTGGTTGTGTTTATATCATGCAACTGGTGCAACCTCGTGCACATAGTGAAGCTTCACAGTTCTACAATATTCCTTTATTTTTCATCCATGAATACATCCAACTACTCAAAGCATTGATATAAGCGTTGATAAAAACAACAACACAGTCATTGTAGTGTCAGATTCTGCTTCCCCCACCACCTAATCTTTCTTGTTAACATGACACAGTGAATACTGGAGAACCCCCACCCACCTCCACCATAAGAGGGAAATCGTCCCTCTGTGAGGAACGTGTGAAAAGGCAGTTTTTTAAGTTTTCCACAAACTTTCCCTGGTGACTTATATAACAAACATCATGGTTCACATCTACAGAGCTAATACTGCAAAAGACTGCTTTGAATCTTTTTTTATTTGTTCCCTACTTTATCAAGTGTCCTTTAAAAACAGGACGCAAGGGGAGGGTTTGGTGCAGATTCTAATCAGCATTAACAGTAGCACTTAGTGGCCTTCATTCATCAAACTGGTGTAGAACCAGTACAGATTTGGGTGCACAAATCAGCGTATGACAAGGTTCAGGTATGATTCATGAAAAAGGTGCGTATCTGAGTCAATCATGGCGTGCGCCTCATCAAATGTTGATAAATGTGGCAGCTGAAAACAATCATCTGAAAATGCACTGCACTAATATGATGTAATTCTCCTCACCAGACTTTGCTGCACCGTGCTTCAAACTGACATGAAAACTCACATGCATGAGCTGAGACCTGGCAGACACCCTCAGACATCCCCTATCACTTACAACTCTTCCTGTCCCATTAAAGTTATTAACCATAGACCTTTCTGGAGTCCCTGGGCTCCCTTGTCTCGTAGGTTCTTCTGAGTTGCTGCTGTAGACTGCCTGCTGCTGTGGACAATGCAAAGACTACTACTATCCGTCTCACCACTATCATATCTCTCTCTCTTCATCTCCTCTATCCCTCTTTCCAACCACAACTCGGTCTCAGCAGATGTGTGTCTAACATGAGTCTGGTCCTGCTGGAGGTTTCTGCCTGTTAAAGGAAGTTTGTCCTTGCCACTGTAACTTGCTGAATGCTGCAAAGTGCACTGTTCATTGTGGATTAAGATGAGATCAGACTGAGTCCTGTCTGTAAGATGGGACTGGATCTTATCCTGTCTTGATGTTGGGTCTTTGTTAATAATAGAACATAGAGTACGGTCTAGACCTGCTCTGTTTGGAAAGAGTCTTGGGATGACGTTTGTTGTGATTTGGCGCTTTAGAAATAAAGATTGATTGATTGATTTAATCTCATTGGAACTGAAAGAGGTGTCTGTCTCCCGCTCAGTGTGAATGTCCTGCTCTGTATCTACTCTGTCATATTCTTCTCTTCTCCAGAAAATAACTCGTCCTATTAGAATCACATTCGGTCAACAGGTGTCAAACTGTCTTCTGAACAGCAGCTAAACCTCAGGGACAAACACTACATCTGAAATCCACCACACCACAGTATGCTCACGGACACTCTCATCTTGTGGGCCTCTCATAGACCAGCTGTGCAAGAACAACTGTTCTCAACTAGAGATCCTCCTATACACAGTAGACTCAGTGTCCACCCTGTGTGTGCTCGCACAGTTCATCATTCACAGCTGTGTGGCTGTTACTGCACGAAAACTGCACAAACGTGCAAGCAGAAACAGAGGAGTTATAACTCAATCACTGGAATATTGCAAGAAAGAAGTCTTGTTTCATTTCTGTTAGCAGTTTGTGAAATATTCAGAGAGAGGTTAGTCACAGTCAGAGCAGCAGAGGCACACATACCTTGACTTCTGACCCTGAGAATCATATACAAAAATCTCTGCAACCTACATTTCACATCTTTATTCAACCTCTTCCAAACTTAAGATCCCCAGTTTGTAACACAAGCCTGGATCACATGAGCACAGCATCGTGACATCATCTGGGTAAACTTCCTAAGAACTCAAAAAACTCCCTCGAAAACCACATGAGACACATGGAACTGATTTAAAGGGCCGATTATGGCAAAACAAGACGACTGAACAAACCACAGTCTCGTATAGGCGGACTTCTTCCTCATTTGCACATATTTGTACACACACAGCAAACCTTGATGGTGGAATTATAATATGTAACCTTAACCATAATAATAACTATTCATTTAAATCAGAGCCTGCTCATTCTCAAAACTTCTTTCTTGAGTTATTCTTGCTCACAGTAGTAGCAGTTAAAACCCTCTGACTTGCATAACCTCCCCTTGTTTTTGCTCTCTTCCACCGTATTCGGTCTAGACTCTGTGCCCTGAAGCTCTAAACCTAAGTGAGAAGTTCAAATGAAAGAATGTTTGCTTCCACCCCCCAACCCATGTTTTATCTGCCGCCCTGCAGCCCGCACCACTCCCCCCACCCCAAGCCCCAGGCTGAGTGAGGGGTGTGGGGGCGGGGCCAGCTCTGCTCCTAGACTGTGTGGCATTCCTGAAATGTGTGTTAGCTCGCTGTTGCCCCCCATTCCCGATCCCGCCCCTCCTTCTTCCAGGAAAGAAACTTCCCCCAACACTCTATATGCTGCACTATTACAGCTACACTTAGACACACAGGTACTCATTGATCGGGTAGATTTGTCCTGCCCCTTCTGGTGAAAGAAAAACAGGACTTAGTATGAATGGATTAGAAAGGTTGGAAGTTACAAGAAGTTCAACAAAAAGGGTTTTCCTGATCACAAGAAAGATTTCTTTCATGCTATAACGACACTTCAAGCTCACAGGACCTAACATTCACAGTCACTGCAAGCTGTTTTAGACTTATTCACTTTCAGTTTCTCCAAGGAGGCAGTGAAAAGGGTTTCCATCTGAGCTTATAAAACATGCAGAGCTGAGGGCCAGCCTGTTCTATTCATCAGGAGGGGAGGGGTCAAAGGTCACTCTGAATGTTTGGCCGGGTTCAACAGCACAACAGAGTGCCAATACCAAGCGGCAACCTCCACCAGCGAGAATCAAAGCCAATGCAGAAGTGTTAGAAACTGCAGTTCCTCGAGTGTCCACTTGAGGCTGGCTCTGGAAGTACCGGAAACCACATACACACCCATTCAATTAAACCGACTTTTATAGCCGAAATAAACATGTTTACAGCCTGGTACAAAAATGCATTTTCATAATGCAGCAATTTCAGAAGATATTAAGATTACAAGTTTCCTATTATGAGAGGCACAGCTGACTTGACTGGCAGGCGGGAACACTGTAGCTGTTGGCAAGGAGGCTCAAAGCCCACCTCTTTACCTCACACTAGCTGGACAGAAGTTAGGTTGTGTTCAGCATTTCCAATATGGCACCCACTAACAATCAGCTTCAAAACAGCGTTTCAGGAACAGATGGGGTTTATTTCAGTGGCTTTTGCATCAGCAGGAAAAAGAGGCACTTCAAACACTTGTAGTATTTTAATAAACATTTCAGTCTGACTGTTTCTCTACAAACAGGTCGTTCTGTGTGTGACGATGATTCAGCTCAACCACTTCCGCTTATCCGCTGCGTTTGTGAGCTTTTTCTCTAGAAGCAGTTTTTTTTAAAACAGGAAGGGGCGGTTTTACACTGAATATTATTTCACAACATCTGCAGTGAAGCTGCGAAAGGAGTGATGGCTGCCATGAAAGCAGAAGCACCACATGCATGAATTATATTTTGGAAAAAAAGAAAAGAAATTTAAGAGAAGCTCAGGGGTATCGTGAAAAAAAAAAAATGAACCTGTTGAACTTTGCCAGGTGATATTGAATCAGTAAGGCTTTGATTTTACAAAATTACACACAAGATCAGAAGAGAGAGAGAGCAGGGAATCCTTGCTGGGAGAAGAAAAGTCTAGACTGAGCTTGTCTGCCACACATCCAGCCCCTGAGTCTGCAAAAGAAAACTGATGGATCTATAACTTCTAATTTATAATCTAGCGAGTAGTCACTGAAGACTAACAGATAGATACATGGAAAAACCAGAGATGCATTTAGGTGTTCCTTGTAAGCAATGACTGTAGAGTCTCTGGGTGAAGCCTGCTTTCAACTTATTGCATTTTAGGTCAAGTTCTTCTATCACATGCACAAAAATAAGAGTGCAGCACACAGAGGTAATGAAAGACTTAAACTTCCTTCAACGATGAGACTAAAAAGAATATCATGCAGGATTTATTCAACCTGTACATGTGTGGCATGTGCATCACGTGTGATCACAATCTTTCTTCTGACTGATATGTTCATTTTGAAATCTAATAATTAATATCACGTCTTAACTTAAGGATTTTGAGTGTCTTTAATCTGTTATAGAGACACTAATGCATCTCAAAGCTGCCTTTTCTCCCATGCGATGTGATGCAGATATCTCCTTTCCTTGTCAAGTGAGGCGAAAACAAGCAAAAAATGACCCCAACTTATCTTATCTACTTGTTTTTGACTAATTAAACTTTTTCAAGACTTCCTCTGAATGTGTGTCGTTCACCTGGTGTTTGAGTGGCACGGTGGTGCGTTCAAGGACCCTTGAAGGGGTGAAATCAAGAGAAAGCACTCTTGGATGCAGCCAGGCTTTGTACTCCTGTGGCATCTGGACAACATGTTCTGAGGCAATCTGACAGAGACAAAATTTAGAGCATCTCTCTGTTGGCTTTGTTAAAAAAAACAACCTAAATCACTTTGGTGCCCTTGACTGAACTTTCTCCAAAGCAAACTCACACTTCAGTAACCCCAGACATCCCCCTCCCACTCAGCCCACCCTACTGCCCCCCCTGCTGGGCCAGAAATGGAAACCAAAACAAGCAATCTGTGATTCGGTTCTGAGCCTCACAAAGAAACACGACCACACGCTGCCCTGAACAGGAACACAGGGACTGAACGGCCCTCCTTCTAAATCAGTGAGCCGACTTAACCGTCCCCTGGTGTTGTTTATCAGTGAGCTTCCTGTCATTACACCTCTGGCTATCTGCTCCGGAGTCTGGGAAGAATGTATTGCCCCTCATTCCTGACTGGTAGGGGCGTGTTCAGAGGATCTGGAGTCACTTGGTCTTGAAGTGAAGCTGGTCTCTAATTGATAGTTTGGTGGGAGTGACCAGGAGTTAACTGTTGGGCTGAAATTACAGGGAGGATGAAAGAGTGGTTGAACGAGAGAACCTGTAATCTACTCTCTATTACTCATAGACCCAGGGAAAATATTTTGGGTGGGCACAAACAAAACAATTTCCACTCTGCTACTTGATTGTCCTGTTAGGACTTTTGAGCTTGAATAAAGCTGAGCTTCAATCTAAAGGCAGCTTCATTTTTCCAGTGACACATTCAGGACCGCTTATAGTATGCATATGTATTCAATAAGGGAGGAGGCGCTGAATGGGGCTCTGTGTTCATTTGCTTAAGGAGCAGAAAGGTCCGAATGACCACTTAATATAAATTAATCTTTCCCAACATGAAGACAGATATGTGAAATACCATGTGGTGTTAGGTGTTCTGCATACCTGGAAGGCCACACACACCTCAGGCAGACAGAGCCCCCACAGCTCCAGACCTCCAGCACCTTCAGGAAGAGCCGAGGTCAAACTCTGAACATCTGCTGCTCTGCAAAACCTTTAGGCTTTTCCTGCACCCGGCTCACCACTGGCCCCCTGCACACCCGCTCGGGCCTACAACTCAGAACTTAAAAAAAAAAGTGACAGAACAAAGCAGACCCATTGAAAACATCATACCCCAACACAATGCAGTGTTTATTCGCTCTAATGGGTGTTAATGCATATGTAAACCATATGTGAACACACTTAAACAGATGCATGCAAACACAAATCTGACCTCTCCCCCCGCCCCCAATAAATCCCTCATCCCCCCAGGCTCCACATTCCTCAGTAGATAATGTCTTCAACAGGCAGCATATTGTTGCTGCCCTTGTTTTATTGTTTTCATTTGGAGCCGCTCTCTTGCCACATGCGGGTCACATGATGAGGAGGGCCGTGGGGTTTGGTCATGTGACAGAGTAGTGATGGGGAGTTCTTTGAACTCAGCTCTCAAAGAAGAGCTGGCTCTTTCGACTCCCAAACGGCTCTTAATTTAGGGTCTTTTGTAGCCGTATATTTTACCTTAACTTTGCAAAAATAAAGGCATGTGTGCTGAAATCCTTTCTAAGCCTTATAATTGCCCAATTCTGTGCATTTATTCTGTTACAAAACCATTCTTACTATTGTTTAGTATTTTAATCAAACTTTTTTTTGGGACAATTTAACAAAAAACTGCAAACATATCCACAGAAGAGAACCAGCATCAAACTCAAGCAAACAGAACCAGAACCAACTCAAACAAACAGAACCAGAACCAGGTTAAGGTTAGGGTTAGAGTTATGAGAAGAGATAGGGTTAGGGTTAGGGTTATGATTAGGGTTAGGGTTAAGGTTAGGGTTATGATTAGGGTTATGATTAAGGTTTAGGTTAGGGTTATGATTAGGGATAGGGTTTTAATTAAGGTTAGGGTTAGGGTTAGGGTTAGGGTTATGATTAGGGTTAGGGTTAGGGTTTTGATTAGGGTTAGGGTTAGGGTTTTAATTAGGGTTAGGGTTAGGGTTTTGATTAGGGTTAGGGTTAGGGTTTTGATTAGGGTTAGGGTTAGGGTTAGGGTTTTAATTAGGGTTAGGCTTAGGGTTATGATTAGGGTTAGGGTTAGGGTTTTGATTAGGGTTAGGGTTATGATTAGGGTTAGGGTTTTGATTAGGGTTAGGGTTATGATTAGGGTAAGGGTTAGGGTTTTGATTAGGGTTAGGATTAGGGTTAGGGTTTTAATTAAGGTTAGGGTTAGGGTTGTGATTAAGGTTAGGGTTAGGGTTAGGGTTGTGAAACCCAAAGGACTGGATTTACCTTCAAGAGCTCACCTTATCTCACACTGAGAACATGGCTTATACTGCGTTGGCACTTATTTGAGTAACATTTATTTGATTTTGCATTAAACACACATATTGAGATACCTGTGTAAACAGTGTTTGAAAGACGAGTTGTAACAGTCTGAAGGCTGTTAAAGAAATGTAAAGCTAAAGTAAACCAAAGGCAAAGAGAGCAAACATGATAAGATCGGTTTAATTAACACACGATTTGCATGAAAACAGTCAAACAAATTCTTCCTCCTGTTACCCTGAGGCAACCTGTACTCTGTAACACACCACTCCTCTAAATCAAAGGGCATCGTTTGGTAAATCTGCTCATTTGCTGCCGTAGTTAGATCTGGATTTAGATCTTTTCTTTCAGAACGTCGATGTTCTTGTAGCTCTTTGACACACCGTGAACCTGCTCTTTTTTTTCAAGGCTGCTTTCAGCTCCTGCAGCACGGTGGTGGCCGTGTTGAGAGTTAAACAGCTGATCAGTAACAAAGGCCCGTCAGGACAGCTTATTGTATGTTCAAGAAGACAAACATTTATTGTATTAACGTTCACTGTTATGTTCTGAGCTATTCAGTGTGTAAAAAAAATATGTAAATTGTAGCACAGAAGTTCCAAAACATTTCAGTCCGTGACCCCCAGACTAACAGTGCCAGAGGCTTGCGTCCCCTGATGTCCCTTAAGAAGATTATGCATTGGTCACGGCCACATGCAGGAACTAATAGAATAGAAAATAATAGAACTTTATTTGTCCATTATGTGGAAATAGTAAACCCTGGACAGGTGTGGTATGCTGCAGTTAGTTATTTTAAGAGAAGTTTTGGCTTGAATTTTACAATCTAATTCTTGAATTGCTCTTGGGACAAATGAGTTCTTATAGTTCTTGTGGCTTACAGCAGTCTAAAGTGCTGACCTTATGGGAGCAATTCAAACTGGGAGTGCGAAGGATGAGACGCGTTACCTGTGATGTTAAGGCCTATCCTCTTACTATTCAGTACATGCCTGTCATAAAGTGATACCTTTGGTTGCCCAATTAACTTACTAGCTGTATTAACCACTCTTGTCAATTTTCCTTCACATTTGACGTCCACATGTGATCACATTAGAAGATAAAATACTTTCTATGTGATTCCTGTAGGCCAATCCAAACCCTTAAATATTGAAATGTAATCTAAAAAAGGTTAGACTCAGGATACAAGCAGTCTGCATGACTGCCAAAGTGAAAGGACATACAATATTGTGCTGTCTCTTTGTGTCTGTGAGTGTAACACTGATTTAAAGACTAACATGCATCATTTAGCTAGTCTGCAGAAAATCAACCCATTGATGTGTTTCCTGTGCTGCTGCAAATTGACCTGTTACTGATGCTGTCATAATCACCTCAGAGGTCATATCTCAACAAAGAAAAAGAGATGATTTAAATCATTTTTTATTTGCATGTTTTTTTTTTTTTTTTACAGTTTTGGAGAAATATGCAATTTCAAATAATTAAAAAGGTTTTTTTTGGAAGGCTTCTTGCGACCACACCCATCAGTGTCTTCCCCACTTTGGGAACTACTTGATAATCTTAAAAAGAGAAGTTTTAGCTATGAGTGCTTACTTTAAGCTTTTTTTTTTTTTTTTATGATCACAGTTTTTTATTAGTTTTCACATTTTCACACAATAACTGACGGGATACATTATCCACACAGGACAGACCACAATGACGACAAATTAATCAGTCAGACAAAAACAAAGGAATAAGATTACAAATAGACAAGTGACTATGTATATAAATAAAAATAATAACACTAACAGTAAAATTAAATACTAATGATAACAGTATGTAACTTAAAGAGAGGTACGCACACATAAAATGTGTTGTCTACCATTTACAGATTGTAGTATAAACATCAAAATACAGGGGTCTGTAAGTCTACATCACCAGGCAGAATTAGACCAGTTTGTTCCATTTAGATGGTTTGCAGGATTTTAAATTTTTTCATTCAGGGTTCGTTGGGGTTGATCAACCTGAATTATTATATCAATAAAGCAAAATTAAAAGGGTAGCTCTTAACTCGATTAAGTTCTATGGTCCCGTGATGAGATCAATGTATCTCCCCCATTTGGCCCTGTATAGATCTAGTCGGTTTATCATCCTGTAGGTAAGTTCTTCGTAGGCTCCAACCACACTTAATTGGGTAAACCATAGGCTAGATGGAGGGAGATCCACCGTTTTCCATTCCCTAACAAGGATCTTACGACCCAGCATGATGGCTGTGTGGATCCATCTTGTATGGGGTTCAGGGATCCCCTTTAAGGGTGTGTGATCCCCCAGTATGTATAGGCCTGGTAAGTATGGGATGTCTTGCCCCACGACCAAAGTAATACTTTCATGAATTGCTGTCCACCACCTCTGGACCTTAGGGCAGGACCATAGCATGTGAATCAGGGTGCCTGGGTCCGCCTCACATCTCCAACATGTCCAAAAGCTTACTTTAAGCTTTTATTAAAAAGGTGTAGTTTGCCTTTTTTTATGTACAGCACATCCCAAACAGGGATGGACTGGGACTACAAAACAGCCCTGGACTCTGACTCGGCCGGCCGACGACAATCGGTGCATTGAAACTCATTAACGCCTGGCACAGGTGTCACAATCGTCAGCCTGTGACTGTCTGACTTGGGGTGCTTAAAGAAATTGAAGATTGAGCTAGCGTGGTTGTCATCCTCTGCCCTCGGTCTAAGCTTAACCTGAATAAACAAATTATGGAATGGATTTTTTTTTTATGTTTTTATGTATCCAATTGATTATAACAGCATTTTGCATCCATGCAATCTTAAAATTACCTTATTACTTAATAATCTTAATTAATTTATGCAGTAATTAATCTTACTGCACAAATAATGGAATGGAAAATACACCACTACAAATGTAACTTCTGTATTCAAAGTCTTTACCAAAACTTTAAAAAGTAAAAGCACAAGCATTATTTCACTTTATTTTATTTCATTTCATTTTTGGATTTTTACTGAGCAACACAAACTGGGTATAGATCTAAAAAAAAAATTAGCAACCTGAATAACATTTGCTAACATCAGACAGCAAGTAACTCTCTTTCTCCTTCTCTCATGTTCCATACTTACTTTCCCTGTATCTGTCTGTGGAACTTCCACAAGCTCATCTCTCTGTCCCTCATCATCACAGGTAGCCCTGCCATGCTCCCGCGAGTCCCAGGCTCAACACTCTCTTCACTCACTTCTTGGATGCTGCTAATAGGGATTTGTGCTGTAGTGCTGCTGCTGCTGCTGCTGTCAGCTTCACCCTCTAAATGTCGCTTTTTTTCCCCTTGCCTTCTCAGCCCCACCCTTTTCTTTTCGTTTTTTACCATTATCCATATTTTTGCTTCACTACTACCACTACGATCGCCATTCTGGGACTCTCCAGAACATACAGATGGCTAGTCCACCCCTGGCCCCAAAAGAATTGACCAAATGTATGGTTACAAATGAAATTGGAATAAGCACACGGTATGTGCTCTAATAAAAAGGTATTAAGTGTGAAGAAACCCATCACGCCCTTATCTCAGTATTTATGCTCCCATGAGAAGCTACATAATCTACCACATCTAAAGTCCCCCTCTACACAAGCATGAAGATAGATGGGAACAGAGCCAGTATATCAAATAGGCCCCTCCCTACGCTGGTGTGTTCTCAATATAGGCCCACGACACCTGAGGGAGGCTCAACAGTTAGCTCTGGTGTCCTGTTACCATCATCCTCAATGCTAGCTCTCAACTCCCACCATACCCACACTCAAGAAGGAGAAGAAATGAGGAAAACAGACATAATATTCTGCAGAGAGGTTTTTAGAAGAAGACAGAGAGGGCAGGGCCGAGGTGAGATGCCTGTTTGGGCGAGAGCTCCCCCTCTGGCTGTATGATCTATATCCCAGAAGATACTTGTTGATCTTTCAGGATTACACTGCAGCAGCTAAAAATGATTTGCCTAATTTGGAGGCTTTTTGCCTTCAGTCAGGTTTACAACGAGGAGAGCTAAATGATGGATGAGTTACTGGTTTTGATTGGTTTGTCCATTTGTTTGAGAAAACTGTCTCACTGCATTGCTCTGCCTTTGACTCTTGCATAGATATGGATATTTAGTCTTTTGAGCTCAATCAAGCATTTAAAAGTTCACCACACTGGATAATCTATCTGTATGCATGCAGATATTTCAAAACTCTTATAAATGCTCTTGTTATCATCTTGAAGAAAAATGTCCGTAAAGAGAAAATGTCAAGGTATTTTATTTTGAAGGATAAACTAAAGGAGTCACATACCAAAGATGTTCTGAAGTTGCACCTTTTTGGCAGGAACTCTGTGCAGTCTTGGCACCAGTCTGGTCGTCCATCCTCTCTTGAAAGCCTTCGTTTTAGACTCAGTGCTGTCAAACTGGAATAAAAGACGGTTACAACAATTAAAAACGACTTAACACAAGAGACAGTTTAAACAGGGACAGGTCAAACAGGCTTTAATTGTCATGGCTTTTAAAATCCTGATTGAATAATGAAGCAGGTCATCAATTGTTCTCTGTTTCACAAAGCAGAGTAACGCCAGGATAATCTCAGTGCTAAGTATGTTGTCTGGCCAGATCATGTTGTCTTGAAGGTGCTTTTCCAGTAAGGGGATCATGTTGTGTTGTTCTTCTGTGGTTGTTTTTAGTAAGACTAGTTAATATGCTGCCATTCAGTTGTGGCTGTAGAGTTTCAAAATGCAGCCATGGTTTAGGTCCATGTTGCTGATTTACATACTGTTACACTTGATGAAAATGTGCACATTTGCCTGTGTTTGAATATGTTTTAAGTCTCTGAACTCTCAATCTTCCAGTCATTGATATGTATCCTGCGTGTAGTGATAAACGACTTACAGCCAAGCCTTTCTTTTTTTTTTCTTCTTATTTTCTTTTCTTTCTTGTGTGCTGCATTGTTTAAAGTCTCATTAGCCGCCTAGTTGCAAAGCGCCTGATATGAATACATATTGTATTTGGAGCCTGTCATGTCTCTTAATGACTCATTTGTTGGCCATGGACACCAAACTGGCAACGTTTGCAGTGGTGTTTTTGCTATTTTTGTTCCTGTGTGTCCGGAGATCCTGTGTAACCATGGTTGCATTGTTCACATACAAGATCAGCTGTAAGCAACCAGTAGCATGTCAATGCTAAACGATGCTAGGCCCGATGTTTCCCTGTGAGCTGTGGAGAAGGAGGCAAGGATGACGCACTGGTATTGAGATCCAAGCTAAAAAAAAGACGACATCGACCTGTCCTTCCACCCACCGTTATCGGGAATGTAAGATCTATCTACGATAAGGTGGACGAGCTAACCCAGCACCAGAGGGAATACTGGCAGAGTAGCATCATGCTAACAGAGCTAACACCAGACACGAACGCCACATTGGAAGGATTTCACCTCCTGTGGGCGGACAGGATACAGGAGAGCAAGACTGAACTAACTGGTGAAGAAGGCCAGCTCAGTCCTAGACCCTGTGGAGGTGGTGGCTGACAGGAGAATTATGGCCAATCTGTCGTCTTTGATGAACATTTCTATTCTATATATATTCTTGTTGAAATTCTTGTTCTGTACACCTTTTTCTTTGCTGCTATAACTCCACGAATTTCCCTATTGGGGATGAATAAAGGATTATCTTATCTTATCTTATGACTGTAAAATCCAGACAACACTGTGATTTCTCGATGTATTACATCCTTAGGAGAAGCACTCATCATCTGTTTGAATGGGTCTCAGTTTCACTGTAAACACTCGGTGACATAGAGGCTTCACTGGCTTACTTCAGTGATATAGAGACCAAATAAGATATCAGCATTCTTGTACTTTACCGTAAAGTTTGGCGTGTAAGACGCACTTTTCAGACCTTTTTTGTCATATAAGAAGTAAGCTATATCATACACATAATGGTGATAAATAAACCCATAATAAATGCAGAGAGAGGCATTCTAATGTGTTGCACGACCAGTGTAGTGACGCCACTTTCTTTCTTTGAAGTTATATTTTTTTGGGCTTTTACACCTTTATTTTGTAGAGGACAGGACAAGGGATAGAGGAGAGAGTGGGGGAATTAAAGGCAGGGAAAGGGGCCACAGACTTAACCATTAGACCGCAGTGCTACTTTTTATTTTCAAGTTATATTTTTGGGCTTTTTTGCCTTTACTGATAGGACAACTGAAGAGAGACAGGAAACAATGGGAGCAGAGTGGGGTAAGACATGCAGCAAATGGTCAACTGGCCGGGAGTCGAACCAGCAACCTCTACCGCAAGGACTATAGCCTTGATACGTAGGGCGCTTAGACCACTAGGCCACCAGCACCCCATGCAGTGCTACTTTTTGAATGATTTTCTCCTTCCTTAGGTCATTATAATGCATTTTTTAAAAAGTTGGTACACTGTCAAGTAAATAAACCTTGTGGAGGACCGAACACAGTGGAAGTCTTTACACAGGAACACAGTTTAAGCCTTTTTTTTCTTTGGGAGCCCATGTACAATTTTGGCTCGTGCCTCTAATATTCTGTATTTTATGGTACTAACAATTTAGAGGTCATATGTTTCCCAAAATTACATCATGATGCTGATTTGTAAGATGAAAAAATGGGTAGCTCTTCAGGTCTTTCCTCAAGAGGAGGAGAAAACCACCTTTAAAATGTTCGTTTGCCAAACGGAGGTCGGATTGATCATTTCTGGAAGTCAGGAAACCCGAACACAGATTTGCTTCTGTAGTAGTGTAAAGTGGATTTGTTGCTCAAGTTGAATTTTTGATCTTGATGGATTTTAGAATATAAATCTTGCATGCAAATAATGTAAACATCTGTTTTCAGCTTTTGCCGGTGCTCTCCACACGAACTGTTGCTCCTGCATAAGCTGAAGCCTACTTGGACTACAAATGTACTAGACTCAAGATCATGATCAGCATTTCAAACACCTGAATTATGATTCTTCATCCTTCTGTGAAATATTTAAGAAGGAACTTCAAAAGCAAGTGTTTTTTGCATGAAGAAAAAGTAATGACATTTAGCTGAAAAGCATCAACATGTTCTTTAAATACGGTCGTTTTCAAAGTGTTAAAGTTTGCACATCAACTTTTCAAAGTCCAATGTTGGTGCAGACCTCACAGGCACCAACTCTAGGTTACTGAAAGAACTACCGGCTGTGAGAAAGTAGTCACCTGGCTGTTATCGGTCACTGAACGTTGATAATCATGTGGTAACACCTTCAACAGCCAAAGTAAATATCAGGTAGTTGAAAGCACCAATGAAATGCTCCTGATAACATTTTTATGACATGCCCTTTTGTCCCATCATCCACAACACATTTCCACTGATGCTCTGCGGTGAATTCTTGACACAGCCTCTCAGAAGTGTGTGAAAAAGCCT
The DNA here is from genome assembly GCF_009762535.1 of Notolabrus celidotus. NCBI lineage: Eukaryota > Metazoa > Chordata > Actinopteri > Labriformes > Labridae > Notolabrus > Notolabrus celidotus. The sequence continues at coordinate 6,262,097 of NC_048280.1, forward strand.
GAGGAGGAATGAAGATGAAGGAGGCTGAAAATAGAAACACAAATTGAAGGCTGTCACCTCAGAGTGAGTGAGAAGAGAACATGTTGAGCTGCAGTCTCATTCTTTTTCAAAAACATTTCAGGCTCGCAGGAACATGAATGTTTGGACTTTTGTCCCTTTTATGATTCGCTGCTGTTCATCCAGGAAATAAAACTTTCTCTTCTGTCACAGTTATTGCTCAGCATCTAAATCATTCTGAAAGTAGAGCCCTGAAGATGCACAGACAGAGGGGGAGTTTGAGGATTTATGGCAGGAGGCAATGGTAATGATTCCGGGTTGTAATCTTTATATTGTGATTATTTTATAGCCTGCTGAAATACAAGTCACAAGATAGACAGCTGCTTAAATGTAGATCCTTCGTAGGTTCAACTTACCTGTCTGAGAAGCTGTATGCTCGTGGGCTTCGGCTCTGTTTACAGTTTTACCTGCTGAACATCTGAGAGTGTGTGAAGACCTGAAGATGAAAAACAAAACCGATTTACCTCCACAGGCAACCACCAATCATTCAAGCAGTTTGAATTCACAAGTATGTGCGGTTTCACAGTCCAAACAGGGCCAGTGGACCAGCTGGGAAAACCTAGAGCATCGCAAGATCACATGGAGGGATCTGTGGGATATGTAAGGAAGCCAACTAAGCTTTATCATCAGGGCCACCTATGATGTTCTTCCTACCCCAAAGAATCTAAACCAGTGGTTTGGAGAAGATCCTTCTTGTGCACTCTGTCAAACCCCTGCAACACTGAAGCACATCCTCACTGGTTGCAAAACCAGTCTGTCCCAAGGCCGCTACACCTGGAGACATAACCGGGTCCTGCGTCAACTGGTGATTGCCCTGGAAGGAAGGAGAACTGCCAACAACGCCCTCCCTCCCCCAGAGCCCAGACAATGAAACACCACAGCTTTCATGAGAGCAGGACAGCTTCCAATAAAACCAACTGCCAGAGTGGAAGCAACCCTTCTAGACGCGGCTATGGACTGGAGAATGCGAGTTGATTTAGACCAGAAACTCGTGTTCCCACCTGAGATTTTAACAACAAACCTCAGGCCAGACCTGGTTTTGTGGTCAACCTCCCAGAAGTAGCTGTTCATTGTTGAACTAACTGTACCATGGGAGGCTGCAATTGGGGAAGCATATGAGTGGAAACGTCTAAAGTACACCGACATAGCAGCCGAGGCAGAACAACACGGATGGCGTCCCCAAGTGCTTCCGGTCGAGGTTGGATGTAGAGGGTTTGTGGCCACATCTACTTCCAAGCTCCTCAAGGGAATGGGATTGCGAGGTCAGGCCTACCGACAAGCCATCAGATCAATGTCAGAAGCTGCCGAACACAGCAGCAGATGGCTTTGGATCAAGAGGAAGGACCCCATCTGGGCTGCAAAATGAACAGGTGGTAAAAGCAGATGCGGACACACCTGGGACGCTAGGTGTCGCCGTTGAGCCCTGCGTAGGTGTCGTGGGCTAATCAATGAAACACACATGAAGGAGGGTGCCCACCTGAAGACCCCAATGAAGCATTTACTCCCACCCACTCAACACCAGTGCTGATTTATCTGTAAGGGATTGTATTATCAAGTCCTATAAGCTCAACTGAAATACAAGTCACAAGATAGACAGCTGCTAAAATGTAGATCCTTCATAGGTTCAACTTACCTGTCTGAGAAGCTGTATGGTCGTGGGCTACGGCTCTGTTTACAGTTTTACCTGTTGAACACCTGAGAGTGTGTGAAGACCTGAAGATGAAAAACAAAACCGATTTACCTCCACAGGCAACCACCAATCATTCAAGCAGTTTGAATTCACAAGTGTGTGCCACAAAATGTGAAACATACTTATATTATCCTAAAAATAAAACAACGACACAAGTAGGTCTACATTAAACCAATGAGGTCACACGACATGTGATTGGTTCATGGTTTTCTCCTGTTGGAATTTTGAGACAATGCGAGGTCACAGTGACCATGACCCTTGACCTTAAACATCATGTACTACGCTTTATCCTGAGGTCTAAGAGTAAGTCTGTGACGGTTTTAGCACAGGGAGAACCACCATCAGTTTCACATGAATCAGATGATTTCATGCTCAGGTTGAGGAACACACAGACAACCTCGGCCCCAGCTTCTGATATAAACACAACTTTAAATATTCTCTGTGATCTCTGCTTATCTCTTGGATCAGTGCATTTGATTTGAAATCTGTAGCTCTTCCAACAGTGTAAAAATTAAAAATGTTGGCCTGAAAATTTTTTTTTTTTTCCCATTTTATTGCAAACTACATCCAAGTAGTAACCTCAACTACCTGTATTGTGTTTGTTGTGTAAAGTTGGTCTCATTTCACAAGTTAGGTTGGCAACACTTGAAATTATGGGTTTGAGGCTAGACTAAATTATTTGAGTATGCTTCAGGTAAAGAACGGGGTCTCCAACTCAAATCTACAGGGGCCTTCCACACTTTCAGTTTCCCACATGTGGCGCCATCTCTCCTGTCCTGTGTGGATTTGATCGCCCTAAAGGTGAGTATTTTATTTGAGTATTGTATTGAAACTCTAGCTTTACAGTTGGTCAATTGATGGTGAGTTGATTAACAGTTAATGTCACTTTAATTTGTTTAGTTAGTTTAATAAGGCATGGTCATTACCAATAGTTAGCCGCCTTGAACATCAGCTAGCTACCTTGCAGGTGGGAAAACGGTGCAGTAACGTGCAGTAACAAAGGAACATTTTCTGAACAAAGAATAATAAGTTGGCACAACTTTCACTTCTTAGTATGTAGAACTCAAAACTTTCAGTTACACTACATATGAATGATAAGTTATCTCAACAAAAACTAATCAGTTGGACTGAAATGTAAGATTTCTAGTTCGCCTCAAAACTCAAAAATCTAGTGTAGACAGCTGCCTTGAAATGTTGACTTCTCACTAACAGTGTAGTTCTTTTGAATTCAGAAGAAACCATTAACTTTTCAAGTGGTGTGAAAGTGAGGTAAAGCAGAGTTATCGGGGCAGGACTGTCATCACGTCATGTTCATTCAATAAATGAGGGATAATGTATCTGAACCACCCGCTCACTATACATTATGCCGTTTATTACCTGGTGTTTGTCCTTCAAACACCAATACAATCCATGCGCACACATATGCAACCAGGGGCATCTGACCGTGGAGAAAAGAGCATTGAGTACAGTATATAGTCAATGCAGGTAGGTGCCCATACAGAATGCCTGTTAACTTTTGTGCCCTTGCATGCAACAATACACAAATCAGACTAATGTATTTCTCATATGTGACATTAATGTAATACCTGCTGTATTGAGGGTTACTTCACAAACATTAAACGCTGTTTTCATGCAATGACTTCTGTCTGAGGTGAGCTGAGAGGTGACAATCTTCTCGCTTCCTTTAAAACATTTGCAGCTGATGATGAGGAAAGTGTCCTTTTTGAAGCAAGGTGTGATATTCCACATCCGTGTTGTGAAAAGCTCTTTCTCACCAACTGTTTCCTCCTTCATTTATTTTTTACTTGTTGTTTAAACCCCCTGAGTATTTCCCTGTGTAGGAAATGTGCTGTAAATATAAAGCTGGAGTTCATGTCCTGCACTTTTGGGATCTATCTGCTGTAAGTTGACTTGTTTGTGTTGACTTTAATGGGTTTTTTTTCTCTTTGGTGAAACTTCCTGTGTTAGAAACCATGTGGAGCTGAAGTAGAAGCACCTTGCTCTCTGAGCCATTTATTTATTTATGTATCTATTAATTACCAGTGTGTTTTTTTTATAGTTAAATGTGCAGTATGAGTAATTTGAGTCTGACAAAGATCCTAAAAATGGGATATGCATTATAACAGTGTGTAGAAATATAAGCTATGGAATTTAGTTTGGATAAATTGTGCTTAAACACTTTGCTTACTATATGCAAATGTACTTCAGTGTATATATTTTCACATAGTAAGCTAAGCTAGAATGAATCAATCTTTATTTGTATAGCGCCAAATCACAACAAACATTATCTCAAGATGCTTTTACAAACATAGGAGGTCTAGACCGTACTCTCTGTCAAATTATGAACAGAGACCCAACACCAAGACAGGGTAAGACTCAGTCTTACCCCACCTTAATCCACCATGAGCATTGCACATCACAGTATTTAGCAAGTTACAGTGGCGAGGAAAAACTTCCTTTTAACAGGCAGAAACCTCGAGCAGGACCAGACTCATGTTAGATAGACATCATGCCTCAACCAAGTCGGGTCTGGAAAGAGGGATAGAGGAGAATAAGAGATGATAGAGGTGATAGTGATGAGAAGGCTAGTAGTAGTCCTGCACGTCCGTATCAGCAGGAGTCTGGAACATCCACAGCAGGAGGATGTCTACAGCAGCTCAGAGGAACCGATGAGACAAGGGAGCTCAAGGACTCCAGAAAGGGGGTGCTGAGATAGGATCCCAGTGTACCAGTGTGCCAGATCCCCCGGCCAGTCTAAGCCTGATCCAGCTCTAACCACAAGCTTTATCAAAAATGAAAGTTTTAAGCCTACTCGTAAAAGTAGAGAGGGTGTCTGGCTCCCGAACCCTGACTGGTAGCTGATTCCAAAGGAGAGGGGCCTGATTACTGAAGGTTCTACCTCCCATACTACTTTTAGAGACTTTAGGTACGACAAGCAGGACTGCATGTTGGGAGTATAGTGTTGTAGAGGGGTAATAGGGCACTATAGGCTCTTGAAGATACAAAGGTGTCTGACCATTCAGAGATTTGTAGGTCAGAAGAAGGATTTAAAATTGTATTCTAGATTAGAGATGTGCTCTCTCTTCCTAGTTCTAGTCAGTACTTGAGTTGCAGCTTTGAACTGAAGACGAGTGAAGACGAAGGCCTCGTTTTCCTCATGCTGTGTTTTCATATATAAACCAACAGCTCCCCCTGGTGCTCACACCGTGTCATTACATCATGACACTGATTGACTAAAGTGTCCTGTAATATGTAATCCCAGTGAGGCAGCAGCGATTAGTCCACACAGAGATGTCACACACAGCGATGACACAATAAATCCTCATGAAGCTTCCCCAGAGTGTAAAGCTTTCATTAAAATGTTAAATAGCAGCCTAAATGATTCAACTCCTCTATGAGCTGTGACAAAATTAATCACTCTGTGGCAAATCAGGGAGACGAGGCGGCTATTAAAACGTATAGTGCAATTTCTCACGAGGAATGGCTGAAAAAAAAAAAACCTGCAGCCAAATCTGTAATAGCCAATAACTTTTGCAAATTGGCTCGCTTTAGATTGAATAAATAGAGTTCTTATTTTAATTATCCCAAATGAATGCAGAGGATTAACTATCTGCTCTGCTGAAAAAACGACCGGGGTGAGGCATTGAAATGAAGAGATAAACCTCCTAATTATTCAAAGTTTAACAGCTCCTTTTTTCTTCAAAGAGTTTGAGAAAGATTTTTTTTTTTTTTCTCAAAGTTAAGACCTCCTCTTTCAACTTCTTTAAACAAAACAATGCAGTGTGGGCAGAGCGGCACGTCTCCAGTGGCCAATTTCTGGATTTGAGACATAACTCTGGGGATTAGCCTGAACAGCAGTTAATTGCTTTAAACCAATGACGCTGAATTAATCCTTTGATTTTTTGGACCGCTTTTATGATTAGAGCGAGAGACCGGGGAGGGAGGGAGAGGCAGGGAAGAGAGGGAACAACAACCTAACGATGACACGGGCAGCGGCGGTGAGCTGAACAGCCTTTCATCAGCAGTTAATGGTATGAAACCTGTAATCTACAGGAGGCAGGAGGTGATGGGAGAGATCAGATGACTAATTATACTCTGTGAAGACTGAAGCGGTGCATTGTGGGTATGAGTGCAGGGCTGATTCCACCAAGCTGTGAAGCATCGAACACACCAAACTCCTATTTTGGTTTCAATTTCAGTCTCAGCAGGTGGCGTTCATGTGTGTGTGCGTGTGTGTCGGACAGGACAGGCCGTTCAGGTGCCATCATATTTTCTCTCTCTCCATCCACGGGAATAAAGAGACTTTTTTTTTTAAAAGCTCTGTGATCCTTTGTTCGTGTCAAAAAAGCTGTTTCTATGACAACAGAGCCATTCAGAGTTTTCAGTTTTCACAGTGAAAGTGTTTTTGTGAAGACAGATTGTTTTGGTTCCTTTGTTGTTCTGGGTTTATTTGGTATTGTGTGTAGAGTTGACTTCAGGGGGGGGTAGAAGCAGTTGTGACTCTGTATTGACAGAAGAAGTTGTGGATGAGCTCGGCACAATGGAGAGTGCCTGTCGATAAAAAAAGGGTAAAACATTGAAGATTTTCAGTGTAACAGTAAATACCTTTCAGAGAATCTTTAAAGAGGAGTTCACAAAGAGCTTTGACGAGAGAATGAATCAAGAAACTCAGCAGGGAGTTAAGGGAACCTGAACATCACGACCAGGCTGGGACAAAACAAAGGAAGTTAAACCAAGAAGGAGAAAAAAACACTCCACTGAATGGACCATTCAGTGGACCACTTCCACTAGATCCATGTCCAGTCCATGTTTGATCCACTGCAGTCCGACTCCGTGCTCTCTCGTCAGTCAACACCCAGCGGTTTTATTTTCAGAGCGCAGCACAGAGCAAGACAAGACAGCTGGAGTCATGTGACCAAGGGTTTTCCCATGGTAATTGCCGCATTCATGAATATCCTCCTCCTCATCTCATCCATGTTGTCTTTCTGGTCCTCTGAAAACCTCTAACCAGTTGACTCAAGGCCTGGCTTCGCTCATCATGGCGGTTTGTTGTTGTAGTTAAGTTAAATACAATCTGGTGATAACACAGAGTGTTTTATTCTGAAAATTAACTGTTTTTATTTTGTTTTGGTGCCTGACTTCCTCTCCTGCTCCATCTGCTCTGTTGAGATTGATGCATCATGCACTGGCATCTGGCAAAAATCGAAGTCTTGCGTCTCTGATTGGACAGGTTGGAGCGCTCCAGATCAGAGATGCAAGACTTCTATTTTTGCCGGAGTGGATCCAGTGGAAGTTAATAGAATAGAAACCTATCAGATCTGGTGCCGTGACAGATTGGAGATTAGTACAAACACGGATCCAGTGAAATTTAGCTGTAATTTCCAGGTCATTTAGCTACAAATTTAAATTCAGATTAACCAACTGTTCCAAAGTAAGAAACAGTTAAAACCAAGCAAACATAAGATTACAGAGTTTGCAGGTAAACATGCCAAATTGGTTAATCGAGCTTGGCTTACACTTGCAGAGCCAGCACCACCGCTGCTTCTACCACTGCTCCACAATACTACAGCAATCTGTCATCTGTGCTCAATAAAAAACAGCTAGAAGAGCATCATAGCATTGTGGCAGTATGGCCATTAAGTAGAGCTACGGCCCCATCTAGTGGCAGAAGGCTGCACTACAGCTTAGACACAACATATGACCAGCATTTTGGGCCTAGAATAATACAAATATTGATAACTTGTGTACACTGACAAGTAATTCTGGTGCTGATAAGTGAAGGTGATGACATTTAATCATTTAGTCAATTTATCGTGCACATCCTGAGTATGGACCGCTGATCAAAGCCCGTCAACTTGCTGTGTTACCAAAGAACTTAGAATGGGTATTAGGTTGGCTCTCCTTTTGAGATCCTACATTTAGTGTAACATGCTTTTCTAGACTCTGCTTGTGTTGTAAGTCTGAGGGCCTGTGTCCACTAATAGTGTACTCCTCCGCACCCACAGTGTTAAAGGGGACATATCATGCTTTTTTCATCAATATATATTGGTCTAAGAGGTCCCCAAAACATGCCTTTAAAGTTTATGCTCAAAAAAACACTTTGAAATCAGATTTTGGCATGCCTGAAAAGCCCTCTTCTTCAATCCTCCTCAGAACAGTCTGTTTTCTCTCTGACCACGCCCCCTCAGAAAGTGGATGTGCCCTCGGCTCTCCAGCACGTTGATCTAATGTTTACATGCTGGCTGAATATACACGGCTGCTCACAGACCCGCGTTACTTCAACCCTCTGAATTTGATCCAGAATCTGATCCTGATGGAGAGGCGCCTGCAGCAGGACCTTTCTGAACGATTGGTCACAGATTAAGTGTTTCTTGTTGTTTTATTTATCAGCATGTCGACGTGTGTCTTGGTACACAGCTACAAACATGTAGCTATGTGGCTATGCTAACTAGCGCTAGCACTTATCCATGATAAATAAAAATCATCCACTAGATCTTCAAATCTGCAGACGTGGGGAGTAAAACCGACCTCTGCCAGAAAGGCAGCAGGACCTTTCTGAAGGATTGGTCACAGATTTAGTGTTACTTGTTGTTTTATTTGTCAGTATGTCGACGTGTGTCTTGGTACACAGCTACAGCTACGACAAGTAGCTATGTAGCTATGCTAACTAGCGCTAGCACTTTTCCATGAAAAATAAAAATCATCCACTAGATCTTCAAATCTGCAGACGTGGGGAGTAAAACCGACCTTTGTGTTTATTAAGACAGCCTACAACTAGCATGCCTCCCTCCTAAGCTCCTTGTTAGCACACATGTGTACAGGTAATGAAAAACAGAGGAGGGGTTGAGTTGTATTTTATACAGTCTATGGGCTGAACAAGCTCCGAACTCTGACCTCCGTTACAGACCGGATATTGTTGTTACGTAACAAAACACTGAAGTCTGAAACGGCTCGTTTCAGCACACATTTACAGAAATGTGGAGAAATCAGAACAGGGGCAGAATGGATTTTTTTCATTCGCGGGGGGTTTGTAGACATGCCAGGGACACATATTTCAGGTAGAGAACCATTAAAAAGTCGATTTTGCATGATATGTCACGTTTAAGTGTTCTTTGTCTTTTGACGGACCTCCATGGGAGCCTGCTGCTCCTGTTTTGCCTCTCTTGTTGGTTCCCTGCCAGCCTGAGGCAACCCACTCATTCTCTCTCATCATTCTCATCTAAAACTAAAATCTAAAATCTCAGTTGATTTTAGTTCAACTTTAGAATCAGAGCAGCACATTTCAGTGTCACTTCTCCCTCAATGATGAGGAGGAAATATTTTTTTTCCATTGCTTTTGAAGTTATCTTTGTAAAATTTATTTGACTAGTTATTATTCAATGAAAGCAAGTATTAAGCATCCACAATATTTTAAGAGCTCCTGAAAATGTCTTGACATTTTCTGAAGGTCGTCTTTGAAAGAGGTTTTTACAGTGTTTTTTAACCCCTCACTCCTCTCCTGCTTCAACCTCTCGTCCAATATGGTCACAACTGTCTCTTAGAGAACAACCTGGGGGTTACAAAACCACCAAATCCAAGGCAGTCCTTAAAGAAATGCCTGACATCACTGCAGTATGTCTACTTCTGCTTGAACAGTCAGTGCACTAAACATTGTTTACAGCTATCTAAAATTGTTATCTGAAGCTTCATCCGCAGACAAAGCTAAAGGCTATAAAAAGCCTCTGTTCTCTCTGACAGTACCTTCTGTCTCAGATCTCGAACACCCTGTTATTGCATAAACATCAATTTCCACCATGCTAGAAATACTTCAGTGTGATGTCTAACCATCTGCGTCAGGCTCAGTTACATAAGAGAGAGTTTCTGTTTTACTTAAAGCAAAAAAAGTCCTCCGTTTAAATCAGCCGTTTGTGGAGAGATCTGATCCTCACAAGGGCAGAAATATGCAACTCACACATTTCTGCATACACACAAACAAAGCTGACAGGTGGCAGCTTGGCACACACTCACAGGTAGACTCGTCTCTCAACTCAGGCCAACATATGAGAAACAGAAAGCAACCAGACATGTCTACCCCTTCCTCCCCTCCCTTCTCTCCTCAATGCCCTTCCCTCCCTCCTGCCTGTACATCAGAGGAGACCCAGCCTAAAGTGTGTGTGACGCTCCCATCAGCCTAATTATCAGGGTGGACGGATGCACAACACTTCAGCAACAGCTCTCCAAATGTCCTCTACTGCCACACACTGCCATCCCCCAAGGAGTTTGTGTGTGTGTGTGGGTGAGTCTGTGCTTGTGTGTGTGTTTAGAAATGATTACAGAGTCCGTGGGTGTATGCATGTTTTACAGTTCAAGAAGCATGCCATGTTTCATTAGGTGTAGTGCCAAAGCATGATTGAGTAAATGCATCTGACTTTGTTTAACTTGCTTTTCATGTGTCGTCACGTGTGTGTTCATGAGTGTGTGCGTGTTTGTGTATCTGTGAGTGCAGGTGTCACTGTGCAGGATCTCGCTCTGTCTGCAGAGCGTGGCAGGTAGAGGAATTTGGAAGATGAGTCCTGGGTAAACTCCAACCTTCTGCTGAGATCAGAGTTTGCCCAGAAATCATGCAAACAGATGGATACAATCAAAACTGCAAATAGTCAAATATATGAGGACACCTCCACATTGTAATTGAGGTGTAACTGTTGCACTGTGTGGATCTCTGATTTGATATCATGGGCATTAAAGGGCCGGTGTGTAGGATGAAGAGGCCTCTAGTGGGGAGGTTACAAACTGCAATTTAGTCGTGCTTCTCCCCAACTTTTCCCTTCAGAGGTTTTGGGCTGAAAACTGCAAAACACTCCCAGTTTTAAGTTTGTCCTTTCTGGGCTGCTGTAGAAAAATCAAGGGGCAAAACAGGAGAGGACCTGCCCCATATTTAGACACTTAAAGCTTTGAGGTATTACTCTAAGGTCAGGCAAATTTAATGGTTATTTTATCAGGTGATTATATACTCAAGTTCTGATCATATTCAAGTAATAAAAGAAATGTCAATGAGTCAAACATTGTGGCTGGTTGAGAGACAAGACTTACTGTGGAGAACTCAGCTAACACAGTTTAAACCAGGCATGTCCAAAGTAAGGCCTGGGGGCAAATCGCGGCCCAAGGTCCATTTATTTATGGCCCCAAGCCTCCATCTTAAATTTTGTTATTTATAGCACAGAAATTAATCACCTTCTATATCATCTGTACATTGGCAGTTTCTTTCAAGTGCACAAACAAAACTAAAGTCCATCCAGAAACGTCTCAAAAAACTTCATATGGACTACCTGTCTAAAGCGAAAGCTCTGGGAATTGTGCAAGATGGCAATAAAGAAGAAACACAAGAACTCTTAAAGCTGACAGGTTTTCAAATGAATGTCTTTATCATGATGTGAAAATGTTCTTGAGGAAGACTAAAAGTTCATAAGACACAAAAGAGGACACAAGACAAGATCCAAATTATGAAATCGTACAGAAAAGGCAAAATTTGATGCATAAAGAATGTTCAGAACGCATGAAAATAATTATTTTGTTATAAAATGTTGTCTGCTGGTCAGAAAAGTCTTAAAAACAACATCAAAAGAAGTGTGAGGAAATCCATTTTCCTCCAGAAGAAGATAAAATGTATGACAAGACTTAATTTTTAGTTGGATCTGAGGAGTAGTGGTTCTAACCCTGAACATGATATGTACGCAGGTAAAGGTGTTGAAGTACTTTTGGCTGTAAGGTGTATTTATAGAAAAACAGAGGACTATTAAATGGGACAGAGGGAATCCTCAGCTGAAACGAACTGCTCTCATCGGCTCTTGATAGCTCTCTCTTTTTTTTTTAGCCTCTTTATGGTTGTCCTGCCTCGGCCAGGGTCTCTGAGAATGGAAAATAATAGCTGCTGTTGTGAAACATTCATCACTCAGGTGACCTTCTGCGACTCACCGCTAGTTGAAACTCGCCCTCCGAGGCAGAGACAGCCTGAGAGTCGCTCCAGCCATTATCAGAATCATAATTCATCTTATCGTAAAAACTGTGCGGTGTTTTTCAGATTGATGCCGAACATCAGAGCTGCCTGCTGCCTGGTGGAGGGCCCGGCAGTGTCGTAACCTTGTGATAATGTTTCATTTCATCCTCTCCTTGTCTTGCTGTACAGTAATACCTCGGCTGGATCATTTGGCCCATAAAGCTTAAGACTTTGTGGGAAATTGGATTTGAAGCTGAGTGAAGGCCCTGGAGGCTGGAACATGACGTTTGGGTACAGAAAAGAAATTCTCTTTGTAGCTCTTTCTCTTCCGTTCCTTCCTTTTCTCTTATTATTCTATCAATTATTCAAGGCTTATGGTGGGGTGCAATAATATTCCTGTACTACATCCTACAAGGCTCCATCGTGACTGAGCTCGGCACAGTCGCCTTTAAACTTTATGAATTCATCCATTCTCCCGGTCCAGGTCTGCTCTGACACTTTGAGAGAGTCTGTAACGATCGTCATAGATCAAAATCACGGCGAGGTGAAGGAATCATAAGAAATACAAACCTTGAAGAGAAGTGGAATCAAAAAGCACACTGCAGATACAATTTAACAGCATTCCTGTGTGTTAAACATTTAATTTTAAGCACCAAACGGCTGCTGCTTCTTCACCTTTTCTACCTTTCCTTCAGTTTGGACTCCCCGTGGCGGGTCAATAACACAGGAGCAGAAACCTGGAGGGGAGGGGGGGGGGAACGGACCAAGATGGAAGAATGCAATCTCCTCGCTAAGCCTCGACCCCCTCCGGAGTTTGGACTTTGTGTTTCATCCAGCACTGTCAGCCTGTGCCTGCAGCTCCTGATCACCACCACCCTTCATCTGCGGCTCTCCACAGAACAGATGCAACGCAGGTGACCGGATAGAAACAGTGTGGGTTTGACAGAGGATACTCATCGGTCAGCATGAGGAGGTCAGCGCTGTAATGAGCACATCTCTGATGGATGTGTCACTCACTCCCTCGTGCTGCTGTGTTTTAGCCTCTGGGCCGGGACTGCAGGCAAGCAGAATCGCTCTTCACAAAGTGACAGTTAATACATTATGTATGTGGCCTTTTTAAAGCATATAGAGTTCATGTCATGATCCTAAATGTCTGTGTGCTTTTATGTCTCGTGCCTCAGGATGGGTGCACCATTATCCTGTCAAACGTGATCACTGTCTAAAGTAACTGAAAGGTTATTCATTTATACACAGAGGAGGTCACACAGAGTCAGCTACAGCTCCTCAAACTGAATGCGACATTGGAACCAGGGATTTACAAGAAGGAGAGCGATAACATTTCAGTTCCATTTGGACCTCAAGTTTCAGAGCACAGCAGGTGCTTTCAAAATACTGTCCCCCAGTGTCAGTTTTACAAAAGTCCATTTTTTATCTACCAGTGTTATGTTGAGTTGTGCTGCTTTGTGAAAAAATATGCTGCCTTAGCGTGAATGAATAGTAGAGGCTTTCAGCTCACAGAACATATTAATGCTTCTTGTTTGTTTAGGCTTAAAACTTTCCTTACAGTTAGAGCTGCCTCAGGCTTGGACCAGTTATGCTGCTATAGGCTTAGACTGCCGGGGAACTGACACACTGGGATCCTATCTCACCCTTCATCACTTACTTTAACTCTCCCTGTCCCATTAAAGTTACTAACCATACACCTTTCTGGAGTCCCTGAGCTCCCTTGTCCGGTAGGTTCCTTTGAGTCGCTGCCGTAGGCATCCCACTGCCAGTGGCGGTTGGAGACCAATTTTACTGGGGCCAAGGGTGTTGTCAGAGGGACACATTCAACTCTGACAAAAGAGACTGAGAAGGGCGAGGACCGACTGAGAACAAACTGGCAAAACATCAGTGCATCCCTTTATACTAGACATATATACTACTGTGTACTTTATCAAAATGCAGACTGACAGCAGCTGTTTGGCTGTTTACACTCAACATGAGTCCCTTGTATTATATTATTTTGGTGCGGAGGAGGGGCCACAGGGGGGTCCAGGTTCAGTTTTACAGGGGCACTGGCCCCTGTTGGCCCCTCCCCAGAACCACCACTGCCCACTGCTACCACAGACTGTATATAAAATGGAAGTCATCTCGCTAGGCTCAAAGTGAGGCCAATGCAAAAACTGCTCCCCCTGGTGGCTGGCTGCAGTATAGGTCAAAAAATCCATCTCCCCCATTCATTTGAATGGGGGAGCAGTCAAACTTTAAAAAATAAATACACGTCGTACGAATGTTTCTCACATCCGTATGCTGTGGTGATATGTAGTTAGTATTTGACTGTTTTATGTTCAAGGCCTCTTTTTTTCTGAAAAGTTTCTTTTCCATTAGTTATTAGAGGTTAAAAAACGGGGTTTAACATCCGGTTTTACTTTGATTGACAGCTGCTGCAGAGAGAAACTCCATAGAACCAAGGAAGGGTATGCTGTAGGGTGGAGCTTGTTGCCGTGGAAACACACAAATTCCCTACTTCGCAGACTCTGGCTGCAGGAAATTTACATTAAGTTCTGGAAACGGATATTTTGGCTTTAAAACCGTACAATGGGAAAAGTTGGAGCTAGCGACGCTGTCCATTACATATACAGTCTATGGCTGCTATGGACATACCATACTCCAGCGGCAACAGCTACTAGTACTACTACTACTATCCTTCTCAACAATATCATCACTCACTCTGTCTCTCTGTCTCCCTCTCTCTCTCTTATCTCCTCTATCCCTCTTTCCTAACCTAACTTGGTCTCAGCAGACGTGTGTCTAACATGAGTCTGGTCCTGCTGGAGGTTTCTGCCTGTTAAAGGAAGTTTGTCCTTGACGCTGTAACTTGCTAAATGCTGCAAAGTGCTCTGCTCATGGTGGATTAAGATGAGATCAGACTGAGTACTGTCTGTAAGATGGAACTGGATCTTATCCTGTCTTGATGTTGGGTCTTTGTTACAGTCTAGACCTGCTCTGTTTGTAAAAACGTCTTCAGATAACGTTTGTTTAATACTCCAGGAGCAATGTCTCACACTCCCAGTACAGAGTCATGTTTTATTAAACCACTGCTCATTTCATTTGTATTATCAGCACACAGGGTGGCATGTTTCAATACTGTATTACTAAACCCTTATTCAAGACTCCAGGAGAAGTGTTCCTGGAGAAAGTAATGTCTCCTCTGAAGTAATGCTCTCGGTGGTTACAAGCACCCAAGAATTGATGCCCTAGGCATGAACACAGCTGTTGAGCACATCTCCATAGGAAGCACAATTTGATGGAACACCAGGTAGAGAATTCATGTTCAAGTATTAAACAGCAGAGTGTGCTGATTTGTCGTGTCTGAGACAGAAATATCGCCTCAAGAAGCTTGAAATGGAAACTTTTTATTTATGTGTTTGCTCAAACTGACCACTGCAGAGTTGTATGTGGGTGCTGGTGATCTTTGACCCAGAAATAACTTACTTAGGGTCCCAGCAGGATGTGAGAGCGCCGGCTCTCCTGCAGCATTCAGAAGTCAAAGCCTCCAGCAGCTGGTTGAGACTGCAGAGCTGGCAGTAGATGACCTTCCTGCAGGGAGAACACAAAAACATGACCTTCAGTGTATACTGGAGCTTTGTTTGGCTAAAGTATCCATCAGTATACTTTTATTGTGATTATTCCAAAGCATAAAAAACTCACTCTTATTTCTAATCTACAATAAAGAATACATTTTAATTTACCATTCTCATTTATCAGCCTTTCTTAAAGGCCCTGTGAGGAGTTTTGAACTTGCTGAGAAACAGACTGAAACTGATACTGATGCCTCTTTATGACCTTCAATAGCAAACAAGACCATCAGCAGCAACACTGGCACCTTCTCTGTTGTCATTTTTAATGCTGAAACCGCCCTGAGGGGGTAGGTGTCAGACCACATGATGGACATCTTGCTTCAGAAACAGCCTTTGTCTGATTGTTTTCATGGAACATAATCACATTGCCTGATAAAGTTGACTGTCAAAAGACAACAGGATGAGGTTTGTGTTGAAAGCACTACTTTTGCATGTATAGGACAAGAGATAAGAGGTATCACGTTGTCCACAAGGGGGCGCCAGAACCGATACAAAACAAAAGTTCCTCACAGCAGCTTTAAGCATTTCTTCTGATCTTAAAGTATGTTTATCACCGCTTTCAGAATGATCAGGTAAAAGAAAAATATATAGATTTAATGAGAATTTTGAGATTAGGATTACAAACATATAGCATTTAGATTCAGATGGAAAAATAAAAATAAACTCAGTACAATAAGAGTTTAAAGTAAGTTTTCTATGGATTATCTTTTGATAGTTGACGTTGAGGGAGAGGAAATTGATTGTAAGAAGTCATGACTTACAGCAAAGGTCTGCTGATACAATGGATGTGTTTGACCAAAAACTGAAATGATTGTTTTTGGAGCCAAGGAAGAAAGGTTAAAGGTCACTGCTCTGCTCCAATCTGCAAAGATGAAATGTTCAAACCAAGCCAGAAACCTTGGTGTAGTCTTAGACTCAGAGCTTAATTTCAGCAACAACTTAAGACAATTACAAAGTCAACCTACTATCACCTTAAGAATATATCAAGGATTAAAGGACTTATGTCTCAGCAGGATGCAGAAAAACTTGTCCATGCATTTATCTTTAGCAGACTAGACTACTGTAACGGGGTCTTTACAGGACTCCCTAAAAAGTCCATCAGATGACTGCAGCTCATACAGAATGCTGCTGCTCGAGTCCTAACAAGGACCAAGAAAGTAGACCACATCACTCCAGTTCTTAGATCTCTACACTGGCTTCCTGTCTGTCAGAGAATAGACCTTAAAATCCTGCTGATGGTTTATAAAGCACTGAATGGCTTAGGCCCAAAATACATTGCTGATCTGCTGCTACTTTATGAACCATCTGGACCGCTGAGGTCATCAGGTACTGGTCTGCTTTCAGTCCCAAGAGTCAGACTGAAACATAGTGAAGCAGCGTTCAGTCGTTATGCACCACATATCTGGAACACACTCCCTGAAAGCTGCAGGTCTGCTCCAACTCTCACCTCTTTTAAACCAAAGACTAAGACTTATTTTAACTCACTTTAAATGCAAAATTTAATGTAATTTTTAATATATTCTAATTTTCCTTTTCTTTTCTGTTTTATTATATTGGTCATTTTAATTGTGTTCTTTTATGCTTGCCTGAATGTCTCCAATGCTTTTAATGTTTTAATGTAAAGCACATTGAGTTGCCCTTGTGTGTGAAATGCGCTATACAAATAAAGATGCCTTGCCTTGTCTTACAAGATTGTTTATTATGAACATAAGTGACGCAAACAGTAATTATTACAAATGTGTATTGTGTTTTATTATCTGAAGATATAGTACCTAGTGCCACACTTATAGACTGTATAAAATATGGACGTAGTATCCGTGACGTCACCCATCTGTTCCTAAGAGCTGTTTTGAAGCAAATCGACGGGAACAGCCATATTGGTAATGCAGAACTCAACTAGACAGAGTGTGACGTAGTGTGAGTCTCTTAGCCAATGGCTGTGTGTTCCCGACCGGGAGTCACGTCAGTCATGTCCTTATTTGGGCAAAACTCATAATCTTAATATCTTCTTAACCGTCATGTTAGAAAAAAATTCACCCCCCGTACAGTGTGTGCCATTGGAGAGATTAGCTTTGTAGGGCCAAGCCGTTTTTTGAACCAGGCTGTAAACATGTTTATTAATGCTGCAAAGATCGTCTTTTTCCCATTCATATCTATGTGGTTTCCGGTGTTTCTGCAGCCAGCCTCAAGCGGATTTTCGATGTATTGCAGTTTATATCACTTCCACATTGGCTTCATCGTTTGAGACCGGAGTTTGCCGCTTGGCCACACTGCATGGAAACATCTCAGGAAGTAGTTGTTTATGAATTTACAAGTAACGAGCCAGAGAGAATAAATCCTGCAGCCGAGCTGAACGCAAGCTTAAACATTGCTGCCTCTTTGTTTTTACGAACAGCTGCAAGATTTAAAGAAACCCTCCTCCCTGGAATCCCTAGGGCAGTTCAGGGAAGCAACACGTGCATACGTTGCATCTGCAAATAGTGCAAGAACACCTGGATTGTCTAAAATGTTGAATAGAGTGAACATTTACACCCACGTTAGAGTTTCTTGAATATAGCGATGACCCCGTCTGAAGCAGTTGATAGCTTTCAGGTTTTCCAGCTAGTCCAACAGAGGTCCTGGGTGAGTAATACTTATTCTATTAACAAGTACCTCATATATTCTTTCTTCTGATTTGGATGCATGTTTGCTGCTGGAATTGTAAACATCAAATGGCCAATCAGATCAAGCACCCTTCATTAACATGCAGGTCTTCTGTTGCAGTTAAAAATCAGTGGATGTAAACATTGTTTTAAGAGACACAGCTCTCTAATACAAGAGCTGCCGTACCGGGAATAAATGCAAACTACACAATCTCTCTAAAAGCCTGGTGCCACCTGCAGTCATGCAATGTCGTCTGTCAGCGCGACACTTTCACGCTCCGAGGCTTTACGACCACATCCATCCTCATGATCGCTGCTAACACATCAAACACAATATGAATTCTGCCCCCTTTTTCCACCTTGCTCCCCCGCCCCTTGCACACAAACGTTGCATCCCCGGGTCGCTCCGAGCTCTTTTCATTATCGACCGGGCCATTTGTCTGCCAGGCGGATCGTCTGAAAGATTAGGATCTGTCAGATGTCAGGTAACAGCCTTTGAACATGGTTGTTATTTTCCAGAAGTCTTGCCAGCAAACAAGACTGTATTCCAGTGATGGCGAACAACGCAGTGTTGGAGGAAATGCATTTGGAAGCGGAGGTGATGTATCACAAATGCAGGGTGTGGATTTGTCCCAGTAGAACACTGCAGAGGCAAATGAACAGAGTGGAGAGGGTTCCTGCAGTACAAAAGCTTTATAACACACTATGTCTTTGATTTTTTTCAGTGTTGGACAGCACGTACACACACAGATCTATAGGCAGAGAACGAGCAAGTCCTTGTTTGTAAATGTGAGTCAGGGAAACTAGCAATAACTTCAGAGAGACGAGCACTTCAGATTTTAGCCTCCCTGTGACCCTGAACCTCAGCAGATATAACCTGGAGGAGTTGTTGAAGATCAAGCAAATGTTTGAATCTGACTAAATATCCCTTTTTATCATTTTTTCCTACACCTCACAGCGGATTACTGATCAATAATGTGTTACAATTGGTTAATCCTCTATGTTCACAAAACCCCTAAATGTTGCTTTTGTGAACCTGACTTCTGAGTGTTTTTTTATTCTCAGCCAACATCTGAGCTCCTAACAAAGCAGATTTGTCAGAGAAAACTTTTCCTGACACGTTTTACAAAAAGAAGGTTAGCTCTGGTTCACGCAGCATCAAAGAAGTCAGCTGTATGAAAGGGAAACAAAATGAACGCATCAGGAGGACCGCAAACTGTCAGATGTTCTGCATCAAATATTCAGCGTTCTGCCTTGTTTATTTTTCAGCGTTTGATGTTTGCTGAGGTGTAGAAACACATCTGTGTGACACGACTCGAACAGATCAACGCTGACTGACAGAAGAGGGAGGGCTATGTGAAGGGAGTCCCTTAAATCAAATGTTTCTACTTCCCCTGTCCTCTAAAGTGCTGCAGGGCGCTGGGAATCTTCTGAAAACACATGAAAACTTTGGGCTTAGGTGAACAAGCAGTGGAGGTCGTGATCACGGATCTGGTGGAAGTCCTGTGTTAGACTGCCGGGGGAACTGACACACTGGGATACATTTCTTAATAATACATTGTATTTATATAGCGTTTTTTCAAAAACTCAAAGACACTGTACAATTGTTAAAATCAATACAAGCAAAATAAACAGATCAAACAAAACAACAGTACAATCACAAATGAAAAGCTAACTTAAAAAGGTGAGTTTTTAAAAGAGATTTGAAAACTGAAGGGTCAGAGCAGTTTTGGATATGGGAGAGTTCCAGAGGGTGGGGGCGGCTACTGAGAAGGCTCTGTCCCCCCCAGGTTCGGTGCTTGGTTCTGTGAGGTGGGGACAGGAGGTTGGCATGTGAGGAGCGCAGGTTACGGGAAGGAGTGTGATGGTGGAGGAGGTCATTGAGGTAGGAAGGGGCCTCGTGGTGGAGGGCTTTGTGGTTGAGGAGGAGGATTTTAAACTGTATGCGGTAGGGGACGGGGAGCCAATGAAGAGGTTGGAGGACGGGGGTGATGTGGTCACGGGTGCAGGTGAGGAGGCGTGCAGCAGAGTTTTGAATGTATTGCAGTTTATGGAGGACTTTGGATGATGTGCCGTACAGGATGCTATTACAGTAATCTAAACGGGATGTGATGAATGCGTGGATAAGGGTTTCTGCGGCAGAGAAGGAGAGGAATGGACAGAGGCGGGCTATGTTTCTTTTTACTTGTATGGAGGAACAGATCTGGGGAAGGGTACAGAAAATGTTTTGCTGTATTGAAGGTCCTAAAGAGCACAGTGATGTCCATCATACATCAATGAAAGAAGTTGAAATCACCTGGACTCTCCCTAGAACTGGCTGCCTGGCAAAAAATAAACGATTGTGGGAGAAGGGCCTTGGTCAGGCAGGTGACCAAGAACCCAACGGCTAGTGAGACTAGTCAAGATCGAGGGAAAGATGAACGCCGCAAAGTACAGAGAGATTTTTTTTTTTTTTTTTGACTCAAGTTTTATTGGATTTTGAATTTTAAACAACTCATATCCACAACATACAGGACAAGATAGTGCCGAGCCGAAGAGTGAGAGAAAAAAAACAAAAAAAAAAAAAAACACGATAAAATGTGTGACTTTGACTGGCATGAAAAATAAGAAAAAAAAGACAAAAACAGAAGAAAAATACTGTATCAGACAAGAAAAAAATAATGAAATACTGCACAAATAATGAGAACGACAAAATACCAGTATTAACAAGACATTTTGGACGAGTTAACAAGATGTCCAATGTACCACTGTCACATGCCCTCTACCCATACTTCACATATAGATATTTAATCAATGTTCATCCAACAGTGTCCACACTGCTTCCTTTCAATGCGCGATAGCCACACCTCATGCATTCAGTTCAGAGCCCCAATAACCACACCACAAAGTAAATGTCTTAATATTTTTACAAATACAAACAACTTGTTGTACAATGTACACATTATATAGTCTGGCATTCAAAAAAAACAATCAGCTGGTGCCCAGAAGGTTCCCCTGTGGTGAGTGAAACTGCAGAAACTTTCTCTATTTATCATTATATTTTGTAACGGGTTGAGTTAGGACCCAAAGCAGTATCGGAAGCCAAGAGATCAGTTGGTAATGACCTTTATTGAACAGTTCAATAGACACGAGCAACAGGAGAATGGTCTCTCTACCTGGAACACAGGTAGGGAATCAAGTCTCTCGGGGCTCGATGACAGCCTGACGAATCAAGCACCGGTGACAGACAGATCCC
Source organism: Notolabrus celidotus (assembly GCF_009762535.1). Lineage (NCBI taxonomy): Eukaryota > Metazoa > Chordata > Actinopteri > Labriformes > Labridae > Notolabrus > Notolabrus celidotus. Next base: position 6,283,317 of record NC_048280.1, read on the forward strand.
GGAGGGAGTTGAAGAACAGACTCACTCGTACTCCGCAGGAGGACAGGACGCCAAACGGCCACGAGGACGGACAGGCAGAACCCCGGAAGGGCAAAGGCAGAACTCGTAGTCAGGGACAGAAGGCGGAGGTGTTTTCCTGGGAAGCGGTGAGGAGGGATGGTCACGGGCAGGCAGGGTCGGCAACGGGAGATCAGTCCGGAGAAGAACGCTGGAAAGTCTTGCATGAGGTCAAAGAACAATCTGGCAAGGAGTGGAGAGTGGCTGCTGCTTATAAACCAGCTTGATTGCAGATGAGGAGCAGGTGAGTGTGCAGGTGAACTGGGTTGCCTGATGAGGGGGCGTGGCTGGCCAGCAGAGTGGAGCAGAGGCAAGGAGAGTGGAAAATTACTGACAGAGGGGAGGAGGTGAGCAGACTGTGACATATTTTCCTACCTCATTTATTAGACTGTAGGATATTCTCTCAAAAGCTGCCACCCTGCCCAGTTCTGAGATCCATTCCCAAAATGATGGCCCTTCTACCGCTTTCCATTTTCTCATTATCATCTGTTTACCAATCATGATACTCGTTTGGATCTAGCTTGCAAGTGGTTTTACAATATGGACAGTATTTTGAGGGTTGCCGAGTATGTAAACACCAGGACAAAACACGTAATCTACCCCTGCAATTTCCATTATATAATCATGTACCTTGGTCCAAAACATCTGTACCTTCGAGCATGACCACAGTGCATGAACTAAGTCACCCACAACCCCGTTACATCTCCAACAATCTGATGTTTCTTTTAAACCCAGTCTGAATAACTAGCTGGGGTATCTTTAAATGTGGTCCCCAGGTCCCTTTCCCACAGTATTTTCAGCGCGGTGGTGGTTTTGTAACCAGATTTGTTTATGAGCATAGAGTAAGTACAGAGAGATTCTTGATGAAAACCTGCTCCAGAGCGGTCTGGACCTCAGACTGCAGCGAAGGTTCACATTCCAACAGGACAACGACCCTCTGCACACAGCTGAGATAACAGAGGAGTGGCTTCAGGACACGTCTCTGAATGTCCTTGAGTGGCCCAGCCAGAGCCCGGACCTGAACCTGATTGAACATCTCTGGAAAGACCTGAAAATAGCTGTGCACTGACGCTCCCCATCCAACCTCATCAAGCTTGAGAGGATGTGAAAATCAGAATGTGAGAAACTCCTGAAATCCAGGTGTGCTAAGCTTGTAGCGTCATACCTGAGAAGACTGGAGGCTGTAATCACAGCCAAAGGTGCTTCATCAAAGTATTGAGTAAAGGGTCTGAATACTTATGCACATGCAATATTTGAGTGTTTTATTTTTAATTAATTTGCAAAAATTTCTACAAAACATTTTTCAATTTGTCATTATGGGGTATGTGTGGAGAATGTTGAAGGAAAAAAGGAATTTAATGCATTTTGCAATAAGGCTGTAACATAACAAAATGTTGAAAAAGTGAAGGGGTCTGAATACATCCTGTACCCACTGTATATTTGAAACTCTTATTCCACAAACAGTTCACTCAACTTTATCTGGTCACCCTGAAGGCCTTCCTGACAAACATTTGCAAAGGGAGCACAGCAAACAATATCCTTATGACTGCTTCTTTACCTTAAAATTGAAAGAGCACAAAACATCTCCGGGGAAAGCAAAGCAACTGCATTTCCCTGCTGCTTCTGCCTTGGAGTATTCAAAATGTATCAACACAAACAGCTTATTTAAAGGCCCCTACCTCAAAAGGAGGTGTGTGATTATTCTGTACAGTATATATTAATCTTACCTCTGTACTTCCCTCAGCAGAGAGGAGGTCACAGGGGTTTGAAGTTGCGCTGACTGGCTCTTCTTCCTTCTTAACCCTGCTTTGTTCACACCTGACCAGCTGATTCATGCAGACGGAGGTCACCTGAACGCAGCAGAGATACAGTGCAGGTTAGATTTGCTCACCGCGACCTCAATTAGCTTCTGCTCAAGTGTACTTTATATGTCAGCTGTAGGGGCTTGTACAGTGAAGGTTTGAGATGAAGTATTGTAGTAAAGCTCCTGTGAGGATTTTCTTGTTGAAACAGAGGAACAAAAGGAGAACTCTGCTTTCTTGGGCAGTACAGAGAGCAAGGAGGATCTTTTTCTTCAACTGAATAAACTCACCGTCAGCACTGCTTGAGCATAGCTGCACACATTTAAGTGGCAACTGTTAAAAGGCTATAAAAAGTTAGGATATGCAGCTTTAGCTTTTAGCACATTTCTGTGTGCATGCTCCAACCGTGCATGCAGCCGGTTACAGTCGCTCCTCTTCGTTCATTCTTCTGTCTGATTTTTCTTCTTTCTTCATCAAACTTTGTCCGATTTTTCTCTGGCAGTTTGTTGAAGTTGTGACCTCTTTTGGCCTTCCGTTGGTGAGAGTTGTGGACTGTTTTCCGCCAAACAGCTGGATATTCCTGCAGAACTCTGGAGATTTAGGGCGCATAGAGGCAGAGGAGGCATAGAGCTACGAGGGAGGAGAGCTGGTATAAGAAGACGGAGGTTTATGGAGAGGAGATAGAAGCCGTGTCACTCCTCTCTCATCATGGGCAACATGAGATCTCTGGCTAATAAGATGGACTGGCTAACAGGACTAGCCAGGAGTCAGACCGAGTTTCGGGGAATGTAGCGTGGTGTGCTTCATGGAGACGTGGCTGCATCTTGATATTCTTGACCACAACTCCATTGACGGCTTCCAGACTGTCCGGGCAGACCGGGATAGCACCGAGAGTGCTGTGGGCCTCTGAGCATATTATCTGCACAGGGAGATCTCCCATGTCATACTGGTAGCTGTTTACATTCCCCCTTTGCCAACCCGACTACGGCGTCCAACGTTCTCAACGCTGCCATAGCCAGACTCCAGACAGACCACCAGAGTGCCCTCTTCCTGATCTCTGGGGACTTCAACCATGTATTTATTTTCTACAGAGCTTATTATTGTACTTGTATAAATTATTGTGTACAGAGCAACTGTAATGACTGAATTTCCCTCCCCTGGATAAATAAAGTATTCCTGATTCTTATTCTGATTTATGTGGTCTGCAAAGTGTAAAAGACCTCAGCTGTGAGTCCAAGTTAGTTGTGGTTCAAAGCAAAAGAAGTATACTCATATTTGGATATGCACTGGACACACTGTGCATCTAAGCTGTGAACCAACTCAGACACACAGCGAGAAGAACTGAAACTGAGTAGCTGCTCACTTGTCTCTAACGCTGTCTGAGTCAGAGGAACAACTGGGAGGTCATGACTCTGTTCTCAGGCATTCATCCTTCCACATCCGCCGCCTCTCCTCCTCCTCCTTCGCCCGCTCCTCCAGTTCCTCTTTCTGCAGGAGGGGGAAGGAGCTCTGGCTTTGCTTAATTGCTGATGCCAAATGCCTGCAAAGCAGAGAGACACAAGGGGATGTCATAAATACAAGGCATCAGCAGCGTGTTTTAAAGATGATATATGTTCTCTCTCCAACCATCAAAACGACAGGAGAGAAAAAACGAAATAAAAATGTCAAGCCCACACATTCATCTCCTGTCTTCGTCAGAGACGTACAAAAAACCCCATCAAAGCTGATGAGCTACATTCAAATATGCTTTGCAATAATCCCTCTCACACACACACACACACACACACACTCACAAACACACACACACAAGTACATTGTAAATCATCCAAATCAGAGTACACCAAAGCAGCAGGCGGCCACAAATGACACCTAACTAGAGCATTATGGGAAAAACGTGTTACGTCTGGCCAGATTAATGGCTTAATTAAGACGGTTTAGCTTCCAACCGTAACCTTTCCTCAAATACTGTTTGCTTGTTTTCCTCACACTGCACGCGTAATTACCTTTGCATTAATTCTACACTGGAAAATTAAAAGACATGCACAGAAAAAAAAAACTGTCGAGGTGACTTTGCCAAGAGAGCGGGTGAGGCAGCACGCCTCTGTGTTTCTTAATCATTTCCCATCATGAGTAGTTTGTGGGTGAAGGAGACAGATAAAAAAAGCAGGTCAAAGAGCACACAGCTACAAAGCTCATTATGGTGTGCTGGGATGGAGAGTCGAGGTGGCGTGTGTTTCCAGTGTAAGCCTTTGTTGTTGGAGTCAGAGGGAATATTACAGAGCTGTGTGGCCTCTCACATGAAATGCAGGCTGTTGCGGCTGTTGGAAGACGCCAAGCAGTAATCACGAGTTCCAATATGACTGTGACGGAGAGAGATAAGCCGTCACGTCATATCACAGGGAATAATCCATTAATGTATATCAGGGTTGGCATAAATTCTACATTATTTTCATATATTTACAGTGAAATGGTAATGAGATGACATGAACTGCTGTTATTTCTTAACAATATTCACCTGACAAAACCATAGACTGTAAAATAAATAGATGTAGTGACGTCACCCATCTGTTTCTGAAGCGCTGTTTTGAGGCAAATCGTCGGTAGGTGCCATATTGGAAATGCTGAACACAACCTTACTTCGTCCGAGCTAGTGTGAGGTAAAGGGGCGGGCTTTTAGCCTTTTTGCTAACAGCTACAAGGTGCCCGCCTGTCAATCAAGTCAGGCATGTCCTTATTTGGGGAAAACTCGTAAGTTAAATATCTTCAAAAATACTGAGTTCTAAAAAAAATTCACCCCCAGTGCAGTGTGTGCCGATAGAGAAATAAGCTACTCAGATCTAAACTGTTGAACCAGGCTGTAAACATGTTTATTAATGCTGCAAACATCGTCTTTTTTGAATGGGCGTGTATGTGGTTTCTGTGTGCTGTTTCTGCAGCCAGCCTCTAGTGGATGCTCCATGAACTGCAGTTTAAGCATTTCTGCATTAGCATCATATTTTAAGACCGGAGGTTGCTGCTTGGTCAAAACTGAGGATTTTACAATTATTGTAATTCATCATCAAACCATATCAGTCACTGAAAGCTACCAGGTGGAGATTTACTTAAGTGGCAACCTCCAGCACTGTCAAATGAAGCTGCAGTTCACTCAACTCAATCAAGATTTTGTTTGTAAGAAATAAGTAAGAACATATTCATTTTATCCATCTATATATGTATTTATTACTATTATTATTATTATTATTTGTTTGTTTGTTTTTGTTGTTGTTTGTTTTGTGTATCATATCTTCTTTCTGATCCGTGAGTCCTTCCTGTTTTCTTATTTTTAAGATAACATTTCAAAACACGTTGGATTGGACTCTAGTGGTTGTCATTGTATCGTGTGTTCTTGTTTGTCTGTAAAATATAAAATTGGGTAACATGCACTTTTTGAATGATGTATACAGCAGAAAAACCTAATAATAAAAAAAATGAAGCTGCAGTTCCTCGAGTGTCCACTAGAGGCTGGCAACAGAAGCTGAGGGATTCTTAGAGCAAAATTAAACTTATTTATAGCCTTGTTAGAGTAACTTAATTTTGTGTGAATATTATATTCCTTTATTCATAAAAACTTGATGAGGGGGTAATTTGTTTAATAACTCATCTGCTGTTAAGATACAGCATAGCTTTGCATAAAACAAAGCAAAAATTTCATGTGGCCCAAAAAGCAGACTAATGTTATAAAAAATGATGAACAGGACAATTATTTCTTTCTGTATTAGAAATTTAAATACATGATTTTTTTTTTGTATAACTTAGCCTTGGAAAGTGCCAATAATGACCTTAATTTTAAGTCTAAGGGGTAGATGGGAACATGCTTTATAGTTGCAGGTAATAAGCGCTAACCTGGATGTGCTGTGATCCACATCATCTGAAGAAGTCTGATGTGTGTTTTTGTATCAGAAAGACTGAGGCGTTTATTTTCAATAAACCAACAAACGTGTGTGAGAATTTCCAGTGAGAAACTTACTTAAAAGGTCCTGTGAGGAACTTTTTGTTTGGGTCAATTTTGCTGCCCCCTTGTGGACAACGTAGGAGTTTTATATATCTTTGCTGATCCTATCATGAACATGTGTAATTAGTATTTTTCTGACATAAAAGCTCATCCAGCTCTCTCTCAAAAGTTGATTAGTCATTGACAATCTTTTCTGTGAAATGAAAACAAAGGCTGTTACAGCAGCGAGCTCTCACTCACTTTGCTTCATTAATGAGAGTTGTACAAAGAATTAAAATTGACAATGAAGCAATTATATGTCTTTTTGCTAGTGTTCTTGTCTGCTTTCACACATTAAATAGAGGCATCTGTAGTAATTTTAGTCTCTTACATGACTCTCTGGAATTAACAGGAGCTTCAATGACAGAGTCCAGTTCTCGTGATTAATCAATTATTTCAAATTAGCAGGTTTCAACCTACTCTAAATCAGGGTTGCAAAATTCTGGGAACTTTCAAAGTTGGAAACTTACATGGGAATTAACATGAATTTATGGTAATAAAGGGGAATAAGTCAGGAATTTACAAAATTGAAGGTTGGCTCTTCATATGGAACTTAAATATAGTTGGGGAAAATATATTTTAGCACAATCCTGACTAAAACAACCAGATTTCATGCAAGTACAGTTGAATATCTATGCTATTCCTCAATCACATGCACATAGCACACTGCTTACTGCAGGGCTATTAAGACCACGCTCCCTACGTGTACTGTGCATTCCTCCATCACATGCACACATGATTTCTAGAGTCCTCAGGCTTGAGAAGCTTGAGGGAAGATGCTATTTTATTTGTATGTTGAATGGGACTTTTTTGGAGGGAGAGGGGCTCTTTTCATTTAACATTTTGAATGGGACTTTGTTGGGATTGCATTTTTGTTAATTTTTTAATGGGTTGGGTCAGGGGGATGAGTAACATTTAACTCAACATTCATGTTTTTGTTCTTCAATGAAAGAATTGATTGTTCAATAAAATATTCAACACTTGGTAAAGTTATGCTTACAAATAAATCTGATTAAATTATATTATTTTGGATGGATGTCTGCTTATAAAATAAACAAATACAGTATTTATCCTTGGATATAACACCTTTAGATTAAATTACCCTCAATTCCCATAAATTCCAATGGAACGTTTCCAATTTTACACCCCTTTGCAGCCCTACTCAAAATAACCATTGTGCAATTATTCAATGCAATAATATGGCCAGCCCAGTTGTAGAGAGCAACCTACAGTCAAATGAATGAAAACAAATTCCCAACCAGGAGAAGTTTGAGGGTCAGAGTAACAGTGACCTTACAGTATGGTCTTGACCCTTTTTTTTCCAGAAGACCTAAAATCTTCTGCAAAGGCATTAACTGACTCCTGCGTACGTTCCCACCCTCTTCTGCTCCAGTTCTTATTTGTTATCTAGCGAGCAGCTGGCTGGTAATATTTCGCCCACAAGTGGAGCCAAGCACTTCAGCCTAGGAGGAGGGCACGGAGCACTTGTGCTCCAGCATGCTAATTTGGCTCAGTTCAGCGATACACAGAGTGCACCAGTTTAGCTGGGAGGCATGTCTGTTCAATTTGCATACCACCACACCCCTGATATTACTTATTAATCCTCAGATGTGACATCTAAGTCCAAAATGCAGCAGTCTTAATTAAAGTGTGTTTCTATCAGCATCACTAATGACTCGTAGCTTCAAATGTGCAAAAGTTTTTTTTCCCCTGGAGTGGCTGCAGGCTGCCAAGAGTATGCAAGGTGGCTCACTGACCTCGCCTCAGACGTGACTAATTTTGTTAGCTCTTTGTGCTAAAATCGCTCTTCCACTTTAGATTAGCTTTTTTTTTTTTCAAACTGGTTTATTCTTCTAACAAGCAGACAAGTGGGTGTGCACTTCAGTTTGATGCACCATATATACAAATGTTTGTGACAACAGAGTGTAACATGAAAGCCGTACAATCATATGCAGAGGAGAAAAGGGGGAGAAACAGATAAAAGAAAGCTGCTGATTCAGTGACAGGCTGAAGTATTTGTTTGGTTGTGACAAGAAAATAAACGGCATGGCGAAGAAGCGGTATCATCAATACGTGAATGCACAATGAAACTTTTGTGTTTGAAAGCAAAGAAGCTCTGAAGTGAAACCCCATTACGCCTTTTCTCCTAACCGCCGTCTGTCCTCCCAGTCAATAACAAGTTATTCTTCTCTGTGGGAGTGAATCATGACCACAAACAACGGGCTGGCTTGAGAAGCTCATTAATGATGACTGCTTGGACAGAGGACTTGATTGGTGGTTTGAAATGTAGACATTTGTGACTAGAGGGAGGAGGAAGGAAAGAGGAGACTTATCTGGTTGTTTTACGTTGCTGATCATGGGAGTCCTTGGGTGGCAGCTTGTTACCAGGCAACAAAGGAGATAGGGTCTTGGGGAATCTTGACAGTGAGAAGACTAACTACAGTGTTGTGGCTCTCATGTAAATCTACTATAACCATAAATTATTATACGGGAATTCTTGATGCACACTTATGTTAGCTGGGAAGCTCTATCTGCCAGCTACAGTGTGATGAGAAACAGGACTCCAGTAGTGTTGACAAGACAGACCGGGTTGTTTCATGTCAACATCGCCAGAGACAAATGGCAGACAGCGACAACACAAGCTGGCACAGTCATAAGTGACAGAGTACCACAGGCAAGGGTAAGAGCCAAAACACTGACTGAGCTTTGCAGTGTCTACTGAGACAATACAGGAAGGCAACCGCAGGAAATACAAAACCAAACTGGACTCGTATGGTCTCTCTATTTGTGACATCATACAGTCTGATTTTGAATTGTGACTAGGGTTGCAAAATTCTGGAAACTTTCAAAGTTGGAAACTTTCAACGACTAATGACCAACGACCAACAACCAACGACCAACAACCAATGACTAACGACTAACGACCAACAACCAACGACCAACAACCAACGACTAACTACCAACAACCAACGACCAACAACCAACGACCAACGACTTACGACCAACAACCAACAATCAACGACCAACGACCAAAAACCAAGAACAAACAACTGAAGACTAATTACCAACAACCAACAACCAACGACTAACGACTATTGACCAACGACCAAAAACCAAGAACAAACAACCAACGACTAATGACCAATGACCAAAAACCAAGAACAACCAACAACCAACGACTAACGACTAACGACCAACAAACAACGACCAACAACCAATGACCAACAATCAACGACCAACGACTAACGACCAACAACAAACCAACGACTAACGACTAACAAATAATGACCAACGACCAACGACCACATCCAACGACAAACGACCAACAGCCAACGACTAAAGACCAACAACCAACGACCAATAACCAATGACCAACGACCAACGACTAACGACTAACGACCAACAACCAACGACCAACAACCAACGACTAACGACTAACGACCAACAACCAACGACCAACAACCAACGACTAACGACTAACGACCAACAACCAACGACTAACGACCAACAACCAACGACCAACAACCAATGACCAACGACTAACGACTAGCGACTAACGACCAACAACCAACGACCAACAACCAACGACTAACGACTAACGACCAACAACCAACGACCAACAACCACATCCAACGACCAACAACTAACGACCAACAACCAATGACCAACGACTAACGACTAACGACCAACAACCAACGACCAACAACCAACGACTAACGACTAACGACCAACAACCAACGACCAACAACCAACGACTAACTACCAACAACCAACGACCAACAACCAATGACCAAAAACCAACGACCAACGACTTACGACCAACAACCAACAATCAACGACCAACGACTATTGACCAACGACCAAAAACCAAGAACAAACAACCAACGACTAATGACCAACAACCAACAATAACGACTAATGACCAACGACCAAAAACCAAGAACAAACAACGACTAACAACCAACAACCAACAACCAACGACCAACGACTAACAACTAATGACCAACAACCAACGACCAACAACCAACAACCAACGACTAACAACTAATGACCAACAACCAACGACCAACAACCAACGACTAATGACCAACAACCAACAACCAACGACCAACGACTAACAACTAATGACCAACAACCAACGACCAACAACCAACAACCAACGACTAACAACTAATGACCAACAACCAACGACCAACAACCAACGACTAACAACTAATGACCAACAACCAACGACCAACAACCAACAACCAACGACTAACAACTAATGACCAACAACCAACGACCAACAACCAACGACTAATGACCAACAACCAACGACCAACAACCAACGACTAATGACCAACAACCAACAACCAACGACTAATGACCAACAACCAACGACTAATGACCAACAACCAACAACCAACGTCTAATGACCAACAACCAACAACAAACGACTAATGACCAACAACCAACAACAAACGCCTAATGACCAACAACCAACGACCAACAACCAACAACCAACAACCAATGACCAATGACCAATGACCAACAACCAACGGCTAATGACCAACAACCAACGACCAACAACCAACAACAAACGACTAATGACCAACAACCAATGACCAACAACCAACGACTAATGACCAATGACCAAAAACCAAGAACAAACAAGCAACGACTAACGACCAACAACCAACGACCAACAACCAACGACTAATGACCAACAACCAACGACTAATGACCAACAACCAACGACCAACAACCAACAACCAATGACTAATGACCAACAACCAACAACAAACGACTAATGAGCAACAACCAACAACAAACGACTAATGACCAACAACCAACAACCAACGACTAATGACCAACAACCAACAACCAATGACCAACGACTAACGACTAACGACTAACGACCAACAACCAACGACCAACAACCAACGACTAACGACTAACGACCAACAACCAACGACCAACAACCAACGACTAACGACTAACGACCAACAACCAACGACCAACAACCACATCCAACGACCAACAACTAACGACCAACAACCAATGACCAACGACTAACGACCAACAACCAACGACCAACAACCAACGACTAACGACTAACGACCAACAACCAACGACCAACAACCAACGACTAACTACCAACAACCAACGACCAACAACCAATGACCAAAAACCAACGACCAACGACTTACGACCAACAACCAACAATCAACGACCAACGACTATTGACCAACGACCAAAAACATAGAACAAACAACCAACGACTAATGACCAACAACCAACAATAACGACTAATGACCAACAACCAACAACAAACGACTAATGACCAACAACCAACAACCAACGACTAATGACCAACAACCAACAACAAACGACTAATGACCAACAACCAACAACCAACGACTAATGACCAACAACCAACAACCAACAACCAACAACCAACGACTAACGACTAACGACCAACAACCAACGACCAACAACCAACGACTAACGACTAACGACCAACAACCAACAACAAACGACTAATGACCAACAACCAACAACAAACGACTAATGACCAACAACCAACAACCAACGACTAATGACCAACAACCAACAACCAATGACCAACGACTAACGACTAACGACTAACGACCAACAACCAACGACCAACAACCAACGACTAACGACTAACGACCAACAACCAACGACCAACAACCAACGACTAACGACTAACGACCAACAACCAACAACAAACGACTAATGACCAACAACCAACAACAAACGACTAATGACCAACAACCAACAACCAACGACTAATGACCAACAACCAACAACCAATGACCAACGACTAACGACTAACGACTAACGACCAACAACCAACGACCAACAACCAACGACTAACGACTAACGACCAACAACCAACGACCAACAACCAACGACTAACGACTAACGACCAACAACCAACGACCAACAACCACATCCAACGACCAACAACTAACGACCAACAACCAATGACCAACGACTAACGACTAACGACCAACAACCAACGACCAACAACCAACGACTAACGACTAACGACCAACAACCAACGACCAACAACCAACGACTAACTACCAACAACCAACGACCAACAACCAATGACCAAAAACCAACGACCAACGACTTACGACCAACAACCAACAATCAACGACCAACGACTATTGACCAACGACCAAAAACATAGAACAAACAACCAACGACTAATGACCAACAACCAACAATAACGACTAATGACCAACGACCAAAAACCAAGAACAAACAACGACTAACAACCAACAACCAACGACTAACAACTAATGACCAACAACCAACGACCAACAACCAACGACTAATGACCAACAACCAACAACCAACGACTAATGACCAACAACCAACGACTAATGACCAACAACCAACAACCAACGTCTAATGACCAACAACCAACAACAAACGACTAATGACCAACAACAAACGACTAATGACCAACAACCAACAACCAACGTCTAATGACCAACAACCAACAACAAACGACTAATGACCAACAACCAACAACAAACGACTAATGACCAACAACCAACGACCAACAACCAACAACCAACAACCAATGACCAATGACCAACAACCAACGGCTAATGACCAACAACCAACGACCAACAACCAACAACAAACGACTAATGACTAATGACCAATGACCAAAAACCAAGAACAAACAAGCAACGACTAACGACCAACAACCAACGACCAACAACCAACGACCAACAACCAACGACTAATGACCAACAACCAACGACTAATGACCAACAACCAACGACCAACAACCAACAACCAATGACTAATGACCAACAACCAACAACCAACGACTAATGAGCAACAACCAACAACAAACGACTAATGACCAACAACCAACAACCAACGACTAATGACCAACAACCAACAACAACGACTAATGACCAACAACCAACAACCAACGACTAATGACCAACAACCAACAACAAACGACTAATGACCAACAACCAACAACCAACGACTAATGACCAACAACCAACAACCAACGACTAATGACCAACAACCAACAACCAATGACCAACGACTAACGACTAACGACTAACGACCAACAACCAACGACCAACAACCAACGACTAACGACTAACGACCAACAACCAACGACCAACAACCAACGACTAACGACTAACGACCAACAACCAACAACAAACGACTAATGACCAACAACCAACAACAAACGACTAATGACCAACAACCAACAACCAACGACTAATGACCAACAACCAACAACCAATGACCAACGACTAACGACTAACGACTAACGACCAACAACCAACGACCAACAACCAACGACTAACGACTAACGACCAACAACCAACGACCAACAACCAACGACTAACGACTAACGACCAACAACCAACGACCAACAACCACATCCAACGACCAACAACTAACGACCAACAACCAATGACCATTGACTAACGACTAACGACCAACAACCAACGACCAACAACCAACGACTAACGACTAACGACCAACAACCAACGACCAACAACCAACGACTAACTACCAACAACCAACGACCAACAACCAATGACCAAAAACCAACGACCAACGACTTACGACCAACAACCAACAATCAACGACCAACGACTATTGACCAACGACCAAAAACATAGAACAAACAACCAACGACTAATGACCAACAACCAACAATAACGACTAATGACCAACGACCAAAAACCAAGAACAAACAACGACTAACAACCAACAACCAACAACCAACGACCAACGACTAACAACTAATGACCAACAACCAACGACCAACAACCAACGACTAATGACCAACAACCAACAACCAACGACTAATGACCAACAACCAACGACTAATGACCAACAACCAACAACCAACGTCTAATGACCAACAACCAACAACAAACGACTAATGACCAACAACAAACGACTAATGACCAACAACCAACAACCAACGTCTAATGACCAACAACCAACAACAAACGACTAATGACCAACAACCAACAACAAACGACTAATGACCAACAACCAACGACCAACAACCAACAACCAACAACCAATGACCAATGACCAACAACCAACGGCTAATGACCAACAACCAACGACCAACAACCAATGACCAACAACCAATGACTAATGACCAATGACCAAAAACCAAGAACAAACAAGCAACGACTAACGACCAACAACCAACGACCAACAACCAACGACCAACAACCAACGACTAATGACCAACAACCAACGACTAATGACCAACAACCAACGACCAACAACCAACAACCAATGACTAATGACCAACAACCAACAACCAACGACTAATGAGCAACAACCAACAACAAACGACTAATGACCAACAACCAACAACCAACGACTAATGACCAACAACCAACAACAAACGACTAATGACCAACAACCAACAACCAACGACTAATGACCAACAACCAACGACCAACAACCAACGACTAATTACCAACAACCAACAACAAACGACTAATGACCAACAACCAACAACAAACGACTAATGACCAACAACCAACAACAAACGACTAATGACCAACAACCAACAACCAACAACCAACGACTAATGACCAATGACCAAAAACCAAGAACAAACAACCAATGACTAATGACCAACAACCAACAACCAACGGCTAATGACAATGTCAGGTTGTACTAAAAAAGCTGGGGGTCTAGATTTAAGTAAGGGAAGTGTTCAGGTTTGGTTTGTAGTTGTAGTATTAACCAATCATGCTTCAATAGGCTTTGGTGTATGCAGGAAAAACAGTCCAATTGGAGAGCAAAAGCAGGCAGGACGAAATCCCAGCTCTCAGGCATTATCAGAAAACTGTTTATTTATCTCTGACCAGATATCTGCATGCAAGTGAAGCTGTTGTTCTGTCCTTGAACAACATTTCACCAAGTGCAACAAAAGAAGCCTCTTCATAACTTACAATTTACAGTGAAACTGAGACCCACAGCTCGCTCACCTAATTTCAACTGATATTTCCAGCTGTTTGGAAGGCACTAGCAAGATAAAGGGAGTAAATAATCTCACCACCTAACCACCATGTTACTAACTGTATAAACAGCATTAGCTATGGACAAGCTTATGGAGTAAATCGGCCTATCATGCCAAGGTTTGGGAAACACTAGGATTGGTAGAGCTTGTATAAATACTTTTCAAGAGGATATCTTAAATTTTTGTCCTAATTTTCAGATCATCTTTATATGAGAAGGAGATATCATAATAGCTGTGTCCATGTACTTTAGGATTACCCAAATTATGACACAAATCCCTGTCCTGAGGAGGATTAAGACCACTGGAGATGTATTGTATAATATTATGTATGTACCACAGATTTTCTGACGTTTTTGGGATTCTATTGAAGTATTTTTTCAGCATAATGACTGATTAAAGAGCTTTAATCACTTTTCGCATGGGACAGCTCCTCCATGCTCTTGCCTTGTGAAATCCGTATGGTTAAGATGCATTCATTCCTGTGTAAGGTCATTTTCACTCGATCATCATGAGGTAAATATGACAGGAAAAGCGTCCAATCATCCAGTTTTTAAATATAACTTGGTTACATAAGATTCCTTCCTACTGTTGTCTAATGTTAACTTGATCTAGTCAACTGATGATTTCCAGCAAGACATTCATACTGTATATTTATTGACATACCGAAAAACAGGCCACTTAATACTCCACCCTTCTGCCTGAGCTGGAAAACAAAACCCAGCTGATTAAGTTTAAGAGGTTTTACTCTGACCACAGGAGCAGTGAGATGTACGAGGTTTCGACATGTGAGCTGACAGAAAATGGGCCTGCCATTTGCCCTAAAAGGCATCACCGCCCCAAATCATTACTACTGTATTCACTTGCCGGGATAAACAGCCACAATTCATCTGGGGGTTAGTTTGTCCTGTGAAATGGCAACCTTTCCCCACAACACCTGAATGAATAATTCAACACTCTGTGCTCTATCAGAAGCTGTCAGAAATGTCAGCCGGTTGGAAGTACCCTTGGCTGCCCCTGGAGGATGATGTCTCTACACCCTGTGGTGGGGTTAGGGGGTTGCACACTCATAACACACACACAAACACACGCACATACACACACACATATTGGACCAAATGCCACAGCTTTTTCAGTGCCAGGGCTCCACTGCCTGCAGGACACAGACACACTGAGAGCTGAGCATACCTGCAGTGAGCAAACATTTGCAGCTTTACTTTTCTCACACACAAGCTTTACTTTTCTCACACACTAGGCTATTGTGAAATGTGACTTTTTCCATAAATAGGCGCACACCTTATCTGTTTTAGGGGAAATAGCAGCTTATCATCTCATATTTTTCTTGACAGAAGGGATTCATTTTGACTATATTTGCTGAGCTCTCAGCTGGTGTGGCCTAGGTGCCTCCTCAGAGAGACAATATCTGCCTTTTCCTGAGTAAACTCTGACACAACTGCACAAAAATAAAGACATAAAAGCAAAGCAAAAGGACAAGCAGCAGTTATTTTCCTCAGAGCACTTTCTCACCCACGAGAGACTCCCTGATATGTATCCTCATGTGACCTCTTCAGAAGCAAATCAGGAGGCAGGCCAGGAGATAAAACTGTGTCTCTAATATAACATCTTTTTTGGGAATGACATATAATCAGGGAATTAATCTGCATAATAAACGGCAGTGAATAAAAAATGTCCTTATGCGAGAAATAAACTGATGTTTTCTCTGGGATAAATTGGATAAAGAGTGTGAGAGGAATGTTAATGTAGGCTTGATGATTAACCGTCACACCTTACTTCCTTGTGTGGAATCTGGAGGTTTGCTGTTAATGGATTGGTCAGTCATTCTTGGTGGGTCATCTGTAGTTGCCTATGAATAGATCATCAGACTGGAGGTGAAGGGAGCATTGGTTTGAATTGGATACTCATGTAAATGTTCTTATCTCCATCAAAAAAAGTTGTGTAATGCTTAAAAACACCTGGAGGAAGATCTCCCAACTAATTACATTTATCTGCAACAGGTCAGTAATATGACTGGGTATAAAAAGGGCACTCCAGAGAGGCAGAGTACCTTAGAAGTGAAGATGAGAAGAGGTTCACCACTCTGTGAGAGACTGGGAAAGAGTTCAGCAAGTTCAGAAAGAAGACCTCATGACTGATACTGGATGGCATTGCATTAAAAACAGACATGATTGGGGCGCTGGTGGCCTAGCGGTCCAAGCGCCCCCACATACAGAGGCTATAGTTCTCGTTGCAGAGGTTGCCAGTCCGACTCCCGGCTATGGCATTTTGCTGCATGTCTTCCTCCACTCTCCACTCCCCACAATTCCTGTTTCTCTTTAACTGTCCTATCAATAAAGCCAAAAACGCCCCAAAATATTTTTTAAAATACATGACTCTGTAGTGGAAATCGCTGCATGGGATGGTAAACCACACCATAAAACCAGTCTGTTAACAAAGTGTGTTGCTGCATCTACAAATACAGGTTAAAACTGCACCATGCAAAGAGAAAACCATGATCCAGAAATGCTGGCAACTTCTCTTATGGCTTGTGATCAGCGCACAGTTCCAAAACCAGCATCCGTGATGGTATTGGGATGCATTAGAGCTCATGGCATTGGTAGTCTGCGCATGTGGGAAGGCACCATTAATGCTGAACAATATAAACAGGTTCTGGACCAACATACGCTGTCATCCAGACAATGCCTTTTTCAGGGGAGACCTTTCATAATGCAGCAAGAAGATGCTAAACTACATTTTGCATGTATCAGAACAGCCTGGCTCTGTAGTAGAAGAGAGCAGATGCTAAACTAGCCTGCCTGCAGTCTTGACATGTCACCTATTGAAAACATTTGGCACAACATGGCACACAAATACGACACAGGAGACCCCAAACTGTTGAGCCGCTAAAATGCTGCAATTCAGGGACGGTGTTTCACTATCAAGACTCAGGAAACAGGTCCCCAAATGTTTATAGTGTTGTTAAAAGAAGAGGTGAAGCAACACGATGGTTAACATGTCTCTGTCCCAACTTTTGTGAAGGTGTTGCTTGCATCAAATTTAAAATGAGGATACATTTTTCTTAAAATAATACAAAATTTTCAGTTTCAACATTTGATTTTCTGTCTTTGCAGTGTTTTCAATAAATGTAAACTTTGAATGATTTGCAAACCATCAAATTCTGTTTCTGTCAACACTTTCCCAACTCTTATAGCATTGGGGTTGTAAAAATCACATTTAGTCTGAGGGACTGCATGCTGAGGAAAGAAGCACAATTCCAACATTATGTCAAGCTGTGAAAAAAATTCTTCACAACAAAAATTTAGAAACAAAAATCCTGAAAGACTAAATTACTCTACAACAAAGTAATCTACAAAAAAAACATGTTTTACTGTTTTCATTTCTAAAACCAAAACCACAAAAGCGAAAGCACAAACGGATTACAGTATTGATCTGCTCAAACACGAGCTGCAGTTTTTAGTATGTCCTAATAAATAGTCAGTTGTGTTAAGTATTTTAAAGTTGAGAAGTTCTTCAAGAGTGTTTTAATTGATGGCTTGAATCTGCCTTGGAGAAAAAAGTAATGTCTCCATAAGATAGAGCTTCTGCCCCGTTCAAAGCTGGCACAATTTTTTAATCAGGCAGCTCCCCAAACCCCAAATGAACGACTAAAACAGTCCCCAAAGTTCATCTATTGATCTCAATTACCCCTGTGTCTAATCCATCTTTTTCAGGCCTCCACACGACATTCACCTCTTCATTCCAGACAGACGATTACTACAGACTGATAACACTCATAACTCTGAATACTGGTCTAAAGAAATGAAGTAGAAGTGCAACTTTAGATTATTTCAATAATCTTTTAGTCTTTTTTGAGA
Organism: Notolabrus celidotus; assembly: GCF_009762535.1. Classification (NCBI taxonomy): domain Eukaryota; kingdom Metazoa; phylum Chordata; class Actinopteri; order Labriformes; family Labridae; genus Notolabrus; species Notolabrus celidotus. The sequence goes on from NC_048280.1 coordinate 6,302,127, forward strand.
GTTTTCACCATTAACCATTGGTTTTTAAATTGACAAAAGATAATAAAAATGCAAATCTCTACATGACAAAGGAACCAGTGCATGTTCAACATATATATCCACCAAAAAATGTAATAGTTACGATCATCAAAATAGCTGGTAATTGATTTTCTGATCCTCTTTTTATGAATTGATAATCAATTGCAGGGTAAGCCCTACAAAATTCACCAAATCAAGCATTTTACCCTGTAAGAGGCAAGTTCATATAAAGTAATGCTGTGCACCTCACACTGCATTTACATGGATGCAGTCACAATCTGAAGCCTAACAATGGTGTGCGCCATATTGGAAATGCTGACTGAATTTAAAGAGGTGGAGAGGAGATTTTAGCCTCCTAGCTAACAGCTATAATACGCCTAACTCACAAATGCTGCAAAGTGCTCTGCTCATGGTGGATTAAGATGAGATCAGACTGAGTCCTGTCTGTATGATGGGACTGGATCTTATCCTGTCTAGATGTTGGGTCTTTGTTCATAATATAACATAGTGTACGGTCTAGACCTGCTCTGTTTGGAAAGTCTTGAGATAACATTTGTTGGGATTTAGCGTTATACAATTAAAGATTGATTGATTAACATGTTCCATTTTGCTGTAATAATTGGCATTTTAACACAGGACCTAATGGGGTCTCCTTGGCTTTTGCAACTGCAGCTTTTTTTGCACTTTTGCATTGGCTTCACTTTTCAACACCAGAGTTTCAAACTCACACAAGTAGAAATGTGTCCATTATTATTCCTCGGACATCTTGAATACTGCTTAGTTAACCCTCCTGTTATGTTCCGGGTCAGTTTGACCCATTTCAAAAAAATTTTAAAAAAAAAAGAAAAATTGTTTAAAGTATTTTTCCTGTATGAAACTTCTTCTGCTTGGTTTAATTAGTTAAATCAACATATAAAATAAAAATGGTTAATTTCACATATTTGCAACCCCCCTTGCATGTTTCTATTACACAGATACTGTTTGTGGGTCAATTTGACCCGGCAGTCTAAGTGGATGCTAAAAGGAGTCAGAAGTGTCAAATACTAATTGTTTCTTTGCAACTGTGTGAAATTTTTTCGGCTCCCACCTTCTCTGTTCCTGTGGGCAAACTCCACCCACAATGAATGGACACTCAGCAGGGGAGGGCCAAAACATATCAAGATTCTCTGCAAGGGAGTTCTACCAACAGTTGACTTTTTGAAGTTTTAACATGATCATCCTCATTGAACCATGATCTGTGAGAGGTAAAGAACACCATTGCACTAAACATTTATTTAAATGGTTAGTAAGGAGTGTCAGAACCCAAAAAAAAAAAGTTTATTGGGATTTTTTTGGGTTCTGACACTTTTGGATGACTAAATATGTCAAATTGACCCAGGAACATTGTTGCTGTTCCTGAGAAACTAACATAACAGGAGGGTTAAGAATGAAAACACGAAGAAGTGTTTACACTCAGTAGTGTAGATGAAGAAGTAGAGAAACCTTCAATAAATAAATATGTTTCTGCCAGACTGGATGATATGTCTACCCTTAAAGATGGAAAATCTCTGGAAAAAGTTCAAAAGTGAAAGTAAATTCAGTAAATGCTGAATCTTTTGTGGTTAAAGCAGTTAAAAACGCTACTTCACAAAATGTCACGACTCCTTCTGATTTATGGCGGAGCAACAGATGTACCTAACGGCCACCAAGCTGAGCTAAAGTCTGCGGGGTGAAACATCCAAAGGACAAGAGACGACGCCGGAGAGCACGGAAATGCCACAGCCGTCATACTTCACCGTGAGGCTTCTCCTCTCTGCTTGGCCTCTGCTCTGCCCCACCGTCTCTCTTCATCTTCCTCCTCACCCTCCTTCTCCTCATCATCCCCTTGTCCCTACGCGCTTCTGCTGATGGATGTGCTCATTTGCTGCAAATCTCTTTCGAGTCAAACCGGGACACTGTTGTTGCCTCTTTTCTACATCAGTAGACACACAGATAATAGAGACCTTAGCATATAAATACAGTCTGTGTGCACATGAACGCACTCACACAGTGCTCCAATACTTACATGTAATGGAAAAAACTTGGTCTGTGAAGTGGTAAGTCTTTGTATTTCTACCACCACCCAAGAGAAACACATTTACCCCAAACAATCTTGTCAGTGTTTCAATTGTATCAACAGCACCACAGAGCTGAATAAAAAGCAGTGGAACAAAGCGACACATACACACGGAACAGGAAGCTGCACAAGATTCAATTGACTTGTTTTCCCTCCTCTGTGATTTTATGGGGTTATTCATGTTCATTGTAGTCATAGTGATATACTGGCAACAGGCACGTCTAAACCAACTCATGTATTAATGCATCTCTTCTATTTATAGCACCACTTCATGTGAGATCAAAGTTCAAGCATCACTTTGTGTTGTTTTGATTAACATTTTGACATCAGCTCCTCTATGTGATCGCTGCTCTTCTCTGCATCACCGTCACACAACCCTACACAAATTGTATTTAGACATATTATAAATATGCATATCTACTCTGGTGTAGTGAGTACATTAAAACATGAGTGCATATCTCTACATATATGTATATAGATATATATTAATATTCAGAAATAACCTGTATCTATCAATAAATGAAAGGTGGACCCAGTGTATGAATCTATCATCAATATTATACTTGTTCTTTGCATTCTCTATCCGTTACTGATTACACTTGTATTTACTTAAAGCTGCTGAAATACATAAATCAACCAAAATGGGCAAATCTGATTGGCCGACCCAAGTGTCACCCCAAATCTTAAACTATGATTGTCCATCTGCCTTGCCAGAGGCAGGATGATGAATCTCTCTCTCTCTCTCTCTCTCTCTCTCTCTCTCTCTCTCTCTCTCTCTCTCTCTCTCTCTCTCTCTATAAAATATGGACTGTATAAAATATGGACGTAGTATCCGTGGCGTCACCCATCTGTTCCTGAGAGCTGTTTTGAAGCAAGTCGACGGCAGCAGTCATATTGGAAATGTGGAACTCAACCAGGCAGAGTGTGACGTAGTGTGAGCCTCCTAGCCAATAGCTGTGTGTTCCCGACCGGGAGTCACGTCAGTCATGTCCTTATTTGGGCAAAACTGGTAATCTTAAAAAAATTCACCCCCTGTACAGTGCGTGCCATTAGAGAGATTAGCTTCATACGGCCAAGCCGTTTTTTGAACCAGGCTGTAAACATGTTTATAAAAGGTGACATATCACGCTCTTTTCATCAACATATATTGGTCTAAGAGGTCCCTAAAACATTTCTTTAAAGTTAATGCTCAAAAAAACACTTTGAAATCAGATTTTGGCATGCCTGAAAAACCCTCTTCTTAAGCCCTCCTCAGGACAGTCTGTTTTCTCTCTGACCACGCCCCCTCAGGAAGTGGATGTGCCCTCGGCTCTCCAGCACGTTGATCTAATGTTTACATGTTGGCTGAATATACATGGCTGCTCACAGACCCGCGTTACTTCAACCCTCTGAATCTGATCCAGAATCTGATCCTGACAGAGAGGCGCCTGCAGCAGGACCTTTCTGAACCATTGGTCCCAGATTTAGTGTTTCTTGTTGTTTTATTTGTCAGTATGTCGACGTGTGTCTGGGTACACATCTACAGCTACGACACATAGCTATGTGGCTATGCTAACTAGCGCTAGCACTTATCCATGATAAACAAAAATCATCCACTAGATCTTCAAATCTGCAGACGTGGGGGGTAAAACCGACCTTTGTGTTTATTAAGACAGCCTACAACTAGCATGCCTCCCTCCTAAGCTCCTTGTTAGCACACGTGTGCAGGGAATGAAAAACAGAGGAGGGGTTGAGTTGTATTTTATACAGTCTATGGGCTGAACAAGCTCCAAGCTCTGACCTTCGTGACAGACCGGATGTCGTTGTGATGTAACAAAAACACTGAAAACTGAAACGGCTCGTTTCACACACATTTACAGAAAGGTGGAGAAATCAGAACAGGGGCAGAATGGATTTTTTTCATTCTCGGGGGGTCTGTAGACATGCCAGGGACACATATTTCAGGTAGAGAACCATTAACAAGTCGATTTTGCATGATATGTCACCTTTAATGCTGCAAAGATCGTCTTTTTCCCATACATGTCTATGTGGTTTCTGGTGTTTCTGCAGCCAGCCTCAAGCGGATTCTTGATGTATTGCAGTTTATAGCACTTCCGCATGGGCTCATCGTTTGACACCGGAGGTTGCCGCTTGTTTCCAACCCCAACTTGGTCTCAGCAGATGTCAATCAATCAATCAAGAAATTACTCGAGACGCACATTTTTGTTTTCAATTTTCCATCACGTGGAACGGGCATCATGTGATCTCACATTACACTCATCTATCAGGGAGGTGTTTGAAGTTTAAAGCATGTTTCAATGTGAATCAGCTGTTAAAGGTGTTGCGCACAGAAGAGACGTTCAGCTGGCGGCTGCGGCTGTACGTCAGGTCTCCACGTTCGCTTTTTAAAGAGGAACAATGCGCAACTGCTGCCAACAACGACACAAAGGTTGACAACTTTAAACAGGACATTTCCCCACCTTTGGATACAAAGCCAACAGACTGGTGGGAATTGCTTGTATGCTATGTTTGCAGAGCAGCAACATCAGAGCCATCTGTGAGCTTTTATGTAGCTGGACTGATTCTGACCCGGTTGTGCTCCCGGCTGACACCTGACCGAATACACACGTTTATTTCTCTCAATAAGAACGAGTAGGCAGAAAACTGGACACTGTGAGTCTGAAGTACTTTTCTGTTATTATTATGAGCCTTCACTTTATAAGATTATGTCCGTTGAGAATATTTTTATGAGCCTGATCGTTGATAATCAGTGTTCAACATGCACACATATTCAATACAGTCAGTTATATGCATTTTGTTGTTGTAGAAAATATAATTTAGGGGGGAAAAAGGTATATGACCTTGTTTTTGACATAAGAATAATAAAGTTTTTTTAATTGATAAATCGATAATTGATCGTTAACATTTCCGAAAATCAATCACGTAAAATACTTAAAATGTACATCCCTAGTCTAGACCGTACTCTATGTTCTATTATTAACAAAGACCCAACATCAAGGCAGGATAAGATCCAGTCCCATCTTACAGACAGGACTCAGTCTGACCTCATCTTAATCCACCATGAGCAGAGCACTTTGCAGCATTTAGCAAGTTACAGTGGCAAGGACAAACTTCCTTTAACAGGCAGAAACCTCCAGCAGGACCAGACTTTCAAGATCCTGCTCACCACGTACAAATCCCTCAATAACCTGGCCCCCCCATACCTCACTGACCTTCTCCAGTACTACCACCCCTCCCGCCGCCTCCGATCCTCTGACTCCAACCTCCTCACTCCCATCACTAAAGCCAAGCACCGTACCTTGGGGGACCGGGCCTTTGCCATAGCCGCCCCCACCCTCTGGAACTCTCTCCCCCCACACATCCGTGCTTCTGACTCACTTCATTCATTTAAGAAACAGTTAAAAACTTACCTTTTCAAACAGGCATTCCCCTCACATTAATCTTTCCACCTCTTCCCTTGTCGTCTGCTTGTCTTATATGTCTTTATTAGTATTTATTTATTTATTGTCTCTCTTGTAAAGCGTCTTTCAGTTATTTAAAAGCGCTATATAAAACTTAGGTATTATTATTATTATTATTATGTTAGACACACATCTGCTGAGACCGTGTTGGGGTTGCTAGGGACTACGGATGAAAAGTCATTGAGCTAACTCTGGCATATTTACATGGATGCTACGCTGAAATGTTCATTAATATGCCCTGTCCCTTTAAGTAAATGAATAAATAAATAAAAATACTATGTCTATGGGGAGCGCCAAAACCAACACAAACTAAAAGTTCTTTACAGGAGATTTAATGTTGGTAGTTAAAGATATGATGAGTGGAGATAGAGAGGGTATATAAATGCTATTTGTGTGTGTATGCAACAACTTCATGGTACTTCTGCATGAGTCAGTGTCGCTGTTGGGCTGTCCTTGTCAAAAAAAAAATCTGGACCAACCCTCCACATGGGGATCAGTGAAGTATATCCTGAGACTCTTTGCTGGCTGCAATAACTTGTAAAATCCAAACATTTCCATAGATAAGACACTCAATCCTGATGTGTCAGTTTTGATATGCGCCATACATCTATTCACCAGCCAGCCAGCCTGCCTCAGCAACTGAGCCTGCCTCACAATAACTATGATGAATGCAGTGTCCACAGGGACAAACCAGCCGTTTGACACTTCATCCCCCTTGATGCATTAGCTGCTAATATTGCACAGATTCGTGGCAGGCTGTTTGAAGCCTTTTGATTCGCTGTGACTGTTCTCTGCTGAGCCCTCCCCTGAGCATAGGTGACTGTAATCATCTTACAAATGGAAACATCTTACTTCAAATGCATTTGTCAGCAGGAACAGGCTTCAGGGGGATCACACGCAGCATCTGAGTTGTTGATTAGGAAAACTGACTGCGAAGATCCTCTCTGACTCAAGTCAAACTCAAGGTAAAGTAACTGGGTCATAGGTGTGTTTCCTGTGCTATGACTGCAAGTCCAAAATGCCTCATCTGGGCTGGAAAATTGTATTTAAAACATGATGTGCATGAGTGCAGGGAGGGGTCAACGCAGATTTAAGAAGTAGACGAAGTGGCTGGACCAGGGGGTTGGTGTGGGCAGAAACGGGGGTGAGACAGAAGCCCTGCATTAAAATTAAAGGGATCACATACACAGAAAGATATGGAAATATCGCTTGAGAGGGGCATTAGCAGTTCAAGGGAGGAAAAGCAAGAGGGACCAAGAATTTGTGATCTTTAGCAGCTGCTAGATGGGATGAGGAAAAAAGATAGCAGAGAGCAAAAAGAGTTCCTTCAAATGAGCTCTTTAGGATGAATAAACTGCCAGAAAACTTTTAAACTAATCCTGATTCAAAGCATCAAAATGATTTGGTGATGATTTGTTTACAGGCATTGGACTGTCGGCTCCTCAATCTTGCCTCTTAATTTTAAAAACCCACTTGGACAACAAAAACAACTGTAGTGCATTTAACATTTGACCCAATGCATTGCAGCTAATGTTGGTTAACATCTGACTTATCATTAAATGTGTTATTCTCCAGGATTGCAGTACAGGTTTCCACATGTGAGGTGTCTCTGGGTGCTTTCCTCCATCTCCACGGTGCTCCCAGGTAACCCTGCCGACCAGCTGCGGCTATCGGCGGACATGATTCTCCCCATATTCTGGATGTTTAATATCAAATTAATTCATTACCTTCTACCTCTTGCTTGTGGAAATAACAAACATTTAAAGTTAGCAGTAATGCTAGCTATTCATTGAAAAAAAACAACCTTTATTTAAAAATTGTCAGTTTATGTTTATGTTTATATTTACTGCCATTCTTGTTCACAGCCTCGTCACCTCCCGTTTGGACTATTGCAACTCCCTTCTGTTTGGTCTCCCCCACAAAACCCTCCACAAACTTCAACTGGTTCAAAACTCATCACACGCACCGCCTCCATCCACCACATCACACCCATCCTGCAACAGCTCCACTGGCTCCCCATCACACACCGGATCAACTACAAACTACTTCTCCTCATCTTCAAATCCATACACAACCTCGCCCCTCCATATCTCTCTGACCTCCTCCATACTGCCACACCCGTCCGCACCCTCAGATCCTCCTCCTCCATCCACCTCACTGTCCCCCCTGCTCGCCTTGCTACCATGGGGAGCAGAACCTTCAGCCGCTCTGCTACCCAGCTCTGGAACTCTCTCCCACCTGACCTCCGTAATACTGACTCACTCCCACATTTTAAATCCAAACTCAAAACTCATCTGTTTAAACTGGCTTATTCCATCTGACCACAACTCCTCTGTCCATTCACTTAAAACTTTTTAAATTGTGTTTTATTTACTGTTTGCTATTTAAACTCTGTTTGTTTTTAATGTTGTAAGGTGACCTTGAGTGCCAAGAAAGGCGCCTATAATTAAAATGCATTATTATTATTATTGTTATATTTATTTATTTGCACAATTAAAAGAAAATACATACAAAAAAATAGCAAAGATAAATAATATACTGTGCAGGAAGAGGCAGAAAACTCAGAGAGTTGATTTGAAGCCTCCACCCAAATAGTTTTCTAATATCAAAAATGAATTAAAAAATACTAAATTGACACATATAAGACAATAGTTGATACTTAAAATAAAATAACATAAGAATATACAAAATTAGGCTGCACAGTGGTGCAGTGGGTAGCGCTGTTGCCTCACAGCTAGAAGGTTTCTGGTTCAAATCCCCAGCTGGGCAGGTGCCTGTCTGTGTGGAGTTTGCATGTTCTCCCTGTGCATGCGTGGGTTCTCTCCTGGTACTCAGGCTTCCTCCCGCAGTACAAAAAACATGCTTGCAAGGTTAATTGATCACTCTAAATTGCCCGTAGATGTGAGTGTGTATGTGAATGTTTGTCTGTCTCTCTGTGTTTGCCCTGTGATAGGTTGGCGACCTGTCCAGGGTGTACCCCGCCTTCCGCCCGAAGCCAGCTGGGATAGGCTCCAGCCCCCTGTGACCCCTAATGGGATAAGCGGTCAAGATAAGATATAAATACAGTTATAACATCAACAGAATTCAAAAGTACAAAATATGAAAATGTGTATGGACACCTACTCTATTGGTATGTGGTTGAGCATGATGAGTATAATTAAGTAACAGTGGTTAAAAGGTTTTTCAAGCATCGTTTATAACATTTTAAAGTTCCAGTTCCAACAGCTTTGAACAACAGCAAGTGACAAGGCACTGAAAATCACAAATAAAACAGAAGTGTAATTGAATTCTAGTGTCTCTAGGTAGCATTTTGTTTAGGATATAAACACTGTAATGTAGGTAGAAGTTTCACTACAGGGACAACTCACAATAAGGAGTCCAGAATTAGCCAACATTTTTTCATTAACATGCTAAACAGTTGTTAAGTAAGTTAAAGCAACATAACAGCTAGCTGTAGTTGCTGTATCACAGCCAATTATATTCAGGTTGTGAAAACACTTGTTTAAAATGGATTTTAACGGGTGGTTGAAAGCAAGATTAGTGTGGTAATGTTGTGGAAAGTTTGCAGCATCCTAGCAAACCAGTGCTTATTTATATCCTGAACTACACATGGTAATGTCTTGATCTGATATCTTATGTAGCGATTGTCATTCAAGATTCAAGATTCAAAGGTTGTTATTGTCAATTTTCACTGTATGTACGAGACATACAGGAAAAACGAGATGCTGTTTCTCGCTTCCAGCTTTTAAATATCTAAAATTTAAATATAATAAAATACAATAAAATACAGTTTTCTAAAAACAGCCTATGTACACAGTGCAGGTAGTGCAGTGACAGTTTAAAAATGGACAATGAAAATGAAAATAGATGACAGTTCAAATGATATTAAGGTGCAGACAGTATTCGAGATAAGTAAATGATTAAGTAAATGGTTAATGTGCAAAAAGCAGCTGAGGTCATTTCATGTGTTTTTGAATTAAACAACGGTTTGAAACCCTAAAGAGAATGCAATTTATTCCTTTTAACCACACATACTCATACCAGACCCAACTCGGTCGAGGCATGATGGCTGTCTAACATGAGTCTGGTTCTGCCTGAGGTTTCTACCTGTTAAAAGGAAGTTTTTCCTCACCACTGTAACTAGCTAAATACTGCGATGTGCAATGATCATGATGGATTAAGGTGGGGTCAGACTGAGTCTTACCCTGTCTTGAAGTTGGGTCTCTGTTCATAATTTGACATAGAGTGGTCTAGACCTCCTATGTTTGTAAAAGCGTCTTGAGATAACGTTTGTTGTGATTTGGCGCTATACAAATAAAGATTGATTGATGATTGACATACTTTAACTTTGTTCCCCGAAATCAGTGTTAAAATAATAGCTTGTTAGATCTCCTAAGATTCTTCTGCACATCTTGGAAGTAAAATTCCTACATCACATTACATCAGCTAAAATATCTGCCTTTTCTGCTGTATTATGTAACACAAACGTAGACTGTATACAAGATGGATGACATGGCAGTTCCCAAAAGTGAAGCCAATACTTTTGGCACTCCCCCTTGTTGAACGGCTGCAGTTTAGGTCACAAAGCTACTGTCGTGACTTAACAGCCCGTGATGTACAGATGTAGAATGAACCTCGTGACACTGGCCAGCTTGAATAGTAATTCGATTTATTACAATCAAACAGCATCAGCATCAGTAACAAGCATCGCGACTGCTTGGAGGACGACTGGGCCAGATGAAGTTGCTTCTCTTCTGTCTCCACGTTCTGGCTTAAATACTATGAAGGTGCACTCAAATTAGAATGAGGGTGTCCTTCAAATATACACATATATGGACTCTTCAACACAAGTTTCAAGTTAGCTGCTATTTGACTCCATTTACGAACGCCTTGTTCTAAGTATTGACAGAGACGTCAACTGTCACTGTCAATCATAGATTTGCCTATGTCAAAGGTGATCTTTTTTAGGCCCGTCCTAGAGACTTCTGGAGCCTACTATTGTAACTCATTCTTGTGGGCCCCTGGACTTATTTTGAACAACACAGACTAGCAACATATACTTAATCTTATGTGGTTGAATCAGATACTTCACTAGTCTCCTCCATCATAAGAAATGGGACATGTGTCAAACTGCAATGAAAAATACATGCCAAAATAATCTCAAACATGGGGTCTGTCATTATTGTTATATTGATTTATGTCAAGGTGTTTTTTCTAGGAGGTCAAATGTGTACTTCAGTTAGCAGAAAGGGCAGTTGCTCTTGTGTATGTCTTGCCTCTCATAACACATCACCAGCGCCGTATGTCATGGCAGGATTTTGGTGTGTTTTATGTTACAATGGGAGGAGATTGAAATGTGGCATCCATATTTAAATACAGCCAGTGAACCCCACCAAATAACATTAGCACTTCCTTGTAAACAGTGATATTAGGGGTTATCAAATATGTTATCTAACTTGAAATATTTGCCCTTGAAGTTGCTGATAAGCTTAGTAGAATTTGTGTAATGATAAGGATTTGTCAGATACTTTAAATTTATGACACGACCTGAAACACAGCAGTACAATATCACAACAGCCATTCATTTATTCATTCAGCCATCGTTTATTTCACTATACACCCACACTTTTGGTATTCTGATGTTGTGTACCATGAAAGGGCCCAGTGTCCTGTTGTCGCAGCCTCTCTCACATGTGATTAGCACAACAGTGAATAACACTGATTGGCTGCATTAACTTGCTTTCATCACAGATCTAAATCGCTCTTTTCAATCACCACTGAGATGACTGATGTTATGAAACCATCAATCACACTCTAAATATTGTGACTTTATTGATATTGGGTGAAGTGAGCCAAAGTCAAAATCCCTGCCCTGTGTACGGGGCTGCATGCAATCAATCAATACGAATAAATCAAGAAATGGATGCAGAATCAATAACAATTTTCTCCTTGTTCATTTATCCACCTTGTCATGCTCTGTCTCTTCAGTATCATTACAGTCAATGCAGCTCAGAGATCAACCCCAACCTACCTCAATTATCTATTTTCCTACACAGAGAAAAAAAAGGTGTTGAAAACAAAAGACAAGTATCAAAATGTATAGATTGTGTCAGCGCTCATCCATTAAAGGGATAGTTCAGTGTTTTTGAAGTGGGGTTGTGTGAAGTGCCTGTCAATAGTAAGTGTATAACCTGCAGGGGATGCTGGTTATATCAGCCCCTTTGCTGACAAACTGGCAGGAGAACCAGCACAGAAGCCAGGCTACAAATTGCTGTGCTGGTGTTAGCATACACCCCATTTCAACGCTTTACATTGCCATGAGAAAGCCCATTTGTTTTGGCAATATTCTAGGATACAAACACAACCAAACAATCAAAAGTGATTGATTCTGGCAGGGACATTGGACCTTCAGGAAGACAGAGACTCAATCCTCAATACTTCACCCTCTAAGTTTTCTGAATGTTACATCAAACTTTGCTTTCCAAACTAGTCCTGATGAATAGCATGGACATTGTGATGCACATTGGTGGTGCATTTACCTTTGATGTGAATATGATCGATGGCTTTATTGATGGTTAAAACAGTGGAACCATCCAATTTTTTGGGGCAACACAAGCAGCAGCAAAGAATCCCGAATTTAACCTCTCACAGCATGGGCACATATCTAAGGCGAGGGGGTAAGGCATCACACAGAATGTCAGAAACATCAGTTCAATCTGTTTTGTGCTCCAGTGGACAGTGCGCCAACATCTCAGGGCACACGGCTCTAAAAATGAAACACTGACAAGTCTGTCACACTCGATAAAAGAGGGAACAATAATAATCCTGTTGAAACTGCACAGCCAAAGAAAAATGGAGTGGAAGAGAGCTTTGCACGCTCATATACACACACACATGCAACTGAAACTCTCAGATAACACACACAAAATAGCATTTTGTGTCCCTCTCAGCGCCGAATAGAGGTATTTCATGCTCCAGACAAACTGCTGCCACAGTGTGTGTCCTTTGAGGGGTGAAACACAGGAGGGAGGGAGCAGGGGGAACTATTACTGACTCATGACAAGACTGAGGAGTCCAGTAACTGCTGACAGAATAGAGTTCACCGGGATGTGAGAGGAGCGGCCATCAGGCAACAGATGCAACAGTTCAAACACAACCTCGCTCCAGCTCGCTATTTGCCATTGTGTGTTCAAAAGTTATAAATATAACTAATTAGTCTGATAACTATGCCAAGCCAGCTAGAGGTAATGGCCTCCAATCCACACCCATCACCCCATGCCCACACACCCTTGTCATGGGATCGGCATGAGCGCTTATTAAGTGCTAAAACGGACAGGAGCAGTGTATAAAACCCCTCACAGTGTTGTCCACATCATCAGCCTTAGCTTTGGCAAACATTCACTCACTCATGAAGGGATTTTAGTTGCTGAAATTTCAGTGAGTCAACCTCAAAAGTTCAGTAGCTACTTGCAGTCGGTCGTCACAAAAAAGGGCAGCCATTTCTTTAATGTTGGATTTTTTTTTTTCTGGTGCATTTTAGGTCAAAATCATGAGCGCACAGGAAAAAACAGAGCTGTCATGTGGGCAGTACAGCATGGGCGTCCCCTGGTACCCCCCGAGAAAATGGTGGCAGTCTAGCCGTCTTTTCAGTCAGGATGTTGGCCTGCCGCCTTTCCTGGAGCCTCGGGACCCTCGGTGGCTGGATGTGGAGCGGGTCCAGAGGAGTTTGGCAGCCTGTTCCTGGCCAGGGTACATACCCGCTCCGCTGTTTGTGCCCTACATCGCTGCTCCGATGCATCATCCCGAGCAGATGACGAGCAAGGAGCAGTACAAGTGGTGGGTCAACCTGGACATGGCTCACTTCTCCCCGTCTGAGATTTCACTCCGCGTCAGTGATGGATTCCTGGAGGTCGGAGGTACAGAACATTAATCTGCTCATGGTTCTGTTAATTAAACAGCTCAGAAAGTTCACTTTATTAACGCTACTAATTACTTTTACACACATGATAGTTTCTACTCTTCTTAAAGTATGAATAATCAAGTCTATCTAACATAATTATCTCAAAAAGTAACAGTTATCTAAATAGACTGCTACCACAGTTCACAGCATAAATCCCTTAAAACTAAACAAGAATGGAGAGGAAGCTGAATGTAACAAAATTAGAACGCTGCTTAAATAATGTGCCCTGGGAAATCACTGCTCTGTGGCAGAAATTAATTTCTGCGTTGAGTGGTTTTCTCTCTGTTGCCTGATTCCTCTGCGTGTCCTCACATTCCTCCCCATAAACGGTAATCCATCCCCAGGGAAACACGAGGAGAGGCCAGACGAGCATGGATTTATCACCAGATGTTTCACAAGGAAATACAGGTATGCAAAGTAAACACTGATCTAAATACAGACGATGACATACTCACACTTTAAGCCCGTGTAAACACCAGTCAGCAGCAAAGAATGCAGCACCAAAGGTCTTTTTTTTTTTAACAGTTTCCGATCTGTAATACGCTCACTGAACTGAAAAATTAGATATCATGTTCATCAGTGTCAGTACTTGAAAACACTGGCTCTTTGCATGTTGAGACATTTTGAACACAGTTCTGTCCTTTTCAGGCTCCCAGCTGAGATTGATGTGACAAAAATCGCATCCACACTTTCTGTTGATGGTATCCTGACTGTGGAAGCTCCAGTTCCTGACACCTCTGTTCCTGCAGTCATCATCATTCCCATAAAGGTGAGCTCAACTGAAAAATACATAATAATAATAATAATAATAATAATAATAATAATAATAATAATAATAATAATAATAAAACATTATTTATAGGCGCCATTCTGGACACTCACCTAACAACATAGCAATAATAAAAGCAACACTCAACAGTAAATAAATACAAACATTAGAATAAAGATACAATACTAGTAAATGAAAGGGGGAGGGGAAGTCATTCCAGTCCCAAACAGACAGATTAGAGTTAGTAGGCTTGATGGAAAAGGTGAGTTTTTAAGGTGGTGGGAGAGGTGGAACGTCCAGGGGGAGAGAGTTCCAGAGGCGGGGGTCCGAGCGGCTGAAGGCTCTCGACCCTATGGTGGTCAAGCGAGCAGGTGGGAGGGTGAGTTGCATTGAAGAGAAGGACCTGAGAGTACGGGTGGGTATTTTTGTTTGGAGGAGGTCAATGAGGTACTGAGGGGCTAGGTTGTTGAGGAACAGAACATTTTGCATATTGTATGGAATGGTTTGACATTTGCTCAACTGCTTCCCTGCAGAGAGTTGCTTTAGAAAGATCGATGTCTAAAATAAGTGTCCAGTAAATGTGAATCTACAACACATAGCAAGTTAGCATAGCGTAGCCTCAAGACTGGAGACAGGGGGGCACAGCTAGCTTGAATCTGACTGGGGGTGTAAAGCTCCCTTCCCTAGGACCTCTAAATCTTATAATTATGTATACAAAATGTTGTATCATTACATCTTAAACCCATAGCATTTAGGAAGTGGACATTTACATTGCCGCATGGACATCGCCCATTGGTTTGCTGAGTATTTATGGTTAGCCTCAAGTTTGCTAATTTGACTGGTACTGTTTGTATACGGCTTGCAGCCAGTTAGCAGAGTTTAGCACAATGACTGGCAACAAATGGAAAAGGCTGTCCTGAATCTGTAGGCTGTTTAAAAACATGATCATGGGCTAATAAGTGCCATCACCCATTAGTTTCCAAAGAGGCGTTTTAAATGCTGACCCAACCAAACTTTTTGTTGACCTATCAAGAGGCAAAGAGGCAGAGTTGAGCCAGGCATTTAGCCACCTGGCTAACAGCTACAATGTGCCTGCCTTTCAGATAAGTCTGCCACACCACCTAATTAAGCCTGATTATGCAAAATCAATGGCTTTGAATAAATGAGTTATACAAAAATCCACCCTCTGTACAGTTTGAACCAAGAGTGAAACAAGCTATTCAGACCAATACCAATTTTTGGTGCAGGCTGTTGAAATGTTTATTTCTGCTGTAAAGATAGGCTTTTTAACATGAGTGTTGTAGAGGGCTTCTAGGCTTTGGAGCTAGCCTCAAGTGGACACTTAAGGAACTGCAGCTTTAAGCAATTCTGCAATGGCTTGATATTTCAAAAAGCAGAGTTTTGCACTTCAATTTACCCTTTAAAATCCCTGAATCTGAAATATTAAACATTGTTTTCATAGAAGGTATGAAAGAAGCTGACGTTACTGCAAAGATATCATCCATTGATTTGTCTTTCTCTGTTTGGAGTGCTCCATTTTTAACATTGCAGATTTTATTTTCTAGGACAGTCAGAGTAGGCTCTATCCAGGCTCGGGAGCAGCTTGCCAATCACTGGTAGACACAACCTACAACATAATCTAATTTCTAGCAAATTTTCCATTAAATATTGGTGAAATATTTACACAGGAACAGGGTTATTTTCTCATGCATTTCAATAAATAGGACTTTTTTTGCACCCAGAGATGTTGCCCCCTACTGGCCAATGAAAGAATGCAGGTTGAAAGCATTTCTGTACTGTCTGAATGGTGTGTCCACCTCTTATTTAAAATGTTAACTAACACCCCACACACAATTTTGGTCCAGACCAAATGACCGTTAATCATTGTGATCTTTTCAAGCATTCAGTCAGGGCCAGGCGTGCTGCTTTCACATGTTTGCAGTCTTTATGCTAAGCTAAGATGACTAGCTTCTGTCTCTAGCTTTATGCAACACTTGTCAGACAGACATGAGCATGGTATTGATTGTTTCATCCACCATAATAAATAAAGACATTTTCCAGAATGCCAAGTCATTCCTTTCAACTGATTTTCTAAACGATCTGTGAACAATATCTCCTGATTGCCTCCATTTCAACATCCCTCTTGAGTTTCCTTTAATGAAAGGACTGGCATACAAATTCCGTAATGAGGTGGGGCATGACGGGCAAGCTGACTAACCTTTAATTATAACCATTCATTTAATTCACTGCTGACATTTCCACACATTAATGCACAAACTCAGGTGGAGATGGAGGCAGCTGGAGACAAAAAGAGAGCAGAAGAAGCCCCTGATACAGACCCAGATAGCTGCAGTGCACCAGACGGTCCAGACAGTACGTGCGCAGAGGCTGATGGGGATGAGTCTCCACTAGAGGTCTGTGGTGATCAGGCCCAACCTGGCAGCTCTGCAGCTGGACTTCAGCAGCATGAAGAGAGGAGGGAACAAGAGGAGGAGACCTGTGAAAAGCCAGCTGGAGCACTCCTCCTTTCAGAGCCTGCACACGACGAAGGCACAGAGGGTTTTCAAGATTCCTTAAAGCACGGTGAAGCCCTGGAAAGCCAAGAAGACCAAGACATATCCAAACAACCAGAAAACAAAGAAACAGGCATGGATGGAGAGAACCAGGAAATGGAAGGCTCAGACATGGCTGAAGAGATCACCCAGCTTGAGGAGTCAGGGCTGAACAAGGGTCTGCCTGGTGAGGTTCTGAGCCAGGAGCTGGAGGCCCCTGATATGAAACAAGAACACACTAAGTAGAAACCAGAAAATCTGCAGATCACATGATGATAAAATTAAACAGCCTGCTTAGTTTACCCGGCACTAGTTTTAAAATGCATTAAAGAGAATAGATCTATCAGTTGTGTAATCATGTCGCCATTGGAGCTCCAATAAAGCAAAAAGCATGCAAAAACGTTCCGTGTTGTGTCAGCGTGACTTCATACTTTTACCTAGCTTAAATGTTCCAATGAAGCGTGGTCAACCTATGTGTGACTCTGCACTGTTCATGAATAAGTGATTACATTCATGAGCATCATATTCATAATTACCTCTGAAAGTACGTGAGTGCAAAATTTAAAAAGAGATTAATTATCCTGCTGTTTCAGCTAAGAGGTTTTGACATTAATCAGATACTATACGTTTGCACAGCTGTGCATTAGTCACTTCTACATGAGTAACTTGCCCTGGGAGAAACTGGCCTGCTTCCAATTATGCTGTTTCCATGGCAGCACGAGTCCACACATATTGTCTAATAGCAATAAATACAACAGTTTAGATGTGAGCTGGCACATCACAGAGTGGCGCCCTTGCACAGCCAAAAAAAACTGTGTAACTCCAGTTTGCAAAACTTTGAAAATTCAAACTAATCATCCCTGTTGAGGCCAGTACACAGAGAAGATTACATTATTTTGCATCACATGACATGCAGTGGAACGGCCCCAATTTTTGCACTTGCATACAAAAGCTCTGGCAGTGCTGCTTCTGAGTGTTGAGGCCAATCTCGCCCAGCACTAAACCCTCTGTTAATCTGCTGCCCAATTTCTTCTGTTACTCAACAATAACACCACAGGATCCCTGGAACCGGGCCTGCGAGTGGCAAGGTTCTCAATAAAAAGACACAGATGTTAGGACACACTGGAAGATTGGCTGGACATTTTTATTGCATCAGCCGATACAAAGACATCACCAGAAAAAGAAGGCAGGAAACAAACGTCTTTGGCATGAGAATCAGTCCATCAGCTCCAGCGGTCATGCAGCCTTCCTTCTGAACGCTCGAATAGAAAAGAAATCCAAACCACATCTTAAAACACTTCAGATTAATATTCATAATTCATTGGCACATATTGAAGTATATTTACAATACACTTGACTGGAATACACTATCAATGCACACAATTCATCCTCTATAACGACACAAAGGTGATTTACTTTAGTTTCTTGTCAGTCAGAGTGACATTCATTAACCCAACAGATAAAAAATTACAACAATGGACGTCAGAGCACTTGACTCAATAAAGGCACATTTGTATAATTTTTTTTTAACCCAAATAAATCAAATACAACACGCTTGATGCAGAGGCTGCTTTGCTGGATTTAATGAATATTAGTATGAGTACAAGATTTGATACTTAAGAAATTCATATATGATGTCTTATAATATATTTAAACTGTTCTGAAAATATTTTAAAATCTTTGACAACCCTTTCAGTAGAAGTGTAACAATACATCGACATGGACAGAAAGCAATTCACAATTCAATAATAAATACAAAGGGAAACATAGATCCACACCATCATCCTTAAGTAACGTCTACTTCTACAAGCTGATCAATATAACTCACGTTTCTCTTTAAATATGTATTTATGTTCTATTTTTTTATTTACACGTCTGACTAGTTCAGTAGTAAAATGTTAAATCAAATTTTTGTCATTTTTAATAAAAGCTGCTGATGTTTTATGTTAGTCCCCTGATTTTATTTAAATTTAGTGAAAAGCTAATTTAATCATTTTAATTTATTTGATATAAATGTAAAAATAATGCATGGGAGGTAAAAACTTTAAAGAGCAGACATTATGAAATGGTGCATCAGTTCAGCTGGTCTGTTATAACAAAGGATGACACAGCTTATTTATTGATGTCATGAATACACCATCGTCATCATGGGGCTAAACTTAGGTCACCAGGTATAAAATCCTTCAGTCTTAATTAGTCTTAATCTCTATAAAACAACTTGATTTGGGTAATCACCAAGCATGAAACTCTAGTTCTAATCATGGTGTTTAAAAGAGGAACCCGAATAAACATCAGACTGGTCGAGCTCCTCTCATGTATTCTTTATTTTCCCTTTAGACCCCAATGCATGATGGTACATACTGCTAGGTAAGCTACAGCTGTTTTTGAAACCGCCTGCTACACACTACCTACGAATGTAGTATGCAGTATGTACTGCATAGGGGAGAACAGGGTTGGTTGTCACACAGGTTGGTTGGCACACTCATTATATCTAGCCACCAGAGGGCACTGTCTCTCAAATTGGGGTATGGACATTTCCAGAATTAGGATCGGAGCTCACCTACATAGTCGTCTCTGGAGTAAGACAGCTGAACTTGAGGTGAGACGACTTTTTGTGTTTTTCATGCCAAATTGTCAATATTCAGCTCCTTGGTATTTTTCTAGGCTTTTAAACGATGGATTTATAACAAAACAAGTGTTACCCTTACAAAGTGTGAGGGGAAAGCTATAGTTTAGATTTTTATTAGCTAGTTAAGTAGTTGTTAGATGGTTGTTAGCCTTGATGCTAGCAAAAAGGCCTAAAGATGTGTTTCCTGTTCATGGTCCTTGCTCATTTTATGTTAAAATGCATTAAGTTATGTAGGCCTATCACTTGTCAGTGCAATTAAACTTTCAAATTTAGTTTTGCCTTTTTAAAAGATTCTTCCCATTGAAATAACATTGTGACAACCAACCCCATAGTGTGTGACAACCAACCCCGTGATGGGGTTTGTGGTCACAATGTGTCAGAGTGTCTTTGATAGTTAATTGTTAAATGTTTTGATGATGAGCAATCATCAAAACAGTAAAAAGCGTGACAACCAATCCTGTTAGTATGACTGTTCTGTTGGGTCTGATCTGCAGTATTCTGGGTCAGGCGTTGCTGGTTTTCTGGTTTCAAGAAAGCAGAAGTAAATAACGGCCAAGCTGATTGCCAAACTGCTTCATTAGCATCACTTATGATTTAAAAAGTTAAGAAGTGGCTTATATGGAATTTAATGATTATCCTTAAATTGCTGTGTATTGTGGGAAACTGAGAAATTTCCTTAAATCAGTACAACATCCGGTTAGTTTTGGCATACCGCAGATTTTGCTCTTATTCACATACTACATACCGAATTTTGGTTGAATCGGTAGGTACTATTAGTATAGTAGGCGGTTTCAAAAACAGCCTGTGATCAGCTGTACACTACTTTTCCGAATGCATAAATATATACATATATATATATATATATATATAATTATATATAGGGTGTAACAATCATCTATCACAGTTCAGACAGCCCTAAAAAAATGGTGAATCCCTGATATAGAGCACAATACAGTGAGCTGAGGGTTATTTTGGACACAGTCTTTCAACTACATTTCATCTGGACATCTTTTATTTTGTAGATTTTTTCATATTTAAGGGTAAGGGTTATATTTCTTAACATAAAAGAGAGGTAACACCAGTTGTTCCTGTTTGTATATTGCTCTGGGGGTGATACATAAGAGTGTTTTCACTTTTCTGCTCATATATAAAACGTGGTGACCTTAACCTGACAACATTGTTTTCTTGCATATTTGACTCATTGGAGATCCAGGTGTCTACATAAAGCTGAGGGACACATTTCTTGTCAAACTTGTCATCAGTTGTGCAACATGTTTTGTTATGTTTGTATGGATTTGGGGGTTTAGGCTGTAGAGGCCTCTTGGGGCTTTAGGGCCTCCGCCTCCAACGTGTCGCCCACCTGGCAGCCTTCGTTGCTGAAGAGGGAATACGGAGGCGTCTGCCGGGCTTCGATGATGAGGACGCCCTCAGGGGACAAGGAGGCGAAAACAGTAAGCGGGTCCACATCTATCGGGATCCTGACAGAAGAAAAGTGAGAGGGAGAAGATGGTTTCAGTTTTTTATGCTTGAAAGAAAGTTTAGATGTCAAGAGTGGCAGAAGTTTACTTGCTGCTGTGAATGTTCAGCATGTTTAAAAGCACGAGTGGGAGGAAACAAAATAAGGAGAGCGGTGAAGAGGAACAGCCTAGAGAAAGAGTTCAGCTCCTACTTGGAGGTCATGCAAAACGCTGTGACATTTTCTCAGTGAAAAACCAGAGCGTTTAACAATGTTTGCAGAGCAGCTCGTACTGACACTTCGTCAATACCCATAAACAGCCTGCAGTCAGATAATTTTAGCGCTGTATATCCACAGGAGGGGAAAAAAAAGAACTTGGCTCCGGATTTTGACTGTTATTAAAAAAGCTTGCCCTCTCCTCCTCAGCTAGAACTCCTTCACAACTCCCCAAAAAACCATCTCACAGCAGGGAGATTGACTGAAAACCATCACCAGTTTCATTAAAAAGCCCCCAGCTCTGCGACAGAAGGGAGGGAGGTGTGTGCCAGGTGTGAGGTTTGCAAAAATGAAACTCGATACCAATTAAAGAGAGTGTCATCTGCATAAGTTGAACACCTGCAAATTTCCATTGGTGCATACTTTCCTAACCTGCTGCTCTCATCTGTCACACCAGCGAGCTAATTCAGTCCCCCCTCCCCTTTTTTTATTCCACCTCTGCTAAATTTTCAGACACTTATCACATGACAATTCTAGCATTTTTAAGCATAAAGTGAGATAAAGTGGCATTCACCTTGCAGGGAACATTAAATTGTACAGAAAAGCAGCCGCTGATAAATCCTGCAAGGCTTCACTTCTCTAAAACTGTGAATAAACTTTAGAATAAATGATGTTTTATTATCTTAAATCATCCACCAAATTGTCATTTAATCGTCAGAGTTATTTCAAGTTTAGTTTGAAAATGAAACAGCTCCCTTTGGAGGGAAAGTCCTTCAAAAGCAGCTGTCGAGGCAAACAGAGATCAAGGCTGTTCTCTGTCAGACAGCATAGCCAAATATGGGTATTGTAGGTTTTCTGTGTGAGCAGCCAAGTGTCTCTGGGATTTAATATAAACATCAGGCTGCCCTGTTCAGAGAGCAGACTGGAGTTTACCACCCATTTAATTAGAGAGGACCCTCTACTGCATGGCTCCTCACTCCACTGAGAAATACAAGACTGAAGCGACTAAACATTTCGCCTCGTAGGATCAGAAAGACAGAGAGGTTATGTCAGGTCTATTTGCAAAGAAGAGTATCATGTCACAGTGTCTCACTGAGCTGTACAAGTCCACTTTAACAGCATCGAGACCCAGCTCCAGTTCAGAGAGTGGTTAGCAAAGCAATAAGTAGGTGAGAAAAGGATACAACAAAAAGTTAGTTTAAGGAGTCATCATCCAGTGCCATGAAAGCCTGAATGAAAGCAATCCAACAGCTGGTGAGATCACAATCTATAAAAAAAGATAAATGGCTCCTCAAAAGTGAAGCCAAAACAGTTGGAGCTTCCCAGAATGACCGGCTGCAGTACGAGTCTTAAAGCCTGCCGCCTCCATGTTAACAGATGGGACATGGGTTCAACTATAAAAAGAAAACACATATAAAATAAGTTTTTCTCAAACATGATTCCAGTCACTATGGTAAGTTCTTATCATAACAGTTTATGCCCCAGTGTTTATTTTCTAAAAAAGTTCAGTTTGAATGAGTTGTTTGAGGTTATAAAAAGGGACACAACCAGGGTGTGAAATGAACACCGGCCAAGCGCCAATGGTGGGTAAAAAAATTGTTTGGCGTGTAAAACAAAAACACACCAGTGGCTGATGGAAAATTTTGTAATGCATGTGAGGTTTTCACACTTTTGCCCATTTCTGCCGACTGTCAAGCTATCGTGACCCTCATGGCGTGCTTCACTTGTGTTCTGATTTGGAACGGCGTGACGTCAGCTACTGGAGTTCTATTCGTTCCCTTTGCTTGAAGAAGCACGGCGGGAAGAGTGTTTCAAGGAAGATGTGGCAACACATTCCCGGCGTGAAGCCACCACAGCTAAACGGAGTAATGTATGGTAATTATTTTAAATCAAATAAGGCATGTTTTTTTTATTTGGCCGGTGAAAAATGTTTTTGGCCGGTACATTTTTGAAGGTCACTAGCCAATGGCAGATGAGGTAAAAAGTTAACTTTACGCCCTGGACACAACACCATGTTTGAAAGCTCTGTTGCTAACGGTGGTGTCTGTGGCTTTTTTTAATGGATTATTAGAGTAGAGGTTGACAAGATGATGATGAAAAGTCATCATGTCAGCATTTCTCAAGTGATAGGCAGCTAAAAGAGAACAAAACATGAAACTCTAAAGAGAAATGGGGCCATTAATCAAGTTAAAACAACAGATTTGATCAATTAGTGGCAAACATTAGCTGTAGTGGCCATTTGTCATAAAAAACTCAAAGACTAATTAAAGTATCAAACTCAAACTTTAACTCAACTTAATCAAAGGGTCACTGATGCACCGTGGGGATGTGATGTACACAGGCAAAAAAAGTCTAATGTCCATGCAGAAGTTCAGCGGTTTTCAATGGTTTATTTCTGATGGCAAGCAAGCAAACAAAAAGGAACAAAGAAAATCACAGCTCCTCCTGCCTCTCTTGTGCTGGTAAAAAACCATAGGTCCACCCAGGTGCATGCCGGCCTTCTGCCACCTACCTACTTAAATAACCTCCGGTGCCCACAGTTCCTAATTACCAAAGAAACAAAAACAAACAAAAGAAATACTAAATATACAAAAAATCTAAATATACTAAACAAATGACTAACAAAAAATATAACCCCAAAAATCTAACTTTATTGAGTTATAAAAAGAAAAGTTTAGATAAATCTACTAATACTACTTATTAATTCCAAACTAAATAAACAACTAAATACAAAAAATAAACAAATAGCTCCAACATTAGCCAACAGCTAAAATTTGCATTCAACCACATGTTGTCCCTATCATTAGAGTTCAATGATGTTATGGGATACAATTGAAAAGGCAATTCTTTCTTGGCTAACAGTTAGAAAGGTACTTTATTGATCCCCAGGGGGGAAATTAAATTTTTTCCACTCATGCTATTTTGGACATGCTACACATACAGTTTTTTTGGTATATACATACAAATGCACACACATGCAGTGAACATGATTTAGGGAGAGATGTCAGAGTGAGGATACTGCCGTCAACCAGCGCACCCAGAGCAGTTGAGGGTTCAGTGCCTTGCTCAAGGGCACCTTGGCAGTGCCCAGGCAAGTGAACCAGCACCTCTCCAGCCACCAGTCCACTTGCCAAACTTCGTCCATACTGGGACTCGAACTGGCGACCCTTTGGTTGCCAAGCCAAGTCCCTATGGACTGAGCTACTGCCGCCCCAGTTACGTAGCTAGATGGATTCCTGAGGAAATGCTACATTCAAATTCATGCTAGTTTTCCATGGCTACCAACCCTAGCTTTAAGGGTCATCAAATATGTAGTTCCCCCTGAAATATGGCCATAAATCTGGAATTTACTATTCATGTTTTTTTAAAGTTGCTTGTCGATGAAGAAGCAAACATATATGTAGTTTAAGGTCAGATTCTTCATATTTATGATTTACCAACCTTGTGACACATCAGTACAAGAGCATAGCATTTTGGCCTCTCACCCAAAATTTGCTTTCAAATGAAATGCTTATTAGGTAAAAACAGTATATAGAGCTGTGAAAATACTGTTGCTAGCAATATTAACACTATTAGCACTTGCAAAACCCATCATTGTCTAATATTTTCTGATAATGGTGGGAGAAATGACAATTTCTTGGTGTTTTAGCCAGTGGTTAGCTTTAAATGACCTCCAGCGATGCAAAGTTCATCTGTTTCTAGTATGTCTCAGTTCATCAGAGGCTTCACTATGACTTGCTTTAACTGTTTGAAACCTAGAAACAGATTTTCATGTGATTTACTCATATTTAAAGGGTCCTAAATTCACAGAAATTACAACACAATGATGCAGATTAAAAGTATTATTCAAGCTGTATCTGACCAGTCCTCAAGAGGTGAAGAAAACAACTTTAAGTTGCTTGTTTTGTGAATGGATGTCAGATTAATCATTTCTGATGCATTCAAGGGCGTCAGGAAATCTAAATGCTGGTTGGCTTCAGTGACAGTGTCCAGCAGATTCCTCCCTCAAGTTGAACATGTGGTCCAGAACAGATCTTCAGGTGCACTTTCGAGGAGCTCTCTTTTTGATGAGACGAATAAATCATTGTCAGATTACCACTGATGGAAGCCGGGATGTCTTACTATCGTTTGCCTCTCGCCTGCTCTTCCTCTCTATACTGCCTGTTTTTCCTGCATACACCAAAGCCTACTGATAAGTGATTTATCCGCTTGCATACCAGAAGACTCCTCACACTAAAATCCAAGCTACATTTTTATTTAGGATCTGTAAATACAGATTAAAATGGTAGTTATTTTAAAAAGTAATGATAAATCCAGTCTTTTGTCCAGTGTCATTTATACTCAGTCATGAAATTGAGGAAAAGGTCTCAAAATGTTTGGATAGCCCTTTTCAAAGAGTAGCTGTGAAGGAAAGTTGCCCTGTTCTGACAAAGTCAAATCGCTCAGCCGGTCCATTAAGTGTGACTCAATCAGAAACCTTATCTGTGCAGCTCTGGAGTTTATTTACTGTACCTCTGGCACAAACACGCTTTTTATCTCATGCATTGATTTTGTACAGCTGCCAAAAAGCTGTCCAACACGCTTACCACCCGCAGAGACGCTGATCGAGGCAGAGAGAGACCAGACACTGAGACTGGACAAGAGTGTGTTCATGGAGTGTGTGGTGGGTAAAAAAAAATACAACCCATCCGCTCTGCCCTCCCACACACAAGCCACACATGTGACCTGAGTAGGTCTAGCTGTATCGTGTGTCTGTGAGGACATAAACAGAGGCAGAACAACATGTACGACACAGCGCTCACACTGCAGACTTTCACACGTAAACAGATGAGCTCTCGTGTTGCTGTTGGGCTGCCTGACCTGAAGATTCACAGCTACCTTTGGCCTCACCACTGATTTAGTTAATAACTGACAAATGTCACACATGTAAAGCAAGTGTTTAAAAGGTGACATATTATGCACAATGGACTTTTTAATGGTTCTCTACCAGAAATATGTGTCCCTGGCATGTCTACAAACCCCCCGAAAATGAAAAAAATCCATTCTGCCCCTGTTCTGATTTCTCCACCTTTCTGTAAATGTGTGCTGAAACAAGCCGTTTCAGTTTTCAGTGTTTTTGTTACGTCACAACAATATCCGGTCTGTCACGGAGTCAGAGCTCGGAGCTTGTTCAGCCCATAGACTGTATAAAATACAACTCAACCCCTCCTCTGTTTTTTATTCCCTGCACACATGTGTGCTAACAAGGAGCTTAGGAGGGAGGCATGCTAGTTGTAGGTTGTCTTAATAAACACAAAGGTTGGTTTTACTCCCCACGTCTGCAGATTTGAAGATCTAGTGGATGATTTTTATTTGTCATGGAAAAGTGCTAGCGCTAGTTAGCATAGTCACATAGCTACATGTTTGTAGCTGTAGCTGTAGCTGTGTACCAAGACACACGTCGACATACTGACAAATAAAACAAGAAACACAGAATCTTTGACCAATCCTTCAGAAAGGTCCTGCTGCAGGCGCCTCTCCGTCAGGCTCAGATTCTGGATCAGATTCAGAGGGTTGAAGTAACGCGGGTCTGTGAGCAGCCGTGTATATTCAGCCAACATGTAAACATGCTGGAGAGCCGAGGGCACATCCACTTCCTGAGGGGGCGTGGTCAGAGGGAAAACAGACTGTTCTGAACAGGGCTGAAGAAGAGGGTTTCACAGGCATGCCAAAATCTGATTTCAAAGTGTTTTTTTGAGCATAAACTTTAAAGACTTGTTTTGGGGACCTCTTAGACCAATATATGTTGATGAAAAAAGCGTGACATGTCACCTTTAACAAAAAAACAACAACCTTAGACCCTGTTATCTAACATCGCCAGTGTTTATACTAAGCGGCAACCTCCAGCCGCGAGAATTGAAGCCAAAGCGGGAGTGTTACTGTAGTTCATCAAGTGTCCACTTGATGCTGGCTCTGGAAGTTACAGAAACCACATACACACAAACTCAAAAAAGCCAATCTTTACAGCAGAAAAAAACATGTTTACGGCCTGGCAAAAAAAACAAGTGAAGTCTGGATAGCTTGTTTCTCCATCGGCACACAGGGGGCGCAGGGGCGCTGCAATTTCGAAGACATTAAGATTACAAGTTTTCCATTATGAGAGGCACAGCTGACTTGATTGACAGGCGGGAGCACTGTAGCTGTTGGCTAGGAGGCTCAAAGCCCGCCTCTTTGCGTCATACTAGCTCAATAGCAGTTATGTTGTGTTCAACATTTCCAATATGGCTCCCACCGACAATTGGCCTCAAAACAGTGCTTCAGAAACAGATGGGTAACGTCACGGATACTACGTCCATTATTTATACAGTCTATGGTTTATACCGATGCATCTCACATTGCACAAGACAACATAAACAACTCTTCCAATGCATGTCTGAAAGCATAGAATCAGACCATAAATACAAGATATAAACTACTTCAATACAAGTGGTTAATGAGACCGTACATAACCTCGGTCAAACTTCATTATATGTCTGCCAGTATATCAGATGTTTGCTCTAAATGTTTGGATGAGAGAGGAGCTTTGCTGATGTTTGGTGTCAAGGTCCCTTTCAATGTTAAACTTTGTGTGCTGGGAATACATCCGAGGGACTTTGGGCAGAGTTCAGGACGGACCAGGCGCCTGGACTTTGGACTTCTTCAGGCTCCAAGAGCTATAGCACTATGTTGGAAGAGTATGGACGCCCCATCTTTGAAAATGTGGATAGAGGAGCTTTCGGGCAGCGTTGGACTGGAGAGACTGACATATATTGTCAAAGGAAAACTGAGAGACTTAATTCAGCTCTAGGAGGCATACATGGCTATCATCAGGGATGTTAACGTGGACTGTCTCTAAAAGAAACTGTGGGAATCATAATTGACAAATCTAATTGAATTTATTTTGCACACTTGCCATTTGATTTTGGTATGGGCAGATGGGATAGGTGGTTTTTTGTTTTGTTTTGCATTTTTGTGTGTGTATATGCTAGATTAGTCTTTGTCTGTGTTCTTAAACTGTCTGTCAATAAACATATTGTGAACCCCCCCCCCCACAAAAAAGAGCTGCTTCCAAAACTAACTTGTGCACAAAGGAGAGATCACCTTTGTGGGACTTCTGGGGCTCCAACTAATGCAAAGCGTGACACATCTAAAAATGTATCCTTTTGATTTATTTATTTCTATTTTCATTAAAAGGGTAGATTTTCAAAGCTACAAGTTACTACAGCGTTCATTTGAGAAAGTCAAGCAAAAGAAGATTTTTGGACTAGCAGTATAAAGTAGAAGCACATAAATCCTTGTATTGTACTTAAATCTAGAACTTGTGTTGATGCACGAGTAGAAGAAGCAGGAGTGCCTCAATTAAAAGCACATTCACACATTCCTCTCTGAAGTAATATGACATCTCAGTGCTATCTCTGCCTTTCATATAAGCCAAGGATTTGGGTATCGAGGTCAGCTATTTATATATGACCCCCTCCTCACTCCCTCCACCATCAGACCCTCCTCCTCCTCCTCCCCCTCCTCTTCCTCTCTCCTTATATTCAGTGTGTCGGTGGTTTTAAGGTTTTGCTCGACTGGCCTGATCCGGGAGCTTCCAATTAAAAGCCTTGTGATATGAACTGGCGCGGCTAGCACAACTGCTTACTAATTATCCAACAGGAAATTAGCAGAACTGTAGTGACGCGCCAGAAAGACAGCGATTCGCACCAGTGATTAGCGCTGCTGTTTGAAGTCCTCACACTGGCCAATTAAAGGAGCAGAGAGCCGGCATGTTTGGAAACTTCTGTTCAATTAGAATGTGATAAGTCTGCTGTATGTAAGAGATGAGTGCAGTTTTGCTACAACACTTCTCCGTGCTTAAGTTTAGTGGTGAGAGTGAGTGTTGTTTCTGTCACTGGAGACAGTTTGGAGTCGAGAAGTTTTAATTTGTGAGAATTTGTCCCCTCAGAGCTGATGTAACTCCAGAGCAGCTCCTTAGGATTACAGGAAAAAAAGTTACTGAATAAAAAGCACTCACACATACAGGATGGTGTCTGGTGGATGAGATAATCTGTTTTTGTTCAAGTCTGTAATCAGCAAAATGAGACAAGCTTTTTATGAGGTTTTCTTTTTCAGTGATTTCAGATAAACTGCCACACAGTCTGCCACAGTCCTGGACATCATTTCATCAGATTTGCATGCCTGGTAGTGTTCAGCTTTTAATAAACATGGAACTTAAAATAAGTCAATTTTTTTGTGTTTGTAAAACTATTTGATATGTTATTTTTGCCTTTATTTTGACAGTCAAAGAGAGACAGGAAGTGGGGAGAGTAGAGAGTGGGAGATGATACGCAGTGAAGGGCCAAGGCTGGGGGTCGAACCAGCGACTGCTTCTGTTTACTGTTTGTCAGGAGAGCGCTTTAACCACTCAGTTAAACTGACTTTGCATTTGTTCTTCTTCTATTATTGCAAAATTAAAGAGCTTAAAGTGACTGAGTAGATGATACAAACAAAGATACCACAATATTTACAAAAAGCAGAAAAGGAAAGCGTTGAATTAAGAAGAAAATTTGATGTTTGCACTCTCTACAGCGGTGGTCTCAAGTATTTTTGGCTTTAGACCACATCATATGAGTTAAAGTCTACCTACACTTCTTCTTCTTCAAGTTTTAATCAGCAAAACTGTTCAGTTTGATCTCTAGTCTACAAAAAATATGTTAAAACCTAGAATATACACTACCAGTCAAAAGTTTGGAAACACCTTCTCATTCAAGGGTTTGTATTTATTTTAATTATTTGAAACACTGTAGATTAATACTGAAGACATCAAAACTATGAAAGAACATATATGGAATTATTTAATGAACAAAAAAGTGTTAAACAAAGCAGAATATGTTTTATATTTCAGATTCTGTAAAGTAGCCCCCTTTTTCCTTCATGACAGCTTTGCACACTCTTGGTGTTCTCTCAGTCTGCTTCATGAAGTGGTCTCCTGGGATGGTTTCTAATTAACATGAGCCTTGTCAAGAGTTCATTTGTAGAATGACTTGCCTTCTTAATGTGTTTGAGACCGTCACTTGTGTTGCTTAGAGGAATGGTTAGTACACAATGGATAGCCCTATTTGACTACTGTTGTAATCCAGATTATGGCAAAACCAGATCATTTCATAGTTTTGATGTCTTCAGTATTAATCTACAATGTTGAAAATAATTAAAATAAATAAAAAAACATTGAATGAGAAGGTGTGTCCAAACTGTTGACTGGCAGTGTAAGTCGCACCTGTAAATAAGACGCAGACTGTTTTTGTGACCTCCCAGAGCAAGAAAGGTTTCAGCTGTTCTCTTTGCAACTTGCAGTTTCTGTGCAGCACATCACTTATTTCCACTACAATCTGATTTGCCTTGTAGAGTTTGCAGTTCTGTGGGCTACTAGTTGAGCTTGCCTGTGACCAATTCACCCAAAGTTGCATCAACCTTATTGTCCTAAATTAAGGAGTCATTTCAATCAAACCAGCACTCTGTGACTTTTTTACTTAAGAGTACACCACTGTTTTTTGTAAATGCATAATTATAAGTTGTTAAAAAGTGAAGCCACAAGCCTGGACCGTGTCTCTTTGTCTCCAGCTTGCAGACACTTGCAATGGTGCACAATGAATGGGGGTACTTTTTCAGCTGCACTAGGCTGTGTCCGGTGGTTGTTGGTAGTGGTTAGACCAGCAGTTGGGATGAAGTGCTAACCAGTATAGCTCCATACTGGGGTTAAATACTGCAGCACAATAAAACACCTCTCTGCATCGACAGTTTCTCCCTCACCACAGACAGCTCAACAGTTTCCCCCTCCCCTCAGGTAAAGAGTCTGGGTGTCATCCTCGATAGCTCACTTTCTTTCCACTCTCACATCAATAACATAACCTGGTCTGCATATTTCCATCTCCATAACATTAACTGTCTCCGCCCCTCTCTCACCCCTCACACCACTGCTATCCTGGTCCACAGCCTCGTCACCTCCCGTATCGATTATTGTAACTCACTCCTCTTCGGTGTCCCTCACAAATCCCTCCATGAACTTCAACTGGTCCAGAACTCTGCAGCTCGCATCATTAACAGAACCCCCTCCCTCCACCACATCACCCCTGTCCTCCAGCAGCTCCACTGGCTACCCGGTCAAATTCAGAATCAACTTCAAAATCCTCCTGTACACATTCAAGGCCATTCACAACCTCAGCCCCCCCTGTATCTGTCTGATCTCCTCCACATTGTCACCCCTTCTCGCTCCCTCAGGTCTTCCTCCTCCTTCCACCTCTCTGTGCCACCTGCCCGTCTCAGCACGATGAGCTCTGCTCCCCATCTCTGGAACGCACTCCCACCAGACATCCGTAACATAGACTCACTTCCCCTATTCAAATCAAAACTCAAAACCCATCTGTTCCAAGCTGCATTCCCTGCTTGACTTCACTGCCTAATTTTTACTTGGTGTTACTCTGCTTGTTGTCTTTATTTATTTTATTTTGTTGTTTTTATTGGGTTTTTAACCTCTCTGTAAAGTGTCCTTGAGTGCTTAGAAAGGCGCTTTAAATAAAATGTATTATTATTATTAATAATAGACACTGCAAAAACTCAAATCTGGTTGGTTGGTTTAACAATATCAACATGTGTTTTTTGAGTAACTAGGAAATTAAAAAGAAATGCAACAAAGGTGCGGAAGAAGTGGACTGCTTGGAAGTTAACATTAAAGGTAACTCTACTAAAAAACAGCTTTGCAAAGTTGCACCTCAGGGATTCATCGAGCGTATGAGTGTAAAAAGACACTTTGTTAGTTTAATAGAGAACTCAGCAGAGCACATTTGAGCCAATAAACTGTAGGAGAGTGATGCTGCAATGTTTAATTTTATGCTACCACTATAAAGATCAGATCCAAGAGCGGATAGGCTGGTAAAATAAAAAAAAGATCAATATTTTAGCAGTCCATAATGTAGACAGTCAGAGGAGGAAACAACAAGTGTGAGTGCAGAGTTCCCTGAAATCACACTCACTGTATCTTCTTTGTGAAGTTCTTTGTCACGATGCCTCCTTCTTCCTGCTTCTCTTCATGCTTTCCTGTTTGAGAAAACAACATCATCATCAGCATAAAGATAAACGAGGTGTGTGACTTTAAATAACTCAGATGTGATTCATGTTCAACAGTTTGCAGTAGTTAGATGAAGTCAGGGGTGTTGCTAGGCATAAAGCTCCACTGGGGCACAGGTCCCGTACTATTTCCCCTTCCTCACACACACACACACACACACACACACTTACACTTTTTATGGACAGGTGTTTTCTCATGCCCTCTAAAGAGATCCAGAGCTTTTTTTCCAGTAAGTGAAACCAGTGCTCACAAATGTGTCATGTTTCATGTGTTTACCAAACATCCTACATGAGAAACAAAAAGCTGCATCTCTATTTACTATAATATTATAACCAGGGAAAGCTTTCAAACCATTGTGAATTTAATGATGTTTTTTTTTTTAACCCAAAGCACTGCTGGGGATAGTGGGACTTCACTTGTTTAGGAATTAATGAATGTATGGGAAACACTGCAGTGGATGCAACACATTAACAACTGCGCCTAAAGTCTTTTCCTTTACTTCCGATGGCCAGTCCGCCCCTGATACTGGGGCACAGCTCATTTATACTGAGGCACGTGCCCCAGTAAAGGGGGTCTGGCGACGCCCCTGGATGAAGTCATGGATAATAAATTTCAGTCTCATCAGTTAACTTAGAAATCAGTGAATGAGTTTATTGTGACACTTCAACCTTATCATCTACCAATGAGATTCAGGGAGTGTGTGGACCGGCGTGGTTTGGATGACAACATTTGGCACACGCAGTTTTCCATTGCTCCACTGCTGTGTTTTTGTTTTGAGATCTCTAGGTGGGTCGCAGGGAACATGTGAAAATAATGAAACACCCTTTTCATTCTTGAAACTTAGAGAATAGTGACCCTTCTGATAAAAGACACATTACACTTTAAAAAGTGAGGATAACTCAAAGCCTGGAAAAGCCCTCCCCCTCCTTCATCTCCTGTTTATGGTCGCTCTCTCCGTCTCTTCCTCTCTCTGTCTCGGGTTAGCTAGCAGCTGCTCTGGGGCTGCTAAATATCACTGCCTCCAGGCCAGCGAGTCGGTGGCCTGCCTCACCCCTCAACCAAACCCCCCCCCCCCCCCCCCCCCCCCCCCCACCCCAGTCTGCACGCCAGGTTTCGACTATGTGCAACCCTACACCCCCCCAGTGACGTCTCTGCTTGCCGCAAGCCCTGGACTCCAGCGGAGGTCCACAGTGGAATAAAAACTCCAGAGTTGGGCCAGGATCAGTGAGAAGTCATGACTTTAAGATTTGAGCCTGATTCAAACCTGGTCCTCTGATTATTGTGTTATTAAGGTTCGGTAAGAAGGCGTGAACACTTCTAGTTTTTATATCTCTTATGACACAGATGCAAAATACCAGCAGCTGTGTGTAATGTTTCAAGTTCTAGGAGGAGATGTTGTTGTGATACATGATGTACTAAAAGGTTTTCTTGCCTGTTTGAGTATCAAAGACACGGCTGGAGTTTCTGCATATGCAGATGATTGCTTTTTTTTTTTACTGTGGCTGGCTGGCGCTGCTTTTCTGTCAAAATTTTAATGAAATAAACAAAATATTCAGTTTTTTTTTTAACTTGTAACAACTTTTTCTAAGTTTTAGGATATTTCAACTCAATGTTTTGGTTTTGCGGTCTTCACTTTCATCGAGTTGATTCACTCAGCTCTCATATCAACATCCTCTTAAATAAAACTGTGGTTAAAAGCTCACTAAAGACCCACTAAGTTCTAACTTAGCAGAGCGTTTTGCAGCTTAAGAAACATATACTTCTCTCAGGAGATGGTGGAGACCAAAAAAGAAGCTAAAAGGCAAATAAGACATGTTTGTGTGATAACTGAAAACACAACTCTGTATATAATCTTTAAACTAAGAATGTAGTTGGATGAAAAACTAAGCAATTATTCACCTTGTGTTACGTGCAAGTCTGTGACCACAGTCATTCGTTTATAAAGGGGGTTAGTAAAAGCTCTCCAAGAATATCTGACCCTCACATGTTGGCAAACCACACACCGTCATGTTTAGATTCATAACATTCCCCAGAGGTGAACACAGCTCCATCTGAAACCCTTTTTAGATTAGCTTCACTGCTATCTCTACTCAGGGCTGAAACTGTCTCTTGATGTGTCTTATCTTTTGAGAAACAATTTTCCCTTCAGTTCTGCATTGAGAAGGCGTGTTAGCGAAGTGACTTTGTGTCTGGTTGTCGAGTTTGTCTCGCCTCTTTCACACATGCATTCATGAAAATGTCTAGATTTTCTGACCCCCAAGTTTACCAAAGTTGCTTATCGACACGTCCCTTACAGCATGAAGTCTCCCCTGCTGGACGAGGGACACTGTGGGCCGAGAAGAGATGAGTCTCAGCACACTGCCAAAGTCACAGTTATGTTTACTAAAGGATGTTGGACGAAGCAATATAGACCTACACTATGCCATTTTTTCGCATATATTTCAACACTACGTGCAAACAAATGGATGTGCAGACATCTTCGCTGTTCTCATCCTAAAATGCATCCTCACATTGGCTTATCTCCACTTTTTGAGGAAGTTGCACTAGAGGGCTGGCAGAGAGAGTTACAGATAAAGTTGAGATTAAAATTCTGGCTTTTAACGTTCACACATGCATCGCACCCTGGAAATTTCAGCAGGAGTTTTGTGCACGTATGAAAGCAGCTTCAGTAAACTTGCTTTGTTGTCCGGATGTTTGTTTATGTTCATGTTTGTGAACTGCGCTGCACTTCTGCCATTAATTGTCTTTTGTGTTACTTCTTCAGTGAAACTGTCCCTAAGGTTGTCCTCGTTACAAAAACAAATGACTAAATTATAAAAAAAAACAGCTTTGTACCACTCCTCCAGTGAAGCCAAAAATATGAAAGTCATGCAGCTCTGAGCTCACTTCTGAAAGATTGACAGAGTGATTCTGGCAGTCTTCACTTCAGCTTTGGATCATGCTGGTTTCGTCAACACTGGGTCTAAACTCTCAGCTAAGCCTGGTTCAAAACTCGCAGCATGAAAACACTTTTTAAAGTGTTAATATTGAGCAAAATATTTTTCTCAAAAAAAGGAAATTGGATTTTAGATCAAAAGTGTTGAAATTCTTAAAGCTCCTGTGAGAATTATTCTAATGAATATTATTTTAACTATTTTTATTTATTAGTTAAACTTTTATACATATTTTAAATTAATTTTGTATGATTTTTTAACTTCAATTTCAATGTGATATTTTATTTTTACTTTACTCGTTTGAACCATGGACTTTTTATATTATTTTTTTAATGAAATATTTTTGCAAATTAAAGAAAATTATAATTCAAAAGAAACATTTTGTTATGTTGATTTAGGAAACCCCAGTAAACAAACTGCTCCTATCTCTTCCTGATCTTGTCCTGTACTTGTGCAAGTTTTGTTTCTAATGAAAAATATCATCCTCCTGTCTCTAACTCTTCACTGAGAATTTGTATTCTGTGGAAAAAAATCAACTTACTTTCAGTAAAGTATTGTTAATCATTTCATCTGACACTTACCCACCAGAGCAGTTTGAGGAATTAGAAACGACAATTCTTGTTGATTATGGTCTCACTTGCTCTTGCAGCTCATAAAGAGGTGGGAGTATTATTTCAGTCAGATTCCAAACCAGAGAAAAACCTCACAGGAAGTTTAAGTAAGATTTGAGGCAGGTTATGTTCAAGCAAGATCAGTGCAGATATTTAGGGCCCGAGCACCGACAAGGTCGGCGAAGGCCCTTTTGAAACCCGAGGAATTATTATTAATATTTGTTTGTTTGTTTCTTCTTTCTTTCTCCCGACTTTTGAATCCCCAATTTGCTTGCCTTAACGCGGCCCAAAAGTCCCAAAAGTTGCACATGCACCAGGCCTGGTGAAAAATGCGATATTTTTGGGCTCCCGAAAAAAAATTCCCAAAAATGGCTAAATGGCGCCCCCTTGAAGTTGAAAATTTGAAAAGGCCAGCCCCATATTATGGTTCAACATACATGCATGAAATATTTTTTGGATAGGTATCATGCCAAGACCTAAAAAAAATCCTCTTGACGTCGTGGTGAAATCCCAACAGGAAGTCGGCCATTTTGATTTGACCCGATTCGCAAGATTACGTATTTCTTTAAACTCCTCCTACAATTTTGCTTCGATCAACTCCCAACCACGCACATTTTGAAGTAGACACATAAGTTATCAGACAGAATTTCTCTAAGTCAATTTGTGTGGGCGTGGCACTTCCCTACATTTGGAGGACATTTGGAAAAACTGTAAACAGTAATATCTCTCATTTGCAATAATGGATCAGGCCCCGGCCGGTCATGCATGATAAGTGCCCCAGCCTGAACGCCTCTATAGGCAAAAATTCACCAATATCATATAGCGCCCCCTACTGGCAGCAGAAAATCACATGTTCTACAGTTTTTACAGCAGCACCTACAGCACAATGGCGTACATAAGGCGGTGGCTTAAATCAGGCGGTGGCTTAAATCAGGCGGTCACGCACATCAGGCGGTGCTTGAACGAGGGCCCGAACATATCCGCTGGTGGTTTTAATATATCTTACTTTAGTCAGTTGCTAGGGAGAAACTCTCTTTGTGCAACAATGGTGTATCAGGGTCATTCATAGAAACCACGTTGCCAACACCAGACTTGGCCTCACGCACACCAAGTGAGGTGTGACAGCAGGAAACATGGAGTCATCAGGTAGGCCTGCTTAAAGTGAAATTAATGAAGAAGTCAGTTTCTGATAGAATCAGGACAGATGATCAAATACTATCTGATTAAAAGGAACAATTTAATGAGGTCGAGCAGCAGGCATGATGCACAGCAGCTGCTTCTAGTGTGTGAAAGTGAGAGGCGCCGAGGTTCTCTGACAAACTTTTTCAGACTTTTTTCTCAAAAACATGAAACTTTTTCTTACAAATTAAAATGTGTGGCTTTAATCTCTGAATATAACTCTTCCTCTGGCTCAGTTAATATTCTTTTCCTACTATGGCCCTAACAAACCCTCGTTTAATGAACCACTGAGCTCTTGTTCAAAAAGTGACAGATTTACAGAGTTACAACAGTCAGGAGTGTAGTGTGACTTCTGTTAAATATTTATGGCTTCATGTACTGAAATCCTCAATATGTGTGTCACACTTAAAGAACTGAGTCACTGCGACCACCCGGCCCAACATGGCGCTGATTGAATGACCCAACTGGCATACCGACGACGTGTTTATAAAAAACTCAGACCTAAGGAGGGGGGGTGCAGTCCTCTGGGCCGTCTTTATCCTGGGGTATCCCTGGAATTCTTTTTATTCTGGAGCACCAACACGAGGAAGCAACTTCTACAAGATACTCCCAAAAATGAATGTCCAAAACGTCACGCCCACATGAACACAAACCTGCAGGAGGCCCGCTGGGTAACAGTGATCCTATTTCTAGAACATTCTCCCCGGTGTTTAATGGCAGCGAGCGGCGTGTCTTATTGTAAACAGAGACTGTTGTCACGGGCCTTGCCTTCCTTTAAATCTAAATCGAGCTCCGAGTGATTCTCCAGGAATCTGAAACAGGTGTCTAAGCTTGAGGATCCGCCTGCCAACGTTCAAGTCCCAGTCCCCAAAATCTGTCAGCCTCTTCCATATCCAGACTCATTAATGTGGAGAGTGTGTTGTTCCTCTGAGGCTTGCATTATGGAGCTTCAAACCTGCTGCCAAAGGAAAAGAGCTGATGCGTCTTGGCCAGGTTAGAGCGAGGATCCTCAGAGATAATGGAGGAGGTGTTTATTATGCTTTGTTTCCTTTCACATCTGAGTGAACCTTCTCTTTCTGATTGCTTATCTTCTCTTTATTCTGTGTTTTCACTGGGACACATGGGTGGATGTTGTCTTTCCATGACAAGTTAAAGGTTCAACCTCCTGTGGTGAGAAAGCTTTTTAAAACACTGAGGTCAGGAGTCCAAATTCCCTCACCAAGCCAAAAGCAGGTTGAAATAGTTGCATGAATTTCCTTGTCAACTTTTCCAGTTGTTAGTATTTTGTTAAGACATGTTTTATCCTGTTATCTTCAAACTTGAAATGTAGGTCAGCTACTTTTCCACATTTCTGCTGGATAAAACAATAACCCTTCATTACATGTTGGTCATGTTTTGTCTAGAGTGTCTCATTTAAAGGTATTGAGTCCTAAAAATAGATACTGAGGTTAAATTACTCTGAAGTTGAAGTATGCAAAGCACTAACCTCCAAGAAGCAGCTCTGAGAGCATGATCCCCATGTCCTGCATGGTAACTACAGCCCTAAAGTGAGTGTTTTTTTCCACATGCAAATTATACTATTACCATATTAATGTTG
This sequence comes from Notolabrus celidotus, assembly GCF_009762535.1. Taxonomy (NCBI): domain Eukaryota; kingdom Metazoa; phylum Chordata; class Actinopteri; order Labriformes; family Labridae; genus Notolabrus; species Notolabrus celidotus. The sequence goes on from NC_048280.1 coordinate 6,340,728, forward strand.
TTTCATTCTGAACATTCATATTAGGAATTCATAAAACACATAATTTAAATTATCTTCAGGCAGAATTTTTGTGTTTTAATGTCCTCTATCAATGAGGAAAAACTGTTGATCCTGGTAATCTGAGCTGCTGGCTGCCACAGTGGGAAATCACCAGGTGGGTTCACATTGACCTCCACTCACTGGTTACATGACAGCAGTCCTATTTACCAAGAGTAAGTTTTTTCCCCATGAAGGCCTTTAATCCCTGTGAACTTGATGTTTGAGACATTAACCTTCCAGAGTGAGACCCAGACTCACCTGACACCTCTACAAATCCGTCTCTCGTTTTGATGTGTAGTTCTTCTGGTTTGAAGCTGTGCACGTTCACACACACTTTCCAGGGCTCTCCCCCGGTGGTGATGGGCGAGGATGAGGGCTCGGTGTATCTGCTGGTGTACATTGGGGGGCCTCCTCCCGTGGACTGCCGCGCGGGGAAGCCTGTGCGTAAACTGCTGCTGAAGGGCGACGGTGTGAGGCGCGAGCTGAGCCGGCCAGGCCGAGCCCAGCCCGGCCAGTCCATCGCAAGATCATCGGGGAAATGTGGCATCCCAAATTCATCCTCCATGAACCGAGAGGCGAGCTGATCCCTGAACGGCGCCTGATCCCTGAATGGTGACTGGTCTCTGAACGGCGACTCTCCAAACGGATCCCTGGGAAACCTCTGCCGGTTCCCCAAAGTGTAGTAGTCTCCCTCTGCCATGTCCAAACAGGAGCTCAAAACCAGTTACAATTATGGTACTAGTGCCAGGAAAAGTTTGTTCAAAAACTTTCTTTGGATAAAAAAAGAAGAGAGCCCCTTCTGTTTGCGCGTGGTTAAACTTTCTCTCTCACGCGCATCACCGTTCCGCAATCAGTCACTGGTTTATCCAACAGACTCCTCAAGGTGCACAGCTTTTCCTTGAAGTGAATCCCTTCTGGCTCTGGGTTTTATACTAACTCTGGTTTCCCAGACGATGATCCAGCACAGAACAAGTGTCCGGAAAGTGCTGGGAGGTTCTTGGGAGCATGCGCACTGCAAAAAGACAACCACTTCAGAAGTACTAAACAATCTTTAAATCTTTAAAATGGAGAGAACTTGATGAGAAATGAGCTTCAATACTGAAAACAAGCATTTCCAGGTTTTTATTAGAGCAAAGTTTAACTTAAGACTCAAACAGAGTCATGTAATCTTACGCATGGTGATATTTTTTGCAGTGTGCAAGCGCAACAGCTGACCAAAGCCCAGCCTCCCTTTGACCAAATGAAGTGACCGTCCACATGTCACTCACGCAGAGCTGGAGCGCCCTCCTCTTCATGACTCACCGCTTTTTAATAGAAAGTAACTCAGAGCTTCAGGTCAAACATGTGAAGTCACTGCACCGGTAAAAGAGCACAGCTAAGAAGTCCACTTTAAACACATGTTACTGTGTTTACTGTCAGAACACAAAGCAAGACTTCAGAGTTTTTATTCAGAACATGTTCTTTTCTTTAATATAGCTTATTCTAAACACGCAGTGAGAGGGATAGTTGATTTCATGGGGTTATTCAATTTCCAGGTGATACATTATTACAAGGGAGGAGTTCTCACTGACACAAGATAAAATGTGACAGTGTGAAAAACATTACGCTTCTGCAATACACTCCTTCAGATGGAGAACAGAGTCTGCATAATGTATCACTGAAACACTGGATCACTATTGCTCTATGATCTTGTTATTGTGGATTTTTAAAAGAACAAAAGACATGATTAGAGGGATCTTCAGCACAAACACATCTACAGTCCATTGATTGACGCCTGATTGGCACATTTCTTTTCCTCTTTCATTGCCACAGTTCATCATATCCAACAATTTAACATCCAACAAGGCCTGAACACATTCTGCAAATCAAATATCACACTTTTTGTATAATTTATACAATGCAGAGGCATATTTACACCACAATAATTACATAATCAAAATTATTTTCCACAGAACTTGTGTAAACTTTACATTGTGAGATGAGGAGGGGGGGGGGGGGGGGCGTTGGCAGGGGCACCCATCCGGAAAATTTATCAGCATGACTGCACAAGTCTTCCCTCGGCACGTCGTCAACACGAGATGACACGAGTCATCATCAGTTTAGAGTTTATGAACGACTTTAGTGCCAAGTTCCTTCCTCCTCCAGCATCGTGTTTCCCTCATTCGTCCAATTCAGTTGACATTCAGGGAAATAATCTGAGAGTATTGAGTGCATAGAGAGCAGACTGTCAGGCCTGGAGCGGCTCCACAGACAGGATGATGGATTTGAAATGATTGAGAAATACAACGCTCTTAATTAGACGGAGAGGCAGTTTCAAACTCTGTAGATTCAAACTCTAAGGTCAGAGCAGCCTGGAATTAACTTTGATCGTTTCACACTTTGAAAAACAAGCATAGTTGCTTTATTGCCAAGAGTTAAATGGATAAAATCAGGTCTTTATAAAAGCGTTCAATCCTGATAGGCAGCCACTTAGCATATGAACTTGAAGGACTATGAAGGACAGCCTGCCTGGGTTTCCCCAAAATGTCAAGATAAAATCCATCAACAAGCATCTTTAAAGGCCACGATCAACATGCTACTTCTTTTTTTGTTAACCCTTTATAAAAACTATAGTGTAATGGTTGTGGATTCATGTTACACCCTCACTTTGCTGGGTGCAGTGAGATAAAGAATCCTGCATAAAAAATTAACTTAACTATTAGTCACAATTTAGGTCGTTAGCTAACAAATAAACTACAAAACTTAGCTTGCTAACACTCTAATGTGGATTTTGTCAGCTAACTTAAAGCTGCTGTTGGTAGGAATGGTGTCAAAAACTTTACTTTTTTTCTGCTGGGTTTGGAGAAAAGGTCACCCATCGGTACTTAATCAGTAAGTGATTAAAGTGAGTAAATAATTTGAGACTATCACGAAATCTCTGTTTTCCAATGCCTATGTATAAAGCAGTGTTATTATGTTATGACAGACTAATCGTAGCTAATCTCCCATCCTCTGTCCTGATTGGTCGAGTAGCGGCCCCACTACGTCGCCCTGATTAGTTGGGAAGCCACTACTTCCTCATAGAACGCGCACAACAATCTTTTGTGGGCGGGGTTACGACAGCAGAGAGGGGAGGGGTAGTTTTGACGTTCGAAATCTCTTTCCGAACTGATGTTTATATCACGACTTCCAACAGCAGCTTTAACCAGACTCTCTGCACTAACCTGGCTTTAACATTAGATATTCCTGCTTTTGTAAATGACATCACCAGCCAAAATCACAAATCAACAAACAGCACATCACTGAATCTCAGCTGAAGTATATCCAACTAACAACCTTAGCTTGCTAACCTTGTTCCTAGCAAAATATTATCTGAGTGGATTTTTAGTTTTTGGCTGGCTTGCCAAATAACTTCCCCATAACCACAAATTAAGGACAAAGCAGGGTTAGCCTCAAGCTAGGATGATGCTTCAGTCTTGTGTTTGCAGTATTTATAAGTGAGCTGATGCCCAGGATGCTAAGTGATGCCAACTCATTAGTGGTGTGTGCTATGGGGTCACCTCACCGCCACTAGCCTCATCTATAACATCCATTTCCCAAAAAACTCAACTTACTATATTTAAAATGTGTGTACGTATCAAACACATGACCTAAATGCTGATGAGTGACTTTAATTGCAGTACAAATGGGAATATTTAGCAATATGTAGCAGTCAGATTTGAGATCAAAACGCTCCCATGCTCATCCTTCTCTGCGGTCCCTGTATCACAAGAAGCTCCTGTGATACAGGACAAGTATGATCCTCCATTTGTCAACAAAGACATCTATCAATACAAATTATTTTGCACATATCTTGCACTCTCTTTTTCTCCATAGTCCAAATGCATTTTTGTTTCATTACTAGTCTGTAGAAACATGGTGGTGCTAAACTGTGGCCTCTATGGAAGTGGACCCACTCCTATAGATATAAAGGGCTCATTCCAAGTCAACACAAACAAAATTAATTTTATTTTCAGGGTCTAAACACTAATCTAAACATACTTAAGGATATTCAATTTCTACCAAGACCGAAGCTACACATTGTACCTTTAAGAAGTGCTGTACACTTGGAATTTTGTACACTAATTGACAGAGCTCTTTCACCCTGTTTTCTTTTTAGCAGTTATTCTAAGAAAAGTTAGCCAACTTCAGGATATGACCTTATTTCATTTGATGGTGAAAAAAAAAATTTCATTTAATTCTCGGCAAGAAAGAAAACTTCACAAACTGTATCGCTGTCGAGATAAATCCTGCTCTTCCTCCTCGTGACGTTTGAACATCTGCTTCTTATCCGGGTTTATGAGACAGTGAGGAGTTAATACGAAGCAAGAGGTACAACAAATCAAAAATAAATTACAGCAGTGTCATAAAAACTACAAATTGACATTCTTGCATAGAAAGATTGAGCACTACTGAGAGGGACTAGAAAGCAATAAATATTAAATAAGTAATAAATATGTATGGAGCTGCCTTTTCATAACTCGACCTCCCATGTGACACAAATCAAGCAAAGCATGTTAAAGAGACGTGTTTGGTTCCAGTGTGCTAACAAAAAATATTCAAGTAAATCAAGCTCTTCATAAACTTCTCTTCTACATGAAGCTTTAAGAGGTGCAGCTTCATCTTTCTGTCTTCAAAGACTGCTACATGTGCATGTAGAGACTGTCCCAGATCATAATTGATGCAAAGATGAAGATAAAAGTTCATTGATTGAACTTCTAAAAGTCATAACTCTCCGTGAGTTGCCGGTGGAAAAAAATCTTGTCTGCCTGTGAGGACATTTTATCAAAAGAAATCCCCGTCCTCGCTCCCCACCCGATGTTTCAATCGCTCACTGTTGTACTACACGGGCTGACATTTCAATTGTTTTCCACCTGATCAGAGGATAAATTAATTTGACATTTGAGCTGACAGGCAGTTTGCTCGCCGTCAGGCCACCCTCACTGTTTCATTTTTCAGAGGTTGTTTTTTTTTCCCCAGCCCTGTGAAGTGTCGAGATCAGAGCTGTGAACATTTTCCCGTATTGATAACGATCCCTCTGAAGCCATTTGTAAACACTCGGATCAAACAGTTTAAATGTTACTCTCATACTTCACATCGCCGCACTAAATCGAATACATGGAGATCTGACGAAGGACAGGCGATGTTTGATGTCCTGTGAAACTTACAAAGTGTTTACTCTGTATGTAAAACCAACAACTCGCTGCATGTTTACCTCTAAATACTAATAAATTGAGTAGTTTTAACACTGTGTGGCTCACTCAGGCCTTTTTATGCAACATTTTCAATCCAATTTTAATTTAAAGGTGACATATTATGCTCTTTTTCATCAAAATATATTTATCTAAGAGGTCCCCAAAACATGTCTTTAAAGTTTATGCTCAAAAAAACACTTTGAAATCAGATTTTGGTCTGCCTGTAAACCCCTCTTTTTCAGCCCTGCTCAGAACAGGCTGTTTTCTGTGTCTGTGCCTTTAAAGGGGAATGAGCTCTCTGACCACGCCCCCTCAGGAAGTGGAAGTGGCCTCCGCTCTCCAGCACGTTGATCTAATGTTTACATGTTGGCTGCTCATAGACCCGCGTTACTTCAACCCTCTGAATCTGATCCAGAATCTGATCCAGACGGAGAGGCGCCTGCAGCAGGACCTTTCTGAACCATTGGTCACAGATTTAGTGTTTCTTGTTGTTTTATTTGTCAGTATGTCGACGTGTGTCTTGGTCATAGACCGTAAATAAAAATGGACAGCGTTGCTCCGCCTCTTCCCGTTGTACAGTTCTGAAGCCAAGAAATCCCGCTCCTAGGCGCCACCATTGTGTAGCCAGAGCCTGTGAAGCCACTGTAATAAGCTCCGCCCTACAGCGCCGCATCACAAGACGCTGTGTGTCCTTTGAAGTTTCTCTCTACGGCAACTCTGAATCAAAGGAAACAGGAAGTAAAACCCCGTTTTTTAAACTCTAATAACTAACGAAAAAGAAACTTTTCAGGAAAAAGAGGACTTGGACACAAAACGGTCAAATACTAACTACATATCACCACAGCATACGGATGTGAGAAACATTCATATGACGTGTATTTATTTTTTAAAGTTTGACTGCTCCCCCATTCAAATGAATGGGGGAGACAGATTTTTTGACCTATACTGCAGCCAGCCACCAGGGGGCAGTCACACTGCTGCAAGCCTCACCACCAGCCACCTGAACTTCTCCCTTGGTCTTGGTACACAGCGACGAACATGTAGCTATGTGGCTATGCTAACTAGCGCTAGCACTTTTCCATGATAAATAAAAATCATCCACTAGATCTTCAAATCTGCAGACGTGGGGAGTAAAACCGACCTTTGTGTTTATGGAGACAGCCTACAACTAGCATGCCTCCCTCCTAAGCTCCTTGTTAGCACACATGTGCAGGGAATGAAAAAAAGAGGAGGGGTTGAGTTGTATTTTATACAGTCTATGGGCTGAACAAGCTCTGAGCTCTGACTTCTGTTACAGACCGGATGGCGTTATGAAAAGTGTAGAAATCAGAACAGGGGCAGAATGGATTTTTTTCATTTTCGGGGGGTTTGTAGACATGCCAGGGAAACATATTTCAGGTAGAGAACCATTAAAAAGTTGATTTTGCATGATATGTCACCTTTAAATATTATGATTTTGAATAAAAATCAGCAATAAATGATATTGAATGTATGAGTCATGCACAGATGTCGAAATGAGGAAACGAGCTAACCAAACAGAAGTGCTGTTTCTGTCTTCTGAGCAGTTTCAGGCCGCTGTGAGTGCTGATGCAAGAGGAGGATGCAGCACAAGAACAAAACAAACAAACAAAAAGACATTCAGTCTCCAGCGGTCTTAGTGGGCCCACTGAACAAGACTGCATCAATGAAAGATGTGTTCGGACCCCTGCTGGGACATTTCCACTCAAGCGTCAAAGCGGACGCTCACAGTCGATTGCTCCGACATCAAGCGCCGTCCCTGCTCTCAACTAGAAACACGACCGAGGCTCCAGCCCTCTTAATGTTCTCCCAGAAAACCCTAATGCCTGTTTTTGTTGCGTTTGTTCAACGGACCGCGACTCCTGCTGCGACTGCGGGTCCCAAAGATTGAGTTCCAGGACGAGCTGCGGCTGTAGCTCCTGTAGGAGGAGCGGCTGTGGCTTCTGCTCCGGCTCCGGCTGAAACTGTGGATCGGGCTGCGACTGCGGCTGCGGGTGAAGAGGCTGCTCCAGGACGACACGCTGGTGGAGCAACTGCTGGAGGAAGGGCTGGGTCGGAAGTATGGGATGGGTCGCTTCCTGGCACTGTGGAGAGGCGGAGAGATAATTAGTGTGAAGCTGGTGAACAGTGGGAGAGTTAAAGCTGCCATGTGTGCATTTCACTTCACAGATATCCCGCTTTTCACCACTCAGTGCCATTGTTCGGTTTTAAAGGTGACATATCATGCTTTTTTCATCAATACATATTTGTCTAAGAGGTCCCCAAAACATGTCTTTAAAGTTTATGCTCAAAAAAACACTTTGAAATCAGATTTTGGCATGCCTGAAAAACCCTCTTCTTCAGCCCTCCTCAGAACACTCTGTTTTCTCTGACCACACCCCCTCAGAAAGTGGATGTGCCCTCGGCTCTCCAGCACGTTGATCTAATGTTTACATGTTGGCTGAATATACACGGCTGCTCACAGACCGTGTTACTTCAACCCTCTGAATCTGATCCAGAATCTGATCCTGATGGAGAGGCGCCTGCAGCAGGACCTTTCTGAACGATTGGTCACAGATTTAGTGTTTCTTGTTGTTTTATTTATCAGTATGTAGACGTGTGTCTTGGTACACAGCTACGAACATGGAGCTATGTGGCTATGCTAACTAGCGCTAGCACTTTTCCATGATAAATAAAAATCATCCACTAGATCTTCAAATCTGCAGACGTGGGGAGTAAAACCGACCTTTGTGTTTATGGAGACAGCCTACAACTAGCATGCCTCCCTCCTAAGCTCCTTGTTAGCACACATGTGTGCACGTAATGAAAAACAGAGGAGGGGTTGAGCTGTATTTTATACAGTCTATGGGCTGAACAAGCTCTCAGCTTTGACTTCTGTTACAGACCGGATATTGCTGTGACGTAACAAAAACACTGAAAACTGAAACGGCTCATTTCAGCACACATTTACAGAAAGGTGGAGAAATCAGAACAGGGGCAGAATGGATTGTTTTCATTCTCGGGGGGTTTGTAGACATGCCAGGGACACATATTTCAGGTAGAGAACCATTAAAAAGTCGATTTTGCATGATATGTCACCTTTAAGACTGAGTCAGAGGCTCATCTTGAGTGGCAGCCAAACTAGTTAAGATGTTGTTGCAGAAATGACTTTCTCCATCTCTCAGCCAATCAGTAAAGAGCTTTTTTCTGCATGTGGTGTTTGTTACAGTGATGCGTCTCATGCCTGATCGACTTCAAACAGCTGAAATGAACCCTTTACTCCTGCTAACAGACAATCAGCGACGAAGAAGGTATGTAAAATATGACACAGCCTGTACCCTAAGAACAAAACAGCTCAGTGTAAAATATCAACAGTGACATTGAGCGGCGAGATTGTCAACCCCAACATACAGTAGAACTGATGAAATCATCTCTGCTTGTGGAAAACAAAGCAGGAAAACAAATCAAAGACACTGGAGGGGACGGAGAAGAACGCAGCACAGACGCCACACTGCTGATAAAATCATCTGCTCCTCTTCATACTCCAAGTTATCCCCTCTCTAAAACAATGCATCATGACAAGCAGTGTTTTACGAAGAGGGACTGTGCATGATTTAATATGTAACTTGTGCTCTGAGATACTTGGAGCTAAAATTAGATGTAAGCTGTGTGTAAACTCCGTCCTGAATTACAAACAAGTAGGGATGTAAGGATACACTCGACCCACGATTCAAACTCAAAATTTATATGTAGCTCTAGCGAAAGTTCAGACAGGAAGACTATAAAAGCAATCACAGCAGTTGTTTAACTCTCCTCTCCCTCGTTCAATAGCTCACCCTCTTCCAG